>NC_067400.1:528601670-528937295 GCF_016432865.1 Antechinus flavipes
TGATGGTGTAGGGTCCTTTGTAACCAATTCACTCCAATCCTATAATTACTTACTAAGCACCTACATATAGATTCCTGTTCTGGGGGGATAAGAATGCAAATACAAAACAAAATAAAATAGGTCTGAGCTTTAAGGATCTTGCATTCTGTTGAACATGTGTGGGAAATATGGGTGCTAAATATACTTTGTGAATAAATATTCCTAATGACTAGCCCTGATATAATTTTGATGATGTAGTTTATGAACCAAGATGTTTCTTGTACATGTTCTAAAATTTCTTTTGAATTCAAAGATTTATAGCAGCAAGTCTATACTGAGTTATAACCTCTGTGAAAATATACATCTTTAATATGCTTTTAACCAAACACTTTTTAAAAAATATCATAGCAATATGATTAACTGGGGTGAAATAAAAAGTGACTTTTTCTTTAAATTACCATGCATGGTTTACCTATTTTAAAAAGGAAGTTCCTAGATAACAAAGATAAAAGCTTTTAATTTACTTGATACATAATCCAGTACATTTACTACATACAAGATCATGGTTGATGATGGTGTTTAAAACAATGGAAACATAGAGAAGTAGAGGTAAAAAGAATTTTAGGAATCATTTAATTCTATTATTTTGTAATAAGTAAGGACTTCTCTAAAACTCAACTAGTTACTGATAACTTGGAATCCAATCTAGATCTCCTAGTTCCCATTTCAGCATCTCATAGAATCAAAGATCTAAAAGATTAAGGATTAGAAAAGATTATATTATGATCACCTTAAAACACAGCAGGGGTGAGGAATGCATTATCAGAAAAAATAACTTTAGAAGGGCAGATTGAAATATTATTGTGTCCTTAAAATGATGAATATTTGCTATTCTAAAAAATAAATAGATTTTATAAACATGCAATAAAAGAATCAGAACCAGGGAGATATATACGTAGTGATTTATATTGTTAATCAAAAAAAAAACATTGACCTGATGCTAAATATTGTAATGACTAGTGCTTTTTTTGGAGAGAAGATAAGGAAATGAAACTATTTCTTTTCATAAGTGATACTGTTGACAATTGGCTAGGAAAGTTGCATATATTGAGATTGGGATACTTGTTTGGGAGAATTGCTTATTTTTTTCTTCTTTGTTATAAGCATTGGATGAATTATAGACTCATCAAATTAAATGACCAGAAGGATCTCAGCAGTCATTAAGCAGAATCTATATACAAAATAAAATGTCACTATAATATAACCCAAAATTGTGATTCCCTGTGAAGAGGAAGTTTAATATCTCTTGAAAGATTTTTTGGAAGGCAAAATGTTCAACTTTTGGATGACTCTAATTATGAGAATAATTTTTGCCTGAGGTCTATTCTAAATTGGCTTCTTTGCAACTACCATCCATTGCTCATATTTCTATTCTCTGAGACCAATAGTGGGAAAAAAGACTATTTTTCCTCTCTACATGACAAATGCTTCAAATATTTAAACCAGGCTATTATAACCCCCTTTCTTCAAGTCTTTGGACTCAACATGTCCAATTCTTTAAATTAAATCTGATATAAAATTAATATAAGACCCTTTTCTGTTCTGGATTCTCTACCCTGGATATCTTCTACCTTATCAATATACTTGTTAAATGGTGATCCTTGAAATTGAAAATGGCAGCAAACAATGGTTCTGTCATCTCTGCATTTCTGGAACTTCTCCCCCTTTCAATGCTGAACATATCTGACTTGATTTTTTCAGCTATCTCTTTACACTGTTGTTATATTTAGTTTGCCATCTACTAAGATCCCAAATACTTTTTTTTTCAGAATTGCTATATAGCCATGTCTCTTCCAAATCACAGTACTGTAATTTTATTGTAAAGGTAAAACTTTACATTCATCGTTGTTGGGTTTTATCTTACTAAATTCTAGTGTTCTAAGTAGGTAAGGTCTCTTTGGACTTAGATTCTTTCATCCAACATGCTAAATTATTTCTATTAACTGATTCCTACTTTTAGTATTTAGTCTTTAGTGTCATCTACATATAAGATGATTTTTATCTATGTCTTTATCCAAGTTATTTCCAGAGATATTAAAGAGAACAGAAATAAGCACAGAATTCCAGGGTATCACACCGAGGACTTCTGGACACATTGTCAACCAGTTCCTCTGAGTTTCAAAAATGAAATGATTATCTCCTCTCCAAAAGAATAGCATATGATACTTGGCAACTATTTATTTAGAGTTTAGGTAAAGTATATTCAAAAGACAATTTTTACATACAAGTTTAGTAACTGACATAATCTGCTTCTGATAAAACCACATTGGCACTTTTTAATCAATTCATTCTTTTCTATATGTTTGTCTATTGTCTTTCTTTTCATGTTGTCTAGAATTTCCCTGGGAATCAAAGTAAAGCTAGTTAGCCTCTAGTTTGCATATTGTGTCATTTTCTCTTTTAGGAAGAATATGTTTTTGAAATAAGTTTTAAACAGCAAGATATATCATTGATAGAATTTTTAAAATGGCTTCCCTCTTCTTAAGAACTATAGATACTGTCTATGTATACATACATTGGGATAAATTGGACATGTTTGTATATATGTATGATTATGTGTGTGTATATATATGTGTGTCTATCTTAAGTCCTTCTCAAGATATTTTTGAAACATTTCTCATAACTCCCCTTTGCATTTTCTACTTTCCAGCTACAGTGGCATACATGTCTTTCCACAAATTCAGCATGCCTCTGCCAACCTAGACAGGTAGGTACTGAGCCTTAAGTTAGGGAGATATGAGTTCAATTCCAATCTCAGATAAGTAGTAGTTATGCTATTGTTGTTCAGTCATTTCAATTATGTCTGACTCTTTGTGACCCCATTTGGGGTTTTCTTGGCAAAGATACTGGAGTGGTTTTCCATTTCCTTTTATAACTCATTTTCCAGATCAAGATACTGAGTTAAGCAGAGCTAAGTAAATTTTCCATGGTCACACAGGTAGAGTTTAAGGCCAGATTTGCATTTAAGAAGATAAATCTTCCTATCTTCAGTTTCCCTACTGTGCCACCTGGTTGCTTCAAGAAGATGTGTGGCCTGGGAAAGTAACTTATGTCTGCCTCAGTTTCTTCAATCATTAAATGAGAATAGCACCAAATGGAATAATATTTGTGAAATAATGCTTCTTACAAAAGCAATAAAAGTATCATAAAATAATGTAAAGCACAACAAATCTCACATATTAAGGGGTTTACAAATAGTTTTTTCTTGTCTTCATTCCTCCCCCACCATATGCTTTCTCCCATGTATGGAATATAAGTCTTCTTCATCTCCATTATTTAGCATAATTATCTTCTTTCCAGTTTCTGATCATGCACCACATATCTTAGCTCATCCATAAATTGTAAGGTCCCTACAGGCATGAAATGTCTTTTGCCTCTTTTTGTATCCCCAGTGTTTATCCAATTTCTAATACATGATAGGCTGCTTACTAAATATTTATTAATTGAGCTCTTTTATGGTCATACTTTCTCCTTCCTTTTCACATTATCTTGTATGGTTTGTTTGTTTTACAAATTGTTTGTTTCCAGTAGAAGATAAATTCTTTGAAGACCATGGTTGTTTTTTGTTTGTTTTTTGCTGAGGCAATTGGCTTTAAGTTGACTTGCCCAGGGTCACAGAGCTAGGAAGCGTTAAGTGTTTGAGGCCAGAGTTAAACTCAAGTTTTCCTGATCCAGGGCTGGTGCTCTATCCATTGTGCCATCTTGCTGCCTCCCAAGGTTGTTTTAAATTTTTTCTTTGTATCCCCAGTATTTAACACTATGAGTTAAACAGAATAGAAAAAAATAGAAATAGAAAAATAGAAAATAGAAAATAAATGTTTGTCATATTTAGTTGGATTAGATTGGAAGTGTGATATGTCCATTTTGCAGATAAAAAAACTAAGATTAAGTAAGATTAAAGAAAATTAAGATAAAAAAATTCACACAGTTGATATGCAAAGAGACAGGAATAGAAATTAATTTTTTTCTGCTTAGGAGTCTACCCTTCACCCCCCTCTACATAGATAGTCTTCATTAACTTACTCATCATTACTTCCCCATATGGCACTGAAAGCAACTCAAAAGAAGTAAAAGTGGGCATCTTTTTTTATTCCATCCTCCATTCCCCTTAGGCCTCAAGTCATCCAGATTTTCTAAAATTTATTACTTTTTATATTTTATACCACTGGATTTTAATTTCAGTAATGTTTGTTAAAGAAAAAAAAATCATGCCACAGGGAACAGACTAGGCAGGGGAAATTGGTATGTACTGACAGTAGTGCCCCTACCCGCAGAACCAATTTTTAGAATCTGAATAAAGTAGGAATGTTATTAGTATAATTTACTATTGAGAAGGGATAGGATAATTTATCATTTGCATGAACTAGCTCTGAGTAACCCACAATAATGAATTTTGTAAAACCACTTGGAGGAGTCTTGTTCCTCGCCAGTTTCAAAATTATTCTTCCCTTAATGCCCTTCTTTCCCACAGAGAATTTCTAAAAGCATACCTTGCATATCACAGCATTATCCTTAGAAAGACAGAATAATAACATTATTCTCTTTCCATTATGGAAGAATGTAATTATATTTAATTGTAAAGAAAGCAATATGGTCTGGATGACTGCTGCATATTTTTCTTCTGTCATAATTAAAATCAGAAAAAATTTCGAAATATTTTCATAGAGTCTATCATGTGACATAGTATATATATTCAACATAAATTCAAAGAAGGTCCTCAGAGATGTGTTCATGTCTCTCACTTTCATAATATCCAAGGGATATTTCCAAAAGGAAAGGTGAGAAAGTAAAGCAAAAAGGAAAGGAAGACGGAAAGGCAAAGTAAGGTGAGACAAGACAAGGCATGGCAAAGGAATGAAAAGAAAGGGAAAAAAAATGAAGAGGGGTAAATGTAAGAGAAGAGAAAGGAAGAAAAAGAATGAACAAAGGAAGGGGGAAGGTAGGAAGAAGAAAAAAATATAAATTAAATGTCAGGTCAAAAATAAGCTGGCACCATATACCAAAGGGAAAAACAAATTGCCAGTCAGTTTCTTATGAGAAAACTTTCCAAATGAGATTCAGAGGTAAATGTTACTCATATATAGTTCAGACTAAGTAGATTATGAATTCCTTCTAGATAGATTCCATGTATATTATGTTCATAGTTAAATTAGTTAGAATTTTAAAACTAGAATGAACATTAGAGGTCATGTAGTTCAATATTATTATTTTACAAATTAGGAAATTTACAATCACAGAGAGGAAGTGATTTGTTTGAAAATATACAATTACTTAATTTCTGTGACTCAATATCATCCAGAATTCTTGATCATAAAACTACAAACTTTTGGAGGAAGAAATCATTTAATATTTTCATGTTATCGTTCCTGCACTGACCACGATGCCTGGCTCACAGCAGCAAATGTTTTTGACTGATTGCTAATTGAATATAAATAAAACACCATGCCCAGTATTTGTTTAGGAATTGGGAAGACATGAAGTCTGTTTCCTTTTTAATCAGATGTATGTGTGTACGTGTGTGTGTGTGTGTATGTGAGAAATCCTTTTGGCAGTTGCATTCCAACTATGAACCTCCTCTCAGGATATATATATACACACATTTGTACATGCATGTGGGTATACACAATATACACAAATGTGTATTATGTATATGTGTATATATGTGTGTATATATGTATTGATACATGTGCATATGTGCATGCATAATGCCTAAATAAAAATGTACATATACAAAGAAAAATGGACATAGATTTATATGTGTATTATGGAAATATATTAATAATTATGCATATAGACATGTATCATATGTGTGCATACAAACATACACACATAAAATTATGGATCTCAGGTTACCATCTCTTTTCAAAAATATCTATTTTCTGATCAGTTATAAATGATAAGTTTCCCTGTATTGAGATATCTGTGAATTTGAAAACATTTGAAAATCACTGCATTGTAGGCATGGAATTTCACAACTGAAGATTTTTTCCCCTGGGTTCTCACAGAAAAATTTCCATTAAAATGGCAGTATCTTTGAGAAGAATCACAACAGTTTCTATCATTTATAAAATACTAATATAAATGAGTTTATTTGATCCTTCCTAAAGTGACAACTGGCTGATAGCAACTCTATATGAAATGAGAAATATAATACATAAGTTCAAATAAAGTACTGTGTAATTAGAGTAATTTACTTAATGAGTATAGGCTTTTATTTCTTCCTTTACAAAAAATGAAGAGAGTAGTCAGTGAAATCAAAGTAAAATTTCAGGAAATAAAATAAATATATATAAATCATTAGTGTTTCGGTATTTAATAACAAAGCTCAGTAGACAGAGCTAGAAAGAAAAATCCCATTTAAAATAACTGCAGACAATATAAAATATTTGGGAGTCCACATGCCAAGGTAGACCCAGAACTATATGAACACAATTATAAAATATTTTTCATACAAATAAAGTCAAAATCTAAACATTGATTGTTCATGGGTAAGCAGAGTTAATATAATAAATATGACACTACTTCTTGTATGCTGTACCAAACTACCAAAAATTATCTTATAAAATCAGCAAAAATAAAAAACAATATCATCTCAAAGTACAAAAGGTCAAGAATACACAAGGAAATTAATGGGAAAAATGCAAAGGAAAATGACCTAGCTATACCAGATCTAAAATATATTATAAAGTGACAATCATCATGGTACTCACTCAGATTAGAGTGGTAGATCAGTGGAATAGATTAGATACACAAGACATAATAGTAAATGACCATAGTAATCTCTTGTTTGATAAACCCATGATTCCAGCTTTTGGGATAAGAATTCACTATTTGACAACAACTTTTGGAAAAACTAGAAAATTCTATGGCACTAATTATAAGCCAATATCTCATACCCTGTACCAAGATAAGGAATTCTCATTAGGAGAGCAAGGGATAGTTCATCTGTCAGATCTATGGAGAAGAGAAAAAATTATGACCAAACAAGAGTTTGGATGAAATGCAAAATGGATATCTTGATTACATTAAATTAAAAAGATTTTGAACAAACAAAATTAATGTAACTAAAATTGAAAGGAGAGGTGGAAGATAATTCTGATAAAGGTCTCATATCTAAAATTTAGAGAGAACTGAATCAAATTTATAAGAATATAGGTCATTCCTCAATTGAAAACTGGTCAGAAGATATGAACTAGCAATTTTCAGATTAGAGAATTAAAACTATCTATAATCATATGAAAAAAATGCTCCAAATCACTATTGGTTGAAAAATTGCAAATTAGAACAACTCTGAGGTACCATCTCATATCTATCAGATTGACTAATATTACAGAAAAGTGAAATAACAAGGAGATGTGGGGAAATTGGAAAGCTAATGCATTGCTTTTAGAATTCTGAACTGATCCAATCATTGTAGAGAGTGATCTGGAATTATGCCCAAAGGGCCACAAAACTGCAATAATGCCAATGTTGGGTTTGTATTGGGTTTATATCCCAAAGAGATCATAACAAAGGGAAAATGAGCCATATGTACAGAGATATTTATAATATTTTTTGTGGTGGCAAAGAATTGGAAATTGAGGGAATGCCTCTGCATTGAGATATGGCTGAACAAAAGTAAATGAAAGCATTTTTCATATAATAGAAAAATACTATTAAATATTGAAAATAAAAGAAAAAAGAAAAACTGGCTCCAACCTATCTTTATAGGCTGCTTGTATATTACATAATCTTATTGATATATACACCTCTGGAAAAATGTCCCATCTGTTATTCACTACCTAAAACATATCTCCTATTGCTGTGCTTTTAAATGAGTAACCTCCTTATTTCTGCTTCTTGGAATGCCGAGTTCCTTTTAATGCTCAATTCATTTGCCATATCCTATAAGTGGCCTTTTTCTGATGCAGTTGTTAGTCTAATTCTAACCCATTCTTTTTTAATGCATGCTATTTTCTCTTTACTTATTTGTAAAGTGTTATATCCATCTTAACAGAATGTAAATTTCTTGATGGCTTTCAGTTTTGATTTTTTATCTTCAGAGCCTAAGACATATTTTGGTACATAGTATGTTTAATAAATGTTTACTGACTGGTAGGTTGCTATCTGGTTTTTACTTCAACATTTTTGTTTCTCCCATTTAGTCCATACTTTCCTCACTACTCTGTTTCGACGCTATGGTCAGCTTTCTAAAATAATGTGCTCATCTTTGCCCTTGAATCCATTTATCCTATGAATTATAGGTCATTTTTTTCTTCTACTACACATGGAATCTCAGAATCATAAAATTTAAATTGAGAGTTGGAAGGAATTTTAATGGCCATATAGTACATTGGGAAGGGAATCTTTACCAGAAAAAAGCATGACAAGTGGTCATCTAGCATCAAAGAAAAGAGAACCAACCAACTCTTGAGGTAACTCATTCTACTTTCATATAACTCTGTTAAGATCCACTTTAAATTGCCCCATGTTAAGGTACAACCATTCCTACTACTGTCTTTCTGGACATGAATAAAGATAGTTATTAATTGTTGCTTTATGAGTTTCACTTGCCTTGAATTTAAATTGTAAATCATAATATGTGCTCTAAGTTTCTCTCAGGTCTGTTGTGGGTCCCAATTAATAATGTGTAAGAAAATATGTTACATATTATAAACATCTAGGCAATTTATTTGTAACTTCATCAACAGATCAGTAACTCATTCTTTAGGAAATCAACATCATTTAACTATCTGAAATAATTAAAGGGAAATAGACTAAGTCACCAAGATTCTCATTAGCTTAAAATTTTGACCTTTGACTACATTTCTCATCCATACCATTGAGGGAAAGTTATATTAGTTCCATTATCACAGTTGCAAACTCAATATGTGAACATTAATGAGGAGATTGAATTCAGCTCAGTATAATAACTCTTAAACAATTAGAGTTTCTTACCAAATAAAATAAAATTATTCATAAGATAATGTGTCTCATCTTTGGAAATGTTTAATGGTCTCAGATGATCTACAAAAGTTAATTTCTAACATTTCTAAATTAACCCCCCAATCCAGAAATCTAATTTATTTAGAAGACCATTTCTATTTCTTCATCTATGCTTCCACAGTGACTAACCAACTTCATTCTTTGAGAAATTCTTCATAATCTGACAAAATTTTGCTGCCGAATATGACATGACTTGGGTGATTATGTAAGAGAGATTGTTCAGTGTACACTTTGCTCCAGCCAAAAGAACTCACCTTGCATCTGAACTTCTGACACTAGTCTATTCCTGTAGACTACAAAATAAAAAAAATCTATGATAACTGAGTAAACATTGAGAAGTGTTGATTCTGACAAGCACAAAATCTTAGCGCAAGCAAATCAGATTGTGCCTCCCAATCCATACCTGTACAGGATTCTTTCCTTCATCCTCCTGGTAACCACGTAGCCAGTTTCCACTTGAATCTTCTGCTGATAAGAAATCTCTTCAAAACGCCCATTCAATTTTTGGACAGCTTCAGTTAAGTTAGAGTTTTTTTTTTTTTTTAAACAACAATTCCTCAATATTCACTGAATTTTTAAAAACATTTTTTATGGCCTAGTTCAGGCTTCTGAGACCAAGAACAACTAATCTAATCAACACATGGTATCCTTTTCAACAAAATTTAGTTCAATAATTGGCCCTCACTCTGGGCCAGCCCCTGTGCTAAATGCTGGGCATGTAAGTAAATAAGTAAGATAGTCCCTGCCCTCAAAAACTTGTGTTAATTAGGGAGAACACACACACACACACACACACACACACACACACACACACACACTAACACACATGCGTGTGTGACAAAAACTGAGAAAAGTAATAAAAGTGGTACCTATTGTGAAGGTATGATAGTGTCAACACCAAACCCAGATGCTGATAGAAAATGGAAATTTATTTGAAAAGTTCAGCTCTCAGCCTTTTAAAAAGGAAGGCTTTGAGAGAAATTTAATGCTTTATCATCCAATCAAAGTTTAGAGATAATAAAGGAACAAGTCTCATCTCTCTTGTACATGACATTCTTCTTAATATTACTTATTCTAGGAACCTTGTCTAAAAAGCTTACAATTTGAAAGACTTACCTGTTTCATCTAGTTTTTTTTTTTTCTGCTCACAGATGATAAGATAGTCAATATATTTCAATTAAACACTACCTATAGATACCAAAGAAAAATAAGGAATGGAAATAATATTAACAATAATAATAATGACAATATTGATGTATATTATCAAATTTTAAATATTAAAGACTTAAGATACATCTCTTTAGCTGTTGTCCATAACATCTCTTTGAGACATATTTCACAAGTTGTATTTTCCCCAAAAAAGAAAACTTATTCTTTGACAGTTAAGACAGTATAACAACTATCATAACTACTACTATGTTAGTATTATAAATTAATTCAATGTAGTGACAAAATTATGATTATATTAATACTATATTCAAGGAAATTAAGGCATAGAATTTGACAGCCAAAGTCAGATGGCTAGCAGCAAAGCTAATCTATCATAAGTATATAGAGTATCTTATCTTTACGTAAGGGTTCTCTGTTCAGTCAGTAGGTGGAAATAGACAATCAAAGAAAACATGTGTGCTCTTTTTGGAATAAAAATTGGTATGGGATGCTGCTTACTACTACTTTTTCATTTTCCCTCAAGGCAATTAAGTGTAGTAAAATTCTTAGATTCCTGACATGATGACTATGTAATTTTGAAAATTTAATTAATCAAGTGTCTGTGGAAGGCAGAAGATTGTATGTTCGGTCCTTAATTAGACTTTTAACTTTTATCAAAATAGTACCTTTTTTGTTTTTTTTTAGGTAATGATTTTGTCTTCATTATGACTTCTGTCTTTCCACATAAATAAACAAATAAACAAATCATAGAGACCTTAGAGGCCAATTCCATTTGTTTAAATTAAGAAATTAAAGCAGTGTTTTGTCCAAAGTTATATAGTCACTGTTATGTCAGACTCCAAACACTAAGACTATTGAACCAAAACTATTTTTTTCACTTTAATTAGTTACAGAAATAGATCTGGGATATGGACAAGGATAGGTATACATTTATCCATATAGACATTTCTGTGCATATATACATATACAAAGATAAATTTGGATATACAAATATAGATATGTATAAACAGACTGACCAATAAGAGATATAGCTACAGATTTCTATAGTCACAGATTTCTCTTTCTCTCTACCTCCTCACTCTTTCTTTCTCCCTCTTTCTCCATCCCTGCTTCCTCCTTCCCTCCCTCCCTCTCCCCTCCTCTCTCTCTCTCTTAATGTATATGTGTTTTCATATATATGTATATATATATATATATATATATATATATATATATACATATAAATTAATGGAGAGGAAAAGATGTATAGATAGATGGATAGATAGATAATTTCTAAGATACATATACTCAGAAAAGGGAAGATTCTAGTCACATTCTTTAAGATACAGGCAACGATCTAGTCATAACATCTCTGTTCATTTTTTTGGGTGACTTCTCATTAAAATGTAAAATTTAAATTACTTTCCCTGGCATATAAACCTTCCCACAATCAAACTTAGTCCATTAAATCTCTTTATATGACAATCACTCCCTTCTATATACTATACATTCCAGATGAACAGTATAATACTCTATTTCCATATCCCCAAACCAGTGTCAGCGCTTTTTCTGATTCTATGATTTTGCTCATATAGTCCTCTATGGATAGATTGTCTTTTCTCCTCATTTATATTTTTTCTTTCTTTTTTGTGAGGCAATCAGAATTAAGTGACTTACTTAAGTAGTCTGTGACTGAGGTTTAATTTAAATTCATGTCCTCCAGACTCAAGGACCTGTTCTCTATTCATGATTCTATGTAGACTAGCTTCCCCTATTTATTTTTCCATAGATCCCATTTTGAACTTTACTTCTTCCAGGGCACCTTCTTTGATCTCTCCATTTGTTTCTCAGACTTCAAAGGCAATTAGTGAATATTTATTATCTGTATCTGTTTTATGCACTTTAAAAACATGTAAGCTCCTTAGGATACGCAATTGTGCTCTATCTAAATCTTATATCCCCTCCTTCTCCAATGCCTAACACAGTGATTACCACACAAATATTCCTTAATTCATGTTTATTAAATTACCATATTTGCTGAATAACATGCAGCAAAGTGTATTCAACAGAGTGTGCTCTGAGAAAGTGTACTCAAACAGATGGCTATATACACTAAAAAATGTTATTCATGTTAATTCATTCTAAAAGTACATTAGCTTATAGAAGGTTGACCAGAATTCTTGAATTCCTTTGATTAGGATTGGGAAAATTTTAAATTCTGGAGTGTTATGTTTAGTTCTGAGCACTGTATATTAGAAAGGACATTGGCAATCTGGTACATATCTAAGGGAAGCCCATGAGTGTGGTAAAAGGACTAGATATCATGTTATGTAAGAATCAATTAAACGAATTTTAATTGAAGTAACTACACATTACCAGGAGTAACCATATGTTGGGGAGATGTATTTCAGAACAATGAGTGGAAGTACTTATTAACATTTAGAACTATACTAAAATGGAGTGAGCTGATCTGGGAAGTAGTGAAATCCTTTTTCCTACAGATCTTCAAGTAGTAATTGGATGGCTACTTTTCAGAAATGCTATGGGAGAGATAGGTTGCAATACATGGTATCTGAGTCCTCTTACCACTCTGAGATTCTATGACACTTTATACTTTATATATATATTTTTTCCAATATTTTTCAACAATAGTTGTTCAGATATCACAATATTAAGATAGAGCATTATTATCCTGAGAAGCCAATAAAAACACAGCTTTGTTTCCTCAAATTCTGTGTAAAATCTACAATATTTATTCCTGAGAAGTTGGCAATTTGTCACCCAAAACATAATTGTTTAGGCCTCAATATTCAAAAGTAAATGAAATGAAAAAAATATCATGTGATGCACCCACATTTGGAGAATGTATGTGTGTATTTGTTTTGGTAGGTATGGTTTTTTTTTGTCTGTGATTTATGCAGAAAATCTGCAAAATATTCTGATTCATCAAAAGTCTAATTTACATATGTTTAAGGGACATTGTAGAGAGTGATTAACAGAGTACATCACAATTCACTCAGTGAATATTGACTGAAGATTTATAAAGCCTTAAATAGAAAAAAAGCCATGGGGTTGATAAGCATCTGTCTCTGGAAGAGGAAAAAAAGTGAACGAGGGAGTGACTTATTTTACAGTTCCTCATAATCTCACACTGAAACTGCCACCAACCCCAGCCCTCAATTTTATGCATAGAAATTGAAATGCATTCAGCATGATGGTGGAGTTTTGTTTCTGTCTTAGTAACATTTTCATTCTCCAATTTCCAGGTTCGGAACAGCCAAAGAAGAGATAACAATTTGGGGAAAATCAGAACCTTTTTTGATTACTTACAGAAGTTCTATTAAGAGTTTTCACAGGTAGAATTGATCCCACAAAACAAACAAAAAAACCCCAAAACTTTAGCCATTTGCCTTTTACACATTTTATCTTCTTGAAATTTAGTCTAAATTATAACAAAAAAGTATTGTGTAATTAATTATTCCCTTATCATCAGAGCCAAGATAACTTTTTTTTTTTCCCCAAGCTAAATTTTCCTAAGATTATTCTATACCTAAGGAGGGCATTTTTTTTTTCTTAAATTGAACTGTCCTCTGTCCTCAAGAATTGATTGGCTTGGGAGCCTAAAATTTAGTCTGACATATGACATAGTAACACACAAACATGATTTTTCATGACCAACCTATCCTGAGTTTATGACTTTCCTATGTACTGTGTAGGTACCACTGTATATTGGCCTCCTGATCAGAAGAGTTTCTATGCAGATACTCAATTTAAATATCACATTCCTGTTTAATACTGTTTCTATGCTTCAACTAAGTCATCCACATTTAAGGTAAAAAAAAAAAAAAAACAAACAAACAAACAAACAAAAAAAACAGTGTAATTTAAATGAATAATGGTGTCAAACCTGGTTTTGAGTACCAGATTCTACGATTTAACACCTTAACTCTCACAAATGGAGGTTAACATCATCTTGGCCACCTATAATGATTATGATCAGAATCAGTAAACTAAAAGATCTGAAAGCACTTTAAAAATAGCTCATATTTATATGATGCTTTGCAGTTTTCAAAGTGTTTTATTCTTTGCAATCCTGTGCAGTAGATCACACAAACATTATTGTCCTGTTTCAACTGATGAGAAGACTGAGGTATACAGAGGTAAAATGCTTGCTCTTAGACAGACTGTCCTTATTTTTTTTTTTTTAACAAGATTTAGTCCTTGAATGGATCTTAAGTTATTATCATAAGTTATTATCACTGTAAATTCCATCCTATAAAATAGAAGCAGCTGGATGACACAATGAATAGAGGACTGGGCCTAGAATCAGAAAGGCCTAAAATTTAAATTTGACTTGTGACATTAACTAGCTCTATGACCCTTGAAAAATCACTTAAACATGGTCTGCCTCAATTTCTTCAGCTGTAAAATGAGAACGAAGATTGGTGTCTATCTCCCAGACTTCTTGTAAGAATCAAAAGAGAAAAGATTTGTAAATTGTAAATTTGTACATTGTAAATTGTTTCTGGAAGATAGTAAATGCTTAATGAATATCTGTTTCCTTTTTTTTTTTTTCTTCTTTCTCTCCTTCCTACCTCTCTATCCCTGATGCCTGATCTAACTATGCCTAATTCAACATTATAATCTTTTAAACAGTTAAGGATAACTATTATGTTCCATCAAGTCTTCTCCTTTGATGGTCGTTCATTTCAGTCATGGCCTACTCTTCATGAGCCCATTTGTGTTTTTCTGAACAAAAATACTGGAATGATTTGCCGTGCCCTTTTCCAGATCATTTTACAAATGAGGAAATGGAGGAAAATAGGGTCAAGTAATTTTCTCAGGTTCATTCAATAAGTGTCAGAGGTCAAATCTGAACTCAGAAAGATGATCTTTCTGGCTCCAGATCTGGAACTCTATTCATTGAGCCTCCTAGCTACTCCAGTTATATCAATTAAATGACATAGCATGAACAATGATTCTTCCCTCATTGTCTCCCCTTTTACTCTGTTAGTAGTGCTCAATTTTTCTTACATAACAATAATCAGTAATGTAGTGGATTGCTCCAAAAGAATGGGAAAATGCAAGTTATTTGAGGTCGAGAAATCTTTCCCTGATTTATATTGCCAGCCTGTTGCATATGGCAGACACTTTAAGAATATTGGTTGAACTAAAATAATCCTAATCTCCTGCATCCTTTGTATTTTTGTATGCCATCTTTCTCGGCAATCCTTTGCAAATACAAGAATTACTAAAAATAATTCTAATTAGGGAAATAGTATTTTATAGTAGAAAGAGCACAAGGCCTAGTATCAGGAAAGATCTAGGTTCAAAATCTGTTTTTGATATGTAAGAGATATGCAATCCCACACAATACACTTGCCCATATGAGTGGATTTAAACTTTTACCTGCATAGGCCGGACCCATCATGAGAAAGCTAAGCAAAATCATAGTAGCTAGCATTTATAAGATGATTTAAGATTAATAAAGCATCCCATATAAATTATCTCACTGCATCCTTATAAATAATCATGTGTGGTAGCAATTATAATATTATTTTCTTCATTATAGGTGATAAATAATTTGAAGTTCAGAGACAGAGCTACATTTAATGAATGACTGACATTTACACAGCAAGTATCATAAAATGGAATTCAGATCCAGGTATTACTAACTTCAAACCCAGCGATTGTTTTTCTATCATGTTCCTTCCATGGGAAGTGTCATGATGGAAAATAGAATTCATAGCTATTGCAAACTCAGAGACAGTAGGGAGAATATATTATGAGTTCACTTTTAAAGACTGGGCAGAATCCAAAATCCAGGAAAGAGAGAGCATTCTTGGCAAAGAGGACAGTCGATATATAGCCTGATATTGCAAAAATTAGCAGTTTGAGGTAAGGCTGGAGAGATCGAGAAGGGACAGATTTAGGGGTGAGGGTAGAAGATCTTTGAATGCCAGTCATAGGAGTTTTAACTATGTTTTTCATGTAAGAAGGGTCACTGAAAATTTCTGAGTAGTGAAGAGACCTGATCAGATCAAAATATAAGGATGGTTAATCTAGCTGTAGAGTGAAGAATGGGATAGAGTAGGAGTTAATAGAGGTGACAAAGAGACTATTTTAGTTTTCTAGAATATTGATGAAGGATTCAATTTGGCTTGTGGCAGTGGAAAGAGAGAACAAGATCATATGAATGAGATATCACAGAGAAGACATTTTAGCTGATTGGTCAAGAAAGGGGGAAAAAGAAGGAAGAAGGTTATATAATTAATTCTAAACTTTAAAATAAAGGAAATTGGAAGAATATTGAGATATAAAAGAGATATAGTAAACTCAAATGTTTTTCAGGAAAACCTTCAGAAAAAAAATCAGGTTTTCAGGAAAAGAAAAAATTAAGCCCAGTTATTGTAAATTGCTTTGAGGTTTAGAAGCTTTCATAGGCACGTCTGACTGTCTAGGAATGCTAAAAAGCAATAGTTCATTATGACAGTTGCATTTTTACTCACACAAAGGAAGATGCAAAACCCAAAATGAGATAGTAGGAAGTGGACAGGGAAAATAATTGAATTAAAGATAATCAATGTCAGGTAAAATCAAAGACAATACTCACAGACTAGGTATGGAGGAGAAGGGGAAAATCAGGATACATTTCAAGTCAATCCAATCTAACAAAATATATATTAAAAATCTACTCTATGAAAGATGCAACATTACAACTGACAAAAAAATGACATAAACAAAAGTCTCTGTCCCACAAAGCTTAAATTGAACTAAATAAGTATAATTTATGTACTGCATATAAGTTATGCATGTGTGTAAAATCATAGGAAATACAGAGAAATTTCAAGAGGGAGAGAACGCTATAATTGTTAGTGAAAAATAAGGAAAGGCTTTGTTTGGGAGAAGACTCCTAAACTATATTTTAAGTGTAACTTGAAACTCCAAGGAGAAGTGGGAAAGGAGTGTATTCTAGTCTTGAGGAGCACTTTAGATTGTGAGTTTCTTAAGGGTAGGGACTGTTGTTCCCTATTTTTAAAATCCCCAGTGCTTAGCATAATGTCTTGCATACAATATGTGTCTAATAAATGCTTATTGACTGACTGACATGAACAAAAATGTAAATGTGGGAACTGGAAAGTTGTATACAATAAATGTCAGAAGAGAACAGCATTACAATGACAAGGATAGGTCACTTGAACATCAGACTTGGAACGACAGAAGAGAAGAAAAGGGACTAAAGAAGGATTTGAACAAGACTACCCTCTGGACATAGCATATCCAGCTTATTTCAACTCTTTTCACTCTCCCCCTGTTTTGATGAATGAGATGTTTGACTCTTTCATCTTTTACATCACAACACCCGAACATAACAGAAACACTAGTTTACCATTGAGGCAGGAGACTCCTGATGGATGGGTTTTACCAGAGGTAGGATCTCATTCATGTGCATCTAACTAGTTTCCCATCTCTGCACTAGAACTGCCCCAAAAGAATCTATGCTCCAATAGCATTTGCAATGGTAATCGCCCTGCAGAAAATTTGAAAGAAAAGCAAGACAGAAGTGCTGAGCAGAACTAGGAATTAGAATCTTGATAAGAGGCAGCCTGCTTTAGAAAGACAATGCTTTCACCTTTGCCCAAATCATCAGGAAGTTAATTTTTTTCAAACCCTACTACTTGATTTCAATTATGGATATACTCATTTAACTCCTAAAGACTGTCAAAAGACTAGAAATTTCATGGAATCAAAAAAAAAAAAAGTAACTAAAAGGGACCCTAGTGATCATACAGACCAATATTTTAATTTGACAGATATAAAAATTAAACCTCAGAAAAGCTCAGTGACTTGTTCAAGATTGCACAACTGGTCAATGATTGTTACAATCTGGAACCCAGGTTTTCTGCCTCTAAGCCCTGAAGTCTCTACTCTGTAGCAAGCTGCCCCAGTCCCATCTTGCCCTTTTAGGCCTTAGTAAACAAGTAGCACATTTTTTTGAAATTTTCTTGAGATGAAATCATCTCATGCATTATTCACACTTGTAGCAAAAGATCAGTAACTGTGCTGCAAGAAAACAATATCTCCCAGCAATGACTTTCTCTCAGCCCCCCATATTTCAAGGTAGTGAATTATTGGTTTGCACAGTCTGATTGCCTAGACAAATGAACATGAAACCCAAGGAGAAAAAGACTATTACTGTATAGTTAAAGAACTGCCCCTGGAAATGCAGCTGTACATTTGCTGGATCACAGGGACATGTTTTCACAAGTAGGTAACAGAGGGAAATTTTTAAGATTTATTTGTAAATTGCAAGTGCTGATCAATTCAAACATTAAATGAGTTTTCTCATAGAAAGCAAGAATCTCAACAATAATCATATATTCTATTAGACCTATTGAGTTCCTGAGAGCAGTGAGGTCAAATTCAAATAGAAAAAGAGCACACTTGTTGGTACATATGGATGCCTGTGGGCTTCATATTGACTTAGTTTTAAAATGTAATGTGGCCTGTTATATTATAATTTTATTATTTCATTAAATATTTCTCAATTGCATTGAAAATATAATTCAGAGTTCTCTTGGGAATGCTTCAGGCTGTGATTTTGAAAACTTTGCCTTAGAGTATGGAATGGCAGAGTTAAAAGAGAATTTGAATATGTCAAAACTAAAAAAGAATTTAAAACATAAGAAGTTAGAACTGACATAGACCTTCAAACATAGACCATTAGAGCTGACATGGACCTTAGAACCCAAACCAACAAAGAACTTTAAAGCCAGAAGTGATGTTAGAACACCCAGTGAGAAAACTGAATGACTATAACATGAACTTTAAATTCCTCTGCTCATCAGTGTTGTGGGGTGATTAGCTATGAATGACTTTGCTACTTTCAGCAATACAATGAACCAAGAACTAAAGGACTTATAATGAAAAATGCTATCAATATCTAGAGAAAGAACTGATTGTGTCGGAATTCTGATGGAAGCATACATTATTTTCACTTTTTTTCTTGAGAGTTTTTGGGGGGATGGAAAGAGAATCTATGTTTTCTTTCACAACATGACTTTTATGGAGATGTTTTTTATGACTTCTCATGTTCCTTCTTAATGAGGGATGAGATGAGGTAGAAAAGGAGAGATTATGGAACTCAAAGTCTTAAAAACAAATGTAATTTTTTTTTTTTTACTTGTAACTGGGAGAAAATAAAATATTAAATAAAGTAATTTATTTTCTATTCATCTTGAAATGAGGAAACTGAGGCTCAGAGACATTAAATAATTTGAGGGCATAGTATTAGTAAATTACTCACCATCTCCACTGGGTGTCTCACTTTCAACAATAATTCATGAGTGAAGTGGCCATTGTCTTTAAATCCTCTGTAGATGTATATGAGATATCCACTTTAGGGAGGGGGTGGTTGATGGAAAAAAAATGATTCTTCTTGAAAACAAATCAGACTATCTCAACCAGAAAGTTCCTAGCTATGGTTTAAAAGCATCCTCTAGTTTTGCCCATTAGAATTGACTTCAGAGAGGCAAGAGTTTATCAGATGAATAGGTAATATAGAAGAGGTATTGAGAAAGTCAAATGGAAACTTAACAGATCTTCCAAGTCAAACTCTCTTACTATCCTAGGCTTATGTTGGCTTTAATTAAATATATCCTGTGACAGTTAGTGATCAATTAGTGATGTGATAGGGTGGGAAGGGAAACACTCTCCCCATCAAACTTAAAGTATAAGTGGAATTTCCTCAGTCATAAAAGGAGGTGTCAATAGAGATAGGAAAATCTTCATTGAGTGAAAATTCAAAGCTCTGCATTTTTATTACACTTTTAAGAAATTGGCCCTTCAGCCAAACTGCATTAGAGCTGAGAGAATGAAACAGGGCAATAGCCACAGACGTTAGAAACTTAATCCAATGTGTTGCTATAAAAAGCCTTGCCATCTGGATCCTAATTCTCTTCAATATTGAAACTGTACAGTTTTCTTCTTTTTATTCTAATCTACGGCTATCACTCAGTGTGGTTCTTAAGGGTCTACATGGGTTTCATTGTTAGAGCCAGCTTAACTTAAAAGTCAAGACAATTTTTGGAAGTCTGTTGTGGCAAACAGGTAGATAATTCTCTCCAAAGCCTCCACCTGCTTGCCTTCTATGATGCTTGCTGATTTTCTAGTGCATATGTATGGACGTTGAATTCAACTACATTGTATGCACATATATACATTTCTGAGTCATGTGAGAAAATGGTGGGGAAAAGAAATAGATTATTTCTTGTGGGTCTTCATGCTAGAGGGGATAGTGCATAAATCCATGGAAGAATAGATAAACCTCAAAGTTCAAGAAAGCTAAATATAATAGAAAATGTGAACTGTAACTACCCACTCTATTTTCATTGATCATCTAGTATGGGAAAGCTAGTGTTGTGACCTCTAAGCTCAACATTTGCTTCACTACATATTCATCATTCTTTGGGCTTCTTTTAGAGAATGTCAGTTTAACAAAAGTCCCCCAAAAAGAACTGTGTGGATAAAAACTTTTTAAAAAAAGATGTCCATGGAATTCTTATCTAGCTCAAGATTAGAGATATTAACATAGTCTCTTTACCTGCTTGGTAAATCTACCTCATAGAAGAAGAGGGAAAAGCTATCTGAAAGATCAGATTTACTCATCTGTTACCTCTTCAGAAGCAAAATTTAAAATCTTTTCTCAGGGCTCAAGTCATATCTTAGGGTTTATATATGTTCCGAGAAAAAAATGTGAAAGGAATGGGTTAGGGAGTCATTAAATGGAAACTTCTCTTTCTCTTCCTAAATAGTATTATAGTATATATATATATAGTATATATATATTATGTTACAGTTAATTTTATGACTATATATATAGTCATAAAATTAACTGTAACATAATTGTATCTTTGTTATTTCTTACAATAGAAACTCTGGTTACAATACATTTAGCAATACTGATCTCAGAACCAAGAATTTAGCAGTTAACTATTGCAACTGCCCTAGAAAAGTTTGAGCACTCTTTGAAACACAATATTGAGTCCTGCAAATACACCACACACACACACACACACACACACACACACACAGAGGAAATTGTATTTTGCAGTTTTGATGTCAAATATATTGGCAAAGACAGATTTTTGTCCTACCTACACAAATTTCCCTTATGAATAACCAATTTTGAGTCATAGAATAGATTCAGTATAGACTTAATATCCAAGGATATGGCAGGAAATTCTTATAGAGTAACAAAAATGCTTCTGTTTCAGTAAACAGTAAAAGGGGCTAAAAGTGGTAAACTCTTCTTCCGCACTGGACACCATGAATTGACAACTCAGAGGAGACTCCTTGCTGAAGGAGTTCTGGCAATAGGAAGGGAGTTAGCTACTTAGGTTACCATAGAGCTGCTCAGTGACCAAGTTCCGGACCTAAGGGGCTTACTAGGTTTGAAAAGAATCCTGAGTTGCTTGAACCTTCTATTACTCATCTGACATACCAAAGTCAACTTTTTTTCTCCATTTTCAAGGGGAAGATTGCAGACCTGGCTCCCTGGCTCACAAATACTTCCCAAGATGACTTTTTTTTAAAGACAGCAAAATGCTTAAAAGTAATTTTTATACCAAGTCATGTCCTTATCTTTCTTTCTAGTTTTGTCATTAGTCAATGGCCATATACTTCAATAAGTCTCTAAGCTGAAATCTTTCTTTTTTGGATCAAAAGCAACAAGGAGTTTTGTGCTCAACTTTGGACTTAGGATTTATCTTCTAGCCGGCTTTACACTTTTCATTTATAAGTTAATCACTTCAGCCCCCAGTTTCTTTCCATGTCAGATTTTTATCTCTCTTTTTTTCCCATTTAACCTTTTTTGGGAAAAAGGTTTTAAAAAGCATATAAAATGATGTACACCATAGCAGTCTTGTCAACTCAGGGTGCAGAAAAACATTTTCCTTAGGCATATTCCTAATGGAATATTTTATTTATGAATGTGGGTAACAATATATTGCAGGAATGCCTAAAAGGATAGTGGGAGTATCAAACACTGAAAGTCCCCATTGTCTAGTGAAAGAAAAAGGATTTGACAAGCAGTAATGCAACTGAGAATGTCCTGGAGGCTTACCTGTAAGCAAAGGAACCAGACTGTGTGTGTCTCTCTTTTGCCTTGTTTCAAACTGAAGAAACTTGACTCAGAACTAATTCCTTAAATACAGTTTTCCCTCCTCAGGCATGCACATTCTTTCCCTGAAAGCTGAAGACACTTTGAACACTTGCTCTCTTTTACAAATATAGACATCTGCATGAATATTAAACTTCTGTGATTCAGCAACTTTTCCCCAAGTAGGTTTCCAAGTGTTAAATGCCACAGGATAGTTTCGATCCATGGCTCACACATCTCTGCTGTTATTTTTAAAGACTTGCATGATACCCACTGAATAAGGGAAGCCTGTTTAAAAACTCTAGGGCCCACATTTAGAGTTATATGACAATTATCACGTATTTCTAAGGTTATACTAGTCAGCTTATATTAAGTGGGATGATCCCAGCAAAATAATGAATGGGGACCCTTGGTCCAAGCATCTTCTTTACAGAATACTGATAAATGCTGGTTGGTTTTGATGGACTGAGTTAACACCAACATAGAAACTTTAATCAGTTCCTGGATTTGTCCATAAATCAAATTATTCTTTTCTCTGCTTACTTTACTTGAGGGAGGAGAGAAGACTTTACCAAGTGTTCCAGGTTGATGCCACAGTTGCAAAGCATCCCTAGTCACTGAATGAGGGGAATTGCACAGAGGCTGCTTGCCACTGAAATTGTTAGGTCCCCTCAAGATGCATTCAGCAGCCTAGTGATTATAAGGATGACTGGCACTTACCTTGATCAGCCGGCTCTCTCCTCCCCCAGACAGTCTTCTCTCTTAAGATGAGGACACTCTTGCTGGTACAAAAGTGACCGGAAATAGGCTGGAGACTGAATGACTTCAGGCCATCAGATGTGATAGAAGCATCTCCTGGGATCCTCTGAAACTTGCTTTCCACGCTGTGACTGGGTCCCTACAGGCAGGCTTTGGCAGTGGCTGGCCAGTGGCTCCGCTGAACTAGAAGTAAGGAGCCTCTGGTTGACTGACTGCAGTTACCAACGCTCCACTTTGAGGGAGAGTGCAGAAGTGTGCGTGTGTGTGTGTGTGTGTGTGTGTGTGTGTGTGTGCCTGCACTAACTGCATGCACTCATCAGGCAGCTCGGAGCAGGGAGAACGATGTGCTGTGCATACTGAACAAGCAAGCGTATGTGCAGGGAGAGAGAGAAAAAGAAAGAGAGAGAGAGAGAGAGAGAGAGAGAGAGGAGTGCTCTTGTAGCAGACCTTAGCCTACCCAGTGAGTAATTACCCCTTCCTGACCTTGCCAGCATGGATCCTGGCAGACAGCTGATCAATAGATCTATTGATCAATAAATATAGGATGTCAGATAGTATTTAAGCATTGGCAAGTGATTCTCACCTAAGAGGAAGAAACTTAAAAAAAAAAAGAGAGAGAGAGAACCCTGAAAAAGGAGAGGCTAGAGCTCAAGATTAACAACTGAAGATGATCCTTTCCATTAAATATTTCTCATTGAAGAAGTACAAATAATCGGCACTTGGACTTAAGAAACTTTTCAAGCTTGTCTAATTAGCAGTAAAAAATCAAATGAACCAATCCTTATACTTATGTTGTCATGTGTGGTCACAACTTTTTTACATGCATTATCCAATCTGAGGAGAATCAGCATAGTATAGTGGATAGAGGGTCAAGGTTAATGTCAGAAAGGACTGGGTTCAAATTATGTTGGAAATTCTTGATGTGGGACCACACACAAGACATTTAATCTCTCAATGCTCCACTAAGCTATAAGACTGATTTGCAGATGAATTGCTGAATAACATTAGTGAAGGGTATTTCCACCCCAGAAGTCCTCCACATGGGGAATATAGGCAAAGTAAAAATTTAACTTTATCTGAATTTCATTTTAACCCTATGAAGAAAGTAATATAAATGAGTGCTAATATAAGTAACACAACAAATCGAGAAAGTAACATTCAATTTCTTGAGGTAACTGTATAGTTTATTTTTATATCTTTTCCCTTCCTCACAACTATCTGTGCCTAATTCAGTGTTATGCACATAGTCTGTATATTTTTATTCTTTATTTCTCTGCTTGAATCTCCATGTTACAGATGAAATTTAAGTAGGGAAAGGACTTACATTATCTAAGTTTACTTGCTTAGTTAATTACAGAAGTCAAATTCAAACCCACTATTTCTAACTTAAAGTCAGTACTCTATTTACTATATTAGACTGCTATTCTAATGCTATTTTTAATTAAAAAGAAGCAATGTATTTCCTCCATGAACACTTTCCTGAACTCCACCGGACAGAAATGATCTCTCCTTAGGAAATGCCACAGATTTGTTGTTTTTTATTATGGCTCTGCAATTTCATCATAACATATGACTTCTAATGATGAAACTCTTCCATTAATAGAGAATAAAAACTGCCCTATAATATAGAATCTTGAAGTTGCTGAGACAATGAAAAATTACTTTCCTATAGGATCATGGAGCCAAAACATGGCAGACTCTATAATTCTGAGCTCTAACACAAGCTCTCTGTCTAGTAAGTCAGCATCTTGCTAGTACTTCTCATGTTGATTTTATAAAGTATAGTCACTTGTACATGCAACTTGCTTCATCTATATAATCTAATTTTCTTGATTAAAGAAGCTATAATTTATTCATTTCTGTAACCCTTTCATTACTTATAAGGGACAAAAAGATGGTACAGTGAGTAGAACGCCAGACCTTGAGTAAGACATTTCCCAAAGTTCAAATCCGGCCTCAGACACTTATTAAATGTGTGAACCTTACTTAACACTATTTATTTCATTTTCCTCATCTAAAAAATAAACTTAACCCTATTCTATAAAATGAGCTGGAGGAGAAAATGAAAAAACACTCCAATATCTTTGCCAATAAAATTCAAACATGGGGTCACAATGAGTCAGACATGACTGAAAACAACTGAACAGTACTGCTTACAAAAAGGGAGGCAGATGGCAACCTAAAAAGAATGTCAATAAGAAGATAAAAATTAAGGAACTTCAAAGGAAGGAGAACAAATTTAGAAATTAAGAGTTTCAATAAAAAAAAAATAAGCAAATACTTGCTTATTTTGTCTTTGGAAGTAGTTATAGCAAAAGTTTTTAATCCTTTTTGTGTCATGAAACCTTCTGAGAATAAAGTTTTAAATGAATAAATAAAATGAATACTATTACAAAGGAAACAAAATATATTGAAAAACAATAATCTATTTATCTATTATACACACACACACAATTTACATCTGCAGCTAAGTGGCACAGTAGATAGACTGCTTGGCCTATAGTCAAGATCTGAGTACAAATCTGTTTTAAAATTTTTCTAGATATATTACCCTGATTGAGTCACCTCATCAATGAAACTGGGATATTAATAGCACCTACATTACGTAGTTGTTGTCAGGATTTAATGATTTAATAATTGAAAAGTGTTTAGTGCAATTTTGTAATTTAGTATAATTCAGGGACATAGTAAGTAATATATAAATGTTGTAACACAAAATTATACAATCTATTATATACTCATCATATTAATATGAACAAACAAAAAAACCTAATGAACAACAGGTTAATAAACCCTAGTTTACAGGGGGAAAGTAAGGAAGAAAGAAGAGAAAAAATAGCTTACAGTTTCTGGGGTACCAATTTTAGTATTACATCAATGAAGAGACTTTGTCAGGATCTGTTCCACAAGAGATGAATGCAAGCTCCTCAGAAGAGATTTAGTGATGGAAATCCCATTATAAATCCCATTGGATGACTTCTATAGATAATATTTGTAGTCATACAAATTCCTGAAAGTTATATCAGCAGAGACTTTAAAATTATAGAGATAAAATATACCAAAACTTATAAAATAATTTTGTATAGATTCTTCTGAGTATGTTTTGCTTACATGTTATATTGTCTTCAGAAATGAAATAGCAATTGGAGAAATTATAATTTAGAAAAAGATATGACATAATTCACCAATAGTTTCAATCAACTTGTTGAAGCTAAACTGAGAAGATAAGTGTAGATTAGAATCATGATGCTGAAAAGCAGAGTTACAATCTTTTAAATACAGACAATCACTTATGTAATATTCCTCAACCATTTTCAATATGTCAAACAGGTATTGTACAAGATCTTGGAGACACAAAGACAAAAACAGATTCTGTCATTTAAGAGTTATCACCCTGATGGAGAAAAGAATATGCACATAACTGGGTACATTAAAAGTCTATGCAGTAGAAAGTGATCTAAAAGAGAAAACCCTATGGGAACTAGGAAACACATCCTGGAGAAGGTTGGATTTCATTTGAATAATGTAGGAAAACAACAAAGGGAGGATGTAGAAGAGAAGAGGGAAAAGCACTCTACACTTGGGGGACAGACTGTGAAAATACAGAGTTAGGAGTCAGGCAATAGAGGATCTTGTGAGAGGAACAGCAAAGAGGCCAGGAAAGAGCGGGGAAGGTGGGAAGAGAACAAGTTGGGTAAGATAAAATATTTGAGAATTTATATTGGATCTTAGAAGTAACAGGACCCCAATGGAGTTTATCAAGCAGAGGAGTCACATGATCAGACCAATATATAATGTCCTATTGCACATTAAGAACCTAGGCAGAATTATGATATCTAATATTGATTTGGATTTTCAATGAAGGTTTAATCTAAAGTTAGTTCAATGAGACCTAGAAAGAAAATAGCTAGTCGGGTTAATATCATACCCAAACTTCAGCCAAAATTGCCTAGGGGAAGATAGGGGCTTATAACATTTATTAACATTTGTTAAACACTTTACACATTTTAATTCTTTTAATCCTTACAACAATCTTGTCAGACATATGTTAGTATTATTCTCTCTCTCTCTGTCTGTCTCTCTCTCTGTTTCTCTCAACAAATGAGGGACCTGAGATACAGAATTTCAGTGACTTGCCCAGAATGGCAAGTTTGTTAAATCTTTGAAAACTGTATTTGGAGTCAACTCTTTCTGATTCCAGGTCCTACACTCTACCCACTGAGTCATTTAGCTGCCCTAAAATTGACCTCAGTCCTAAATTTGCTTAATTGAGATTTCAATGTATGGTGCCTATTTCTGTTCTTTGAAATAAGCAGAAAAAAATATAATTTGTCATCCACAGGATAGTTTTTCAAATACTTGAAGGTAGCTGTTGTATTTCCTCCATTCTTCTCTTCTCCAAGATAAACATCCAAGGGTCCTTTAACCAATTGATCTTTGCCATCCTTGCTAAGAACACAGTTCTTTAACATTTGCAAAAAATATTTTTACTTTATTTGATTATACATTTGTATTAATTTTAAATACACATTTTTAAACCATGTTGAGAGAGAAAAATCAGAACAAGAGGGAAAAAACATAAGAGAAGAAAAAAATAGAAAAAAGAAGTGAACATAGCATGTGTCGATTTATATTCAATTTCCATAGTTCTCTTTCTGGATGCAGATGGAGTTTTCTATCCAAGTTTGTTGGGATTGCATTAGATCACTGAATCATTGAGAAGCAAGTCTTTCATAATTGATCATTATTCGCAAAATTTTTTACAAAATACATTTTATACTGAATGTGGATTGAAGCATAGTATTTCATTTGTTTCTTTCTCATGTTTTTCCCCTTTTGATGTTATTTTCTTTTACAACATGACAAATATGGAAATATATTTAAAAGAATTGCACAAATTTAACCTGTATTAGATTGTTTTCTGTCTTTCTTGGAAGGGGAAAGATAAGGGAAGGAGGGAGACAATTTTAGAACATCAAATCTTACAAAAATGAATGTTGAAAAGTATATTTTGGAAAAAAAATTCATTGAAAAAAAGGAAAAAAAATCCAAATTATCTACCTATTTGTCTATCTATAATACACACACACACACACACACACACACACACACACACACTTATATTTCTCCCATTTTGTTCTCATAACAATCCTTGAAGTAGGTGCTGTGGAAGCATATGCCATTACTATTATTCATTGATTCACCCAAAAAGAATTTATTAATCATCTACTATGTCCCAGGATTTGTAAGTAGTTTAGCTTAATTGTGATTTTGAGATAACTGTGATTTGAGAGCTCCGAGTTGAGCAAACTCCCTACCAGTATAGGTTGCAGCATGTCTATATCTCTTAATCTTAGAATTTTGTACTGAATATTTTAAACAAGTTTCTTAGAGTACATCAGCAGTATTATATGTGTTGGAAGCAGTATTAATACAGTCCTTCTTGTCTTTGACATCATCTACACTGTCCTGTAACTCTATAAAGACAAGGATAAACATGAAACATTCTCTGTCCTCAAGGAGTCTCCTCATTTATGTTCTAGAGGAGGTGTGTAAGTGCATCTTGTATAATTTGTATATAGAAGTGCAGGTATTCTCTGTTTTCACAAACTTCCCCATCCTGTGTCCTGACCTTATTTATTTCATAAATCTGTGAATACATTTCAATTATGAAAATTTTCACTTACACTTTTGAAATTTAATAACACATGATCAATAAGTAGTCAGTCTTCATGGCATGATGGGAAGGAAAGAAGGAGTGCTAATCTTTACTCCTGATGACAAGATTGACATTGACAATTGGTTTTATTTTAGTTATAAAAAATGTAAAAGAAGTAGAGAAAATAACTTCTAAGTTCTTTTCAAAGCCAGAGTGATAATCATGATTAAATATATACATGCATATTCAGATACATGCACAGACACATGTATATTTACAAACATTTCTACACAAATGTCTATGCATATATAAACATTTTAAGACCTGAAAAACTTTCTTTTTATTCTAATTCTATGCATTTAGACACTGAGAATATAATCTGCATTTTGCCAATGACTAGAATCAGTTTATGTTCTAGTCATTTCTCTAGTCCTGCTGTTTTCCTTCAACCAAATCATATGTAGAAACATTTCATATAGATCTGGGCTCATTACCAATACCCTAGACCCACATTATTGCTAATGAAGAAGGCAACTCAAATTAATTCCTTGCAGTGGACCATATGATGGAACAGGATAGAAGAGTAAAGATACAAATATTTTGTCCACAAGTATGAATGGAGTCAGAGAAAAAATTACAACTCTTTTCTTAATAGGAAAGATCCAGAATCCCTAAGACTTTTCCCAATATGATTCCAGGCTTCATTTTTCTCCCCAAAGGCCCAAAGCAGCACTACATCTTTAAGAGCCATCTTTTAATATCAAGGCTCACACATATCTTTAGAGAAGTAATTCAGCAGGCATTTATTAATTGTGCAAAATGTGCCAGCTCCTGTACAAATTGCTGGGGATGAAAAGATGAAAAACATCATAGTCTCTGGGACTAATGAAGGTGGATCTATGACATTATAATAAAAGCTGCATTGTATTGAAAGAGCATTGGGCTTTGGGTAAGAAGACTTACTACTCATGGGCTCAAAGGTAAATTATCTCCCATCTATAACTTTCAAATACTTCTTTTGTAAAATATGGATAATAGTTTTTGTAGTTCATACTTCACAGGGTTTATGTGAGAAAAACACTTTGTAAAACTGGAGAAAGTACTGTTTTTAAATAGGAATTCTTATTATCGTTATTCTAAATGGATGTAACTTTAAACCCAATCTTTTTAGTTACCTTGCATTAATCAGGGAAATAATTGAAGAGAGGATTGTCCATTTGTTGCTCTGATGGGAAAAGAAAAGAGATGTCTCATTTGTTATGTTTTAAGTTGCAACTAAGTGTTTCTGATAAATTAAGAAAAATAATTCATATTAATATAATGTACAAATTATTGGTTGCTTGAGGATCTGCCTCAATGCAGGAATTTGGCATTAGGCAATGCAAGGGAGATGGGGAGGTTAAAGAAATGGAGGAAGTCTTTTTATTTAAAGTATATCAAATTTATGATGATGGTGAGAGCACCCACCTTAAACAAGAAATCATTAAATCAAAAAATGTATATCCAATAAAGGTTTTCATTTATCCATCTAATGACTAAGTCATTTATCTTTACAAAGCACTTTGACATAGAAATTATACAAGATTCAGAGCTAAATCCTGTGATATAATGAAAAGGAAGACAAAGCTATTGATTGTCCTTAAGGAGTTTACAATCTATGATACCAGAAAGTTGTTGAGAATAAGATTAAGACAAGTAGCTATGATACAAATTTCATTATGTATTCTAGACCAAGTCTAATTCAGAACAATAGAGTGATTCAGGCCCAGTATTAAGAATGCAATGAAATATTCATGGACCCTAAAAATGAAATAAAAACCAGCTTTATTTAGGATAAAGCTAAAAAGATATAATCCAAATAAAACACTCTTCCTCTGCACCTCTGCATTTACCATGACAATATCCACAATAGGACTGAAAGGTATATATATCCAGAGGGATATTCTACTAAAATATCTGAAAATCCCTCCCAAAAGGCTGGGACTTTTGTGCTTTAGGTAGGAAGGAAACCAAATCAAGATAATTCAATGAATGGCCTCCCTAAAACCCTAAAAGGAAACCAGTCTAGTACCTCTAGTACCTCTACTAGGTGTGACTCCTACCATAATACGGTAAGTTTTTAAAGACAAGTATAAGACATACTAATAAGTCAGTGGAGAGAGGGGAAAATAATAATTTTGTCTGTGGAAACAGAGGATAGTTTATGTATAAAATGACACTTGAGTGTCAAACACAAACACACACACACACATATATATATAGATAGATATAGATATATGTAAATATATATATATATATTTACATGTACTGTATGAAATGTGAATATGTACATACTATATAATAACATACTTACAGTATACATATGCATGCATATACACATATTCATATATTTACACATATACACATACATATATATGAATGACAAATTGATTTATTGTTTTAGCAATGTGCCCATTTTCTCCAGAGATTCAGATCATAACTAATTCATGTTTGTCCAGAATATGTGTTCTTATTCAGGACTTCCCATGAGCTCACCATAATAGATCTAAGGAATATACTGTAAGCCATATAACTACTTACTTAAATCCATCATATGCTATCCCATTATCTTTTGGATAATCCCCTCTTCTAGTCCTTTAGATATTGTGCTATTTTGTGATGATGTTGTATTGATTAGATCAAGTGCAGATTGTTAGAGAATTTCCTTGATGATATATACAATAGACTTGGCCCAACTATTCACAGAGGAAAATAATATCAATGAAAAGTGGACAAAAATATTCAATAGATAGAACAGTGATGCCTGTTATTTTTTGTATTCTGAACTACCAGTATTTTTTTTTTCTGATAAGTATACTGATATTGGTAGAGGAAAGAGAAGAGGATTTCTTTTTTCCTCCAAAAAAGTCCCTGTACAGCTGCTATCATTGTGTTTAGTTTAGAACTGCTTTGAGGGACCAATAACTAGCTCAAAATAGTGAGGGAAGCCGGGAGTTCGCACAGATGTTTAAGGAGATGAAATTAGATAGAAAATGGATATAGCAGATGATGACTTATATAGGAGACAAGCCAAAGGACTGACTATTAAGAGGAGGGTGAAAAAAATCTTTGCATCTTCAAATTAATTAAGACTGTTACTTTTTGTTTCAAGCCATGTCCTGCTGAGGTCCCTTTCCAAAGAGACCAGTAGTATAAGGAATGATATCTAGATACTCCCTGGCTTTCTTTAATTATGTTAAAATTCCACTGGGGTTGGGGGACATGGAAAGAAGAAGAAGCATTATTAAACACCTATATGTTCCAGACACTATACTAAGCACATTACAAATGTTATGTCATTTGATTCTCCCAATAATACCATGAGGTTACTATTGTTATATTCATTTCATGTTGCTATTGTTGTTTTATTCTTTGTGCTCAAAAAGGACCATGACATCAGGGAGGTGATACTATGGCCTGCAGCTGATTTGGATTTAAGTGAGAGAGGGCTATGCAAATTCACTTATTAAACGTTCCCATCCAGAGCTATCTGGGTCCAGTGGCCAGACATGGATTAGAACTACTGGAGATATCTCTGGATGAAATGGGAGACCTTGGCCTAGTTGAAAAAAAAACGGGCAGATATAGGTTTAATGACTTGTCTAGGATCACAGGGCAAGTAAGCCTCTGAGATTGGTTTTAAACATTTGTCTTGCTTACTGTACTGCTCCTCCTCTTCCCAGGAAGCCTATGCCCAATGCCCTTTAATTTCAGTTTTTATTTTCTGTTGATTATTTCTAATTTATCCTGTCTAAAACTTGTTGATATACATGTTGTCTCCATCATTACACTGTGAACTTTTTTTGGAACCAGAGTTAAATGATTTTCCCAGAGTCACATAGTAAATGTCTTAGGCCGGATTTAAACTGAAATGCTCCTGAATCAGGGCCAGTGATCTTTTTTCTTTCTTTCTTTCTTTCTTTTTTTTTTTTTTTTTTTTTTACAGAAGGGATTGTCTTTGAGCTTTCTTTTTGTCCTGGGTACTAAGCATGTATGATGTGGATAATACATGTTTTCAAACTAACTCATGCATAGATAAATTATGTAGATTGTCATCAAATATGAACCTATATGTTTTAATCTATAACTCTACCTATATGTATAATTTTTATGTCTTAGGTATGAAAGCACAGTCAAAAATTGATTAAAAAGAAGATATTGAACTAGAATTCCTATAGGAAATGACTAAGGTCTTTTAATGACCCAATGTTATTGTGTATAAGAGGACCCCACTTTTTAAAATACCAGTGTTCTGCCAATGCAATCATATATCTAGGAGACATAAATACAAATAGAGAGATATTTATTGTTAGTGGTATAGATTTGCATGTCTTTATGTGTGGGTATAGATAGATAGATGGATGGATAGATAGAAAGATAGACAGGCAGGCAGATAGATAGATGAGAGAAATGATTTTGCTTCAACTCTTCTCCTTAACCTTCAAATCCCCATAGTCAAACCATTTTCAATTTTGTCAATTCAGCCTTCATATTTCTCACATAGATTCTCTTCATTATATTCATATAATCACTTCTTTGCTTGGTACTTTAATCACTTCAACTATTGAAATAGTGCCCTAATTTCCCTCCAGCGGCCAATCCCACCCTTCTTTAACCTGTTTTTTATATGACTATTACATTAATATCCTACCTAAAGAAATCTGATGTCACTTTGCCTCAAAATTTCTACTGGCTTCCCCTTTAGGATAATATACATTTTTTATGATTACATAAATTTTAAGCTTGACATTTTAAATTCTATATGTTTATTAAAACACTCACATCCGTTACAAATTTATTCTGATTAATCATGATTATGACTCTATTTCCCTTTCAAACTGGTCCATTAGTCGTTGCCAAATTTAACATACCATCTCCCACTTCTTTGCTTTCTCACAGCCTGTTTCTTTTGCTCTTCCTTTTGATACCCCCACACATCCCTAACACACACATTTAGACACACTTCTTAGAATATATCATTTCCTTCAAAATTCATTTCAGATTGATCTTCTGATGGCAAATTTCCATTCCTTCCAGTTTTCTTTTTGTCCTGAAATTAGTTCAACTTTCCTCATATGCTTGGATGCTACATTTCACAAGTACACTGTTAAATCTTTAGATTTCAGGAACCATTTGGTTGTGCATTTTTATCCTCCCAACCTAACACGGTTCTTCATACATGAGAGGTAACTTATCAGGATAAGTTGTGCAATGGATAAATTTTGGACTTGAAGTCAAGAGAAAATATTGAGTTTGAATTTTATATCAGTTATTTACTAGCTATGTGGACCTAGGAAAATACTTTAAAGCTTTTCAGTCTCAGATTCTTCCTCTATAAAATAAGGTCTTCCTTACTAGGCCATTGGGAGGATGAAATCAGTTAACCTATGTAAAATATTTTGCTAAACTTAAAGGGTTTCTTCTTCTTAAAAAGATAATTAATCATTATTAGTATTACTATATTGATATTATGTGTTTGATTTGGAAATACATTCCTGGGCCCACAGGCAATTGTATCTTGAAAAAGAGAATAGAAAAGTGACATTTAATAAATGCCTGGAAAATAATTTCTGTTTGTCTTAAAATATTCCCTAAAGATTCATTGAACTTGCCACCATATGGACATCTATAGACATCTATGAGATAAGGCAAGGGAAGTTTGAAAACTTTACAGTTATGGTCCAAATCCTCTCTGATTCCTGCTCCTGGGACTTAAAACATGCCTCTGAACTTGAGGTTATCACTTAGTGAAATCTTGCCTGTGGTAGTTCGGAGGTTAAATCACTGTCTGCTGTTTCACTGCTGAATTCCCTGCCTTACAATTGCTCAAGTAAAATCAGAGCAACAAAGGCTGCAGTTATGTTATTTTCCAGCAGAGTCTGCTCTTCCACATCCTCTAAATGCAACAGAGTATAAGGGGTGGTGATAAAGTGTACTTAAGGAAGCTAGAAGCTTGACGAGGGATTTCCGAACTAAACAGAGAAAATGAATGAAGGAAGGAAGCATTGAATGCTTACAGTGTACAAAAAAGTGTGCTAAGTGCTGAGCATACTGATAGAAAATCAAGATTGACTTAGTTACTACTCAGAAAAGCTCACAATCTAATGAATGAGAGAACTAAAAGGTTTTAGCTTGCAAGCCAGATGAACTGCAGAGGGTTCAGCTAGAAAGGTACCTGCCTTAAAACTGGAAAGCATTAACATATATTCTTGACAAGGCACTAACTGACTCTTATTAGTTTCCTCATTTGCTACACAGGGAAAATAGAAAATTGCCTCTGCTGACTAATTTCCCACTTGTGTTGGGGGAAATCATGAGTTTCCATTTGTGAAAATGTCTTTTTTAAAAGCATTACAAAATGAAACAAATTGAAGGGATGATTTTTAATAACAGTTATTATCATAACTTAGGAAGTAATTGCAATGGAAGATCAAAGTAGTCTGTAGTAGAAATGAGATTCTGGATAGAAGAAAGGGATTTGAGAATTTGGCATAAAATAGTGCAAATGAAAAAAAGATCAATATTTCAGTATTTTGAAACAGTGAGATGAGTCTTTAGCTTATATATATATAAGTTTTTTACAAAGAAAACATATATATGTATATGTGTGTATATATATTTTATATATATGTATGTATGTGTGTGTGTATATATATATACATATATATGTATATATATATATATATATATATATACACATGCAAACACATATATGCAGATATATAAGTTTTCTCTAAGTGTTCTTCCAGTTGTCCTTCCTGAATTGATGACTAATGATTTGGATTGTCTCCTGCTCATTGAATACTTCACTCAAGCCCATTTACATCATTGCTATTACTAAATAATTTCCATTCTGAATTCTCTCCTACTTCTTCTGGAGTCATCTATAATTCTCCTGCCTCTCAGTTCTATTTATTTTTCTTAGACATGTCTAACAATCTCCATATATATCTATATATTCATACATGTATGTGTGTGTATATATATATGCCCATATATATTTATATACACATATGTTTATATTTATTGTTCTGTTAATCAGTCGTGTCTGACTCTTTGTGACACCATGAAGACTTTTCTTTCCTCTACTATCTTTCAAAGTCTGTACAAGTTCATGTTTGTTGCTACCATGATACTATCTATCCATTTTATCTTCTGATGAGAATTTTGATTTTGACTTCAATCTTTCCCCATATCAGGGTATGACTCTCATTATATATATGTATGTAAACAGATGGATATATGTGTGTGCATAGTTTTGATCCAAATCCAATTTTGTGTATTCTAAACCTAATGTTCATTTCAAACTATATTAAATGATCACTTTAAATTTGTGTTGATTCTTCTTATGTGCCACTTTAAAGGAGAGCTAACTGTATTATTCCCATGATCCAGATACCTTAGTACTTATTGAGTTGAGTCCAAACTCCTGTATATGGATTTCAAGGACATACATTATTAAGCTCCTCCCTAAAATCTCTGATTTGATTTCCTCAAAGTCCCCAGTGTGTATTCCACATGTACTTGAGCCATAACTTTCTTAAGTTCCATATCAATCTTTCCCTTTAATAGCCACCAAGCTATAACTGCATTGAGGGCCACCACAAAAACCAGAGCCAGGAAGATCTTACATCTTCAAGCCTTGCTTTCCTAACTGGTGAATTTCAGTCTAGAATACTAGATGAGTGTTTCAAACTACTTTTCATTTCATTCCCTCTTTGCCAGCCCTCCAGTTTTGGAACCATGAATGATCTAATCAAGGTTGTCATTGTACCTGGATAAACTCTGTCTATCTACTTCCTTACACTCCAATTGATCGATCTTGTAATACTTAGGTCCAAGTATCCCTCTTTGGCCACCACTATTCTATGTGACTTGATTATTACACTTAAAACATAAATCTTTTAAGTAATTTATCAGCTTTCTTATTCATGCACAGCACCACATAAATAAATTATTTTTCATTCATTAAATATGGCCAAATTTTGTGTCAATTTCAATTCCTCTCTCCTCCTTCTTCTTTCTCTTGAGGCAAGAAAATAATTCCTAGAGAAGATTGAGTGTGAATTGGATTGAATGGAGTTATGATGTATAAGAGAACTATTGGATGGAATTTGAAAATATATTGGCTTTGAGGGATAAGTTTGATTGAGCAATGGAGAATGATATGAAGGATAAAAGTCTAAGTGTATGGAAGGATAAGGAACTCAAGTTCTAGAAATAGAAAAGTTGAGAAAGGAACAAGTTAGGGAAATTGAGGATAGTGAATTTTGTTTTGGAAATATTGAATTTGATACCTATGAGATATATAATCCAAAATGTTCAAGCATCAGTTGAACATGTGGTAACTAAAGTAAGGAATTAAGGCTGGATATATTCTCTGAGAGCAAATTGTCTTCAAGGAAATAACAAACTCACATGAGTTGATAAGATCACCAAGTGAGATAGCATAGCAAAAGAAGAGAAGGAGCAGGATCCCAAATTAATCCCAAAATTAATTTTCACCTCAAATGATAGAGAATTCACTACCTTGTGAGGCATATAGGCCTATTCTGATAGCTCTATTATTAATAAATTAGATTGTATTTTCAAGTGTATAATCATTTAATATATTCTGATATAATTAAGAACATTTTAAATTATCAATAATAGTTTTCATTGACATATGTAACCTTTAAACACAGATTTACTTAGGGAGAGATCATAAGTAAGTAGGTAAATAGATAGATACAGGCATTCAGATAGATAGATAGATAGATGGATAGATAGAAAATGATAGAAATATATTGCAACATTTTGCAATTTGAGAAATTGTATATACTTAAAAAAACAGCACATTACTTGATAAGGAATAAGGGAATCAAAGACTCATGGACTTTTCATTTCTTAAATTCCAATCATATTTTTATTCTTATTCTAATGCTTTTTAGTAGGAATATTTGAAAGAGAAAAGGTATTAGATTGTCTAGCAAACTGAAGGTTTACAGAGATGTTGTGCTGACCTCATTGCTGTATTCCTGTGAAACCTGGACAGTATATTAGTGCCATGCTAGGAAACTTAATTACATCCTTTTGAATTATCTTGGGAAGATTCTGAATACTACCTGAAGAGATAAGGTACTGGACACTGAAGTCCCTTCTTGAGCTTCAGTGAAGAAGAATTGAAACTCTACTGCAGAGAACCTGATTCTGCTGGAAAGGCCACATTATTCAAATGCCAAATGTATGCTTGCCTAAGATTATTTTATGGAGAGCACACACAGGGAAGGTGCTAAGATTGGAAGTCAGAAGAAGTGATAAAATCTCTCTGAAGAAACGTGGAATTGATTGTGTACCATGGGGAGATGCTGGCAAAGGACTATCCATCATGGTATGCACACATATCAGAAGATGCTATGCTCTATGGGCAGAGCAGATTGTAGTAGTTCAAAATAAATATGGGAAGCACAAATGTAGAGACATCTTTTCCCCAAACACTCATATGAACTATTTGTGCTCAACTGTGTCAGAGAATTCCAAATTGATATTGATCTGATCAGACACAATCAGATACACTATAGCTTGGTTTCTACATAGTGATGTTATTTTGGTCTTTTTTGAAGTGAAGAAGTACCAATCAATAACATATTGTGATAATAATAATCACTTCCAGAACAACATTACAGTGGTAAGTCTTATTTAGGAGTATACTAGTAGATGTTTAAAAATTGACTCTTAGGAAAAATGCATATATAATACACTTTCAAATTTAACCTGTATTATCAACATTTTCTTCAGCACTTCCTTAATCAATGAGAAAATAAATAAATAAATAATCAATCACTAATTTATAACATTTGATGATTTCCAAAACATAATTACTCAAACTGAAAATTTAAGAATCAACTCTTAAACACTGGTTTACATGGACTCTTAGGTTCACTGAATATATTTATGATATCAAATTTAATTCTATATACTAGTACACTAGCCTATCTTGCTTCATATTCTTATTATAAATATTTGTGTATAGACATTTGAATCAGTGCACGTATTTACTATTATTTTCTTAGAATTTATACTCAAGGAATGTGAAACATAGTAGGAGAAAACAATAAAACTTATTCATGGATCACCATGATGGAAGTTAAAAATATCTTAAGTACATAAAAAGGAATCAAATATAGGTGTGATGTAAGACTGTTATAGGAAAAGAGATCATTTCAAGTAACATCAATCCAATAGATGTTTTATTATTCTCATTTTACACAGACTCAAAGAGGTTAGGAAAATTGCTTATTTTCATAGTCTGTCTTAAGAATTGTTCATAATTTCTCCCAACTCCAATCCAATTCAACAAATAATTATTGAGAGCCCACAACATTCAAGACACCATGGTAAACTCAGTAGATATAATATCAAAAGTCAAAAGCAATCTTTGCCCTCAGAGAGCTTACTTTGACTTAGTGTATAACACCTAGCACTCATTGTACTGAACAAGGCTACTTTTCTTTATATACAAAAATAAATAATTGTAGAATTGAGTTTTTATTTCATGAAACAAAGTATATCTTTCAACAGATATCACAAAAGATAGCCATCATGGAAGACCATAAAACATGGATGATTTTCCAAAGGTTCAATGGGATCCCTTTGTTTGAATGTCAATTTAAAAAAATAACAATTTTATTTTTCCAAATATATACAAAATACTTTTCAATATTCATCTTTACAAAACCATGCATTCCAAGGTTTTCTCCTTCTCTCAACAGCAAACTATTTGATATAGACTAAAACAGTGCATAAATATCAATATTTTTGATCAAAGACATATGCTTTATAAAGCCTGTAACATATTATCTAAATTTATTATAAAAACAACCATATTTAAATTGAAAGCATCATTATTTCTATTTCTCAGATAAAAAGTGAAGTCAATAAGTAAGATGTACTTAAAGAATTCTAAAAAATCAGGGGCAGCTTTGTGATACAGTGGATAGAATACCAGCCCTAAAGTCAGAAAGACCTGAGTTCAAATGTGGCCTCAGACACTTAATACTTCCTATCTGTGTGACCCTGAGCAAGTCATTAAGCCCCAATTGCTTCAGGAAAAAAAATTAAGAATCCTAAAAAATCATCTAAAACCTACTGGAAACAATTCACAGCTTTAGCAATGTTGCAGAATATAAAATAAATTCACAAAATCATAAGCATTTCTATATATTACTGACAAAGCATATCAGCAAGAAATAGAGAAATTCTATTTAAAATTACGTTAGGGGGGTGGAAAAGAGATGGCAGAGAAGACACATGTCTTTTTGTGAGCTCTTCCCAAGACTCTCAGACTAATAGCAAATCCAGCTTCTGAATTAGTTCTGGGATGGCAGAATCCACAAATATTGAGAATGTCACAAATTATCAGCAGAAGATACTTTTGAAGGTCTCCAAAAGATCTGTTTCAATCAGTACAGAAGAAGGTAAGCCACGTACAAGCAGGCCAAGCACAGACACCTAGTGCAGGCATTGCAGACCTGGGGTGGTGCAGGCTTCCATAGGCTGCCGGAAAATCTATGGGGAGGAATCTACAGCAGTGTTTGCCACTCTGTCCTGGTTGCAAGCCAGTAGATCAACAGAGAAGTTATAAAACATCCAACACAAACACAAAAGTTTAATAGTGAACCCCCAAATGCCAGAATCTCATGAGACCTAGCCATTCCCATCCAGGATGGGAAGTGAATCAGCACCAACTCAGCATAGCCATTGCTACTTGTAGAGGAAGATTGGCCAATCTCTCTTGCCCTAAAAGCAGATCTCAACTTTTTTTAAAAAAATGAACAAAGAAAGAAAAAAGAACTCTGACCATAGATAGTTTTTATGGAGGAAGAGAAGAACAGATTTCAAACCCTGAAGTCACTAAATGCAAATTGTCTCCAGATGAAACACCAAAGGGTGAGATAAATTGGTTCCCATCTCACAAGGTTCTCTTAGAAGAAATTAAAAAGGATCTTAAAAGAGAGCTAGAAGAAACATGGGGAAAAGAAATGAGAACATTGTAAGAGGGTTTGTGTTAGGATTCATACAAGGTGCTAAGTCATTTATCTAATTTAGCATGGTACTTAACAGTTCTCTAGCTCACTAATGTATTTAATACTCATTGGAATTCTACAAGATTCACAAGTCAGAGAGAAGTCCAGGAGATTCACAAGTCAGGAAGGACAAGCTCACTAACCCACAAGTCCACTCTCGGAGGCAGAGTCAGATTCATTCCATATATTACCTTTGCGCTGGCGGGAGGTTTTGGTATTTAGAGAGAGCTAGAGGCTGAAGCTGGCAGAGTCAAAGGACAAGCTGCAAGAACTTTCGAAATCAAGGAGAGGTAGGCCTTTAAGAAAGCTAACCGGGCTATTTGGAAGGAGATAATAAAGGATCTGAACTTTTAACAGCTGGCTGCAGTTGAGGTAATTATTGAACTGAAATGAAACTAAGGCTGCCTCCAGAAGCCCCACAAGAAATCTGCTCCAGAGAACATCATATTTAAGAGAAGAGAACATTACAGGTTTTGAAAAGAAAACAGAAATCATCTGAACAAAAAATCCTTACAAAATAGATTCAATGAAATTTTAAAAAAACATATAACAGCTTACAAAATCAATGTAACTATTGGAAAAGGGAAAAAGGAAAAGAAAAAACTCCCTGAAATACAGAATTTAAGAAATGGGGGAAAAAATTACAGAACAAAACAACTCATCTAAAAATTCAGTTGGCTAAGCACAAGAAGAACCAACAAAGGTAAATGAAAAAAAAATTCACTAAAAATCAGACCTGATAAATGGAAAGAAATGACTCAATGATACATCAAGAATCAGTCAAGCAAAACAAAAGAAATGAAAAAAATAGAAGAAAATGTAAAATACCTACTTGGGAAAGCAACTGATCTGGAAAATAGATCTGGGAGAAACAATTAGACTTTCTGAAAATCATGATTAAAAAAAAAATCCTAGCCATTATCTTACTGGGAAAAAAAATAAAAGAGAACTTCCCTAATGTTTTAGAATCAGAAAATAAAATAGCCATTGAAAGAATTCATCAATAACCTTCTTAAAGAGACCCCAGAATTAAAGCTCCAAAAAATATTCTGGCTAAATTTCAGAACTATAGGACCAAGGAAAAAAATATTACAAGCAGCCAGAAAGAAACAATTCAAATACTGGGGAGCCACAATAAGGATTACCCAGGAAGTAGAAGCTTCTACCTTAAAGGACTGGAAGGCCTAGACTCTGATATTTCAAAAGACAAAAGAATTTGGAAAGCAGCCAAGGATAAACTACCCTGCTAAACTGAGCATTTTCTTTCAGAGAAGATGGACATTCAATGAAACAGGAAAATTCAATTTATTTCTAATGAAAAGACAAGAGCTGAACAAACATTTGACCTCCAAATATAGAACTCAAGTAAAATATTAAAAGGTAAAAAGAAAAGGACTCTTCAGAACTATATCTCTGTTATGGGTATACATAGAGAATGCATGTATAATTTGATTTTACTGTTACAATATGGGGAAAAAAAACTAGAGGTGTAAAGGGGATTGTCCTGGAAAAAGGAGAAGGTAGAGGTAAAATGAGTGAAATTACAGCTCACAAAAAAGCCAAAAAACAAAAACTAATATAATTGAGGGAAAAAAGAGAGGGGGATGAACATTGTGAATCTTACTCTTATCAGATTTGTCTCAAAGAGAGAATATTAAACACATTTGGTTTCACAGGGAAACTTCTCTCATCTTATAGGGAAGTTGCAGGGGGGAAGGAAAAGGAAAAGGGAGGGCTAATAGAAGGGAAAAAAGAAATAGTAAGGTAAAGAAATAAGAAAGGATAAGGGGCTACAAAGGGGGAGAGCTCCTAGAGGCAAGTGAAGTTCATAAGCAAAATACTGAGGAGGAGGGAAAAGTATAAAGGAAAGAAAAAAGCAAAGTTTGGGGTAAATAAGATGACAGGAAATACAGAATTTGTTGTTTTAATTGTTAATGTGAATGGGGTGAACTCTCCCATAAAATGGAAGCATCTAACAAACTGGATTCAAAGTCAGAATCCTACAATATGTTGTTTACATGGAACATATTCAAAGCAGAATAAAGGTAAAAGGCTGAGCAGAATTTATTTTGCTTCAGGCAAAGTAAAAAAAAAGTAAGGGTAGCCATCATAATCTCAGATCAAATGAAAACAACAATAAATCTAATTAAAAGAAATAAGGAAGGAAACTATACCTTGCTAAAGGATACCATAGATAATGAAGAAATGTCAATACTAAAAATATATGCACCAAGTGGTATAGCATCTAATTTCCTAAAGTATATATTTAGAAAACTTCAATATAAAATAAATAGCAAAACTATACTAGTAGGGAATCTCACTTTTGCTTTCTCAGAACTAGATAAATCGAACCACAAAATAAATAAGAAAGAAGTAAAGAAGGCAAACAGAATGTTAGAAAATTTAGGTATGATAGATCTTTGGAGAAAATTGAATGGAGACAGAAAGGAGTACATTTTTTTCCCCAGCAGTTCATGAAATGTTTATAAAAATTGATCATGTATTAGGACATACAGACTTCAAAATCAAATGCAGAAAGGCAAAAATAGTAAATGCTTTTTTTTTTTTTTTTTTAGATCATGATGCAAAAAAAATTACATTCAGTAAAAGGCCAGGGGAAAATAGATAAAAATCAATCGGAAACTAAATAATCTAATGCTAAAAAATGAATGGGTGAAACAGCAAATGAGACCCAATCAATAATTTCATCCAAGAGAATGACAATAATGAGACAACATACCAGAATTTGTTGAATGCAACCAAAGCAATAACAAGGGGAAATTTTATACTTCTAGATGCATATTTGCACATAATAGAGAAAGAAAAGATCAATGAATTGGGTTTACAACTAAAAGAGCTAGGGCAATAAAACCAAATTAAACACTCTCAATTAAATACAAAACTTAAAATTTTAAAAATAAAAGGGGAGATTAATAAAACTGAAAATAAAAAAAAAACTATTGATTTAATAAAATTAAGATTTGGTTTTGTGAAAAAAAAACAGCTAAATCTTAAGTTAATTTGATTAGAAAAAGGAAATAAGAAAGTGAAATTGTTAGTCTGAAAAATGAAATGGAAAACTTTCCATCAATGAAGAGGAAATTAGAGGAATAATTAGGAGTTATTTTGCCCACCTTTATGCCAATAAATGTGATAACCTAAGTGAAATGGAAGAATACTACAAAAATATAGATTGCCCAGATTAACAGAGGAATAAGTAAATTGGTTAAATAATCCCATTTTAGAAATACATAGAACAAGCTGTTAATCAACTCCTAAGAAAAAATCTCCAGGGCCAGATGTATTTATTTGTGAATTCTACCAAATATTTAAAGAACAATTAATTCCAATACTATACAAGCTATTTGAAAAAATAGGGAAAGATTCCTGCCAAATTCCTTTTATGACACAGACATAGTACAGATAGCTAAACCAGGTAGTATGAAAACACAGAGAGAAAATTATAGACCAATTTCCCTAATGAATTTAGATGCAAAAATCCTAAATAAAATATTAGCAAAAAAATTACAGAAAGTGATACCCGGATAATACACCATGACCAAGTAGGATTTATACCAAGAATGCAAGGCTGGTTCAAAATTAGGAAAATTATTAGCATTATTGATGATATCAATAACCAAACTAACAAAAACCATATGATTTTCTCAATAGATGCCGAAAAAGCATGTGATAAAATCCAACACCTGCTCCTATGAAAACATCAGAGAGTACAAGAATAAATAGACTTCCCTTAAAATAATCTGTAGCCTCTATTTAAAAGCATCAGCAAACATCACATGTAATGTGGATAAACTAGAACCATTCCCAATAAGATCAGAGGTAAAACAAGATTGCCCACTATCACCATTATTATTCAATATTATATTGGAATTATTAGCTTTGGCAATGAGAAGAAAAATAGATTGAGAAGTAGAGTAGGTAATGAGGAAATCAAATTATCACTCTTTGCAGATGATATGATGGTATACGTAAAGAATCAACTAAAAAAACTATTATTAGAAACAATCCACAACTTTAGCAAAGTTGCAGGATACAAAACAAATCCATATAAATCATCAGCATTTTTATACATCACCAAAAACGTCCAACAGCAAGAAATGAAAAGTGATATCCATTTAAAATAAATGCCGAGAGTATAAAATATTTGTTAATCTCTCTCCCAAGGCAAAATCAGGAATCATATAAATACAATTATAAAACACTTTCCACACAAAGTCAGATCTAAACAACTGGAAAAAATCAAATGCTCTTGGATAGGTCAAGAGAATATAATAAAAATGACAACACTGCAAAATTAATCTATTTATTTAATGCTATACCAATCAAACTCCCAATAAATTATTTTACAGACCTAGAAAAACAACAACTAAATTCATGTGGAAGAACAAAACATCAAAATTTCAAGGGAAATAATAAAAAAAATGCAAATGAAGATAGCTAAGACTTACCAGATCTAAAACTATATTATAAAGCAGCAGTAATCAAAATCATTTAATACTGCCTAAGAAATAGAGTAGTTGATCAGTAAAATAGATTAGGTTCACAGTACAATATAGTCAATGACTACAGCTTTTGGGATAAGAATTCATTATTTGATAAAAAACTGCTGGGAAAATTAGAAACTAGTATAGCAGAAACTAAGAATTGACCCTTACTTCATATCATATACCAAGATAAAATTGAAATGGGTTCATGATCTAGACATAAAGAATGATATCATAAACAATTAAGAATAACATAGGATAGTTTACCTCTCACACTTGTGGAGGAGAAGGAAATTTGTGATCAAAGAAGAACTGAATATAATTATTGATCTAAAAATAGATAATTCTGATTATATTAAGTTAAAAAGTTTTTGCACAAACAAAACTAATGCAGATAAGATTAGTAGGGAAACAATAAGCTGGAAAAACATTTTTATATTTAAGGATTCTGATAAAGCCATCCTTTCCAAAATATATGGAAAATTGATACAAATTTATAAGTATTCAATCCATTCTGCAATTGATAAATAGTCAAGATCTATAAACAATTTTCAGATGAAGAAATTGAAACCATCTCTATTCATATTGTCTATATCTTTATCTATCAGAGAAATACAAATTAAGTCAACTCTGAGATACCCCTACACACCTCTCAACTTGGATAAGATGACAGGAAAAGATAATGCCGAATGTTGGAGGGAATGTGAGAAAACTGAAACACTGATACATTATTGATAGAATTGTGAATGGATCAACCATTCTGAAGAGTAATTTGGAACTATGTGCAAAATGTTATCAAACTTTGCATACTCTTTCGTTCTGCAATGTTTCTACTGGGCTTAGATCCTAAAGAGGTCTTAAAGAAGGGAAAGGGACCCACATGTGTAAAAATGTTCGTGGCAACCTTTTTTGTAGTATCAAGAAACTGGAAACTGAAGACCATTGGAGAATGGTTGAATAAGTTATGGTATATGAATATTATGGGATATTATTGTTCTGTAAGAAATGATAAACAGGATAATTTCAGAGAGGCCTAGAGGGATTTGCATGAACTTATGTTAAATGAAACAAGCATATCCAGGTGATCATCGTACATGGCAACAGCAATATTATGTGATGATCAGTTCTGATGAATGTGGCTCTCTTCAACAATGAGATTATTCAGACCAGTTCCAATAGTCTTGTGATTAAAAGAACCATCTACCCAGAGAGAGGACTGTGGGAATTGAGTGTGATTCACAACATAGCATTCTTACTCTTTTTGTTGCTAGTTAATGTTTCAGAATTATCTATGGATACATTTTGAAAAATAAAAACTTTTAAAAAATAAAATAAAATACAAAAAATAAAAACAAATAAAATTATTGTAGACAAAAGAAAATACTTGGAAATCTACTTGCCAGGATAAACCCAAGAATTCTATGAACACAATTTCAAAATACTCCTTATATAAATAAAACCAGATCAAAACAATTAAAAATATCAATTGTTCATGGCTAGGCTGAGCTAATATAATTAAAATGACAATTCTGCTTAAATTGGTCTATTTGTTTAGTGACATACCAGTAAAACTGGCAAAACATTATTTTTTGCAATTAGAAAAATAATTATAAAATTCCTCTGGAAGAACAAAAGCTCAAGAATATCAAGGGAATTAATGAAAAAAAAAATACAAAAGGATGGTGGCTTAACATACCAAACCTAAAACTATATTATTAAACAGTACTAATCAAAACCATTTGGTATTGGCTAAGAAATAGAGTGGTGGATCAGTAGAATAAATTAAACACGCACAGCATAATACTTAAGGCCTATAGCAATTTTGTATTTGATAAAAACCCCAAACTCCAGTTTCTAGAATAAGAACTCATATTTTGACAAAAAATGCTAAGAAAACTGGAAAATAATATGTCAGAAACCTATAGACCTAGAAGTTATACCCCATACCAAAATAAAGTCAAAATGAGTACATAATTTGGGCATAAAGAAGTATACCATAAACTAATTAAGTGAGCAATTACTTCTCAGATCTTTGGAGAAGGGAAGAACTTATGACCAAAGAATTACTAGAGAACATTATGAAAGGCAAAATGGACAACTTTGATTATGTTAAATTAAAAGGTTTTTGTATGAACAAACCAAGAAAAACAAGACTAAAAGAGAAGTACAAAGCTGTGAAAAAATCTTTATAGCCAGTATTTCTGATAAAGGTCTCATTTTTAAAATATATAAAGAACTATGTCAAATTTATAAGAATACAAGTCATTCCCAAATGAAAAATGATAAAAGGATATAAACAGAGAATTTTCAGATATCAAAATTAAAGCCATTTATAGCTATATGAAAAATGCTCTAAATCCCTATTGATTTGAGAAATGCATATTAAAACAACTCTAAGTTACTACTTTAGAACCCTCAGATTGGTTAAGATGACAGGAAAAGATAATATTAAATGATGGGTGGGATGTGGGAAAACTGGGACACTAATGCATTGTTGAGGAGTTGTGATATGATTCAACCATTCTGGAGAGCAATCTGGAACTATGGCCAAAAGGATAGTGCATATATCCTTTGATCCAACAGTGGTTCTGTACTCCAAGGAAATTATAAAGAAGGGGAAAGGACATAAATGCTGTTTGTAGCAGATCTTTTTGTGATAGCAAAGAATTGGAAAAGGAATGGATGTCCAGTAATTGGGGAATAGCTGAGCAAGTTGAGGTACATACATGAAGATAAAGAAATATTTTTGTTCTATAAAAAAGATATAGAAAGGCCTGGAAAGTTTGCTGATGATGAGCAAAACCTGCAGAATATATTGTACACAATATCACCAAGAATGGGGCATGATCAACTATGAAAGTCTTGTGATTCAGTGATTCAGTGATCCAAAACAATCCCAGTAGACTTTAGACAGAAAATGCCACCTACATCCAGAAGAACTAAGGAGACTGAATGTAAATCAACAACAATTTTTTTAAAAGTAAGAAAGATGATGTGACTGGTGAAATTTAATAAAATGTATAGCCAAAAGAAGAACAGAGATGTCCTGAATTACAGTCTAATGTTATTTGTCTTAGACTCCTCCAATACAGAATTCTTGCATATATTAAAACCCATATCACATTCCCATCTCTTTACCTTTGCATGGTCTGTCTCCTAAACCTGGAAAGAACATCATCACAATCTCCCCTCATAGAATCTCTTTCTTCTAATAAAATGATATTTTGTATGAAGCCTGCCAACTGTTCCTATCATCCCTCACATATTGTTACATTGTTTATGAATAAGGATTGTTTTTATTTATAGCATAGTACTTATTTATAAACATAAATGGGGGAGACAGAATGATAGACAATTATAGGGTATAAAAATAATCTTAAAACGTACAACTCTAAACAAATATGTATAACTTATTCTTTCCATTATTGTTAGTTGTGTCCTCTCAAGATACTTTACTCATCTTACATAAGAAAATCAAACACATTCATTGAAAACTGACTAGTTGGTCAATTTCAAATGTATCTCATGTTTTTAAAGTGCATTAGAAAAACACTCCACTGATTAGGTTTGAATACATGCACTTATACTTACTACTTGCTTTGCCATGAGAAAATTAACTCTCTGGGTCTACATTTCCTCTGGGGAAAAATGGACCAAAGATTTAATTGATTTAATAAATGCAAGAAGGGATCTTAGAAAACAATCTTGTCCAATGCCCTGTTTTCATAAGTGATGAAACTGAGTTCCACAGATATAGATTTCTGACACTTGTCACTCCATCCCACATTTTGTTCTAGATTTCTGACACTTGTCACTCCATCCCACATGTTGTTATAATGAGGAAAATTCTTTGCAAATATTGAAGATAAAGGAACGCAGGATGATAAATCTTGATCTATCTTGGTTGCCTTGATCATTTTGTAAGATTCACAATTTCCAGTCTCCTTACATTTTCCTTCTCCTTTTCCTTTTTGTAATAATCTTCAGAAACTCCTTTAATTATAAAGTTCCCCAAATGAGAAATAGAAGTCACAAATATGAGTAAAGATGATTTATGCCTCTTAATAGCTATTCTTATAATGCTAATTAGTACTTTTCACTCAAGAAATTATATGTGCATACTTTCATCTATTTCTTCCTAATATATCAAACATATTGAGAATATTCAACTCATGAAAATGAAAAGAGAAAAAAATTAAATCTTACATCCTTTCAATTTTTCCTATTTACAGTAAGCAGATTATTATTTTTCAGTCTACATCATGAACTTAGGTATATTCAGTAATAATAAGTATTGACAGGATTTTATAAAAGAAATAGAGCCAACTATGAAACATCATGACTTACATCTAATATTTAATATTGAGAATCATAGTAAAGGCAACAGGAGATCAGAGAACACATGTTTTAACTCATTTTACAAATGCAAAAGAAAACAGAGGTAGAGTTGACTTGTACTAAGTAACAGAGGTTCTAATGATCAAAGGCAAATCCAGTTCACTTGGCTCTGTGTTATATTGCCTATTTGCATGACTTTGAACAAATCAATCCCCTTCTTGGACCTCAGCTTACACAACTAGAATGAATGATTTAGATTAAATTAACTTCAATATTTTCTCTATTTCTAGATCTTTTGACTTTAAGTTCATTAATTTTACCAATTAGTCTATGTCACATTGCCTCTTTTCCTAAAGCAATTGAATGTAAGTTAATCACCTAGTGGATCAGAAATATCATTGACATTTATTTCAATCTGTCATTTGCCAATCTGTCCTTTAAAGTAAAGGTAATAAAACTCTCAAGATCTCATGCATTAGACATCATTTAGCATTTGGCTTGATTCATAGGTATTTAATAAATACTTGTTGATTTGAATTAATAAATGAATATCTTGGAAAGTTAAACATTGCTAAGTTAGTCAACTAGAGGTTACTAAGTGCTACCATAGTCAGTATGCTAAGCTCTGAGGAGGCAGGTTAAGTAGTTGAGCTCATAATCTTTTTTTTTTTTTTTTTTTTTTTAAATAACTTTTTATTGACAGAACCCATACTAGGGTAATTTTTTACAACATTATCCCTTGCACTCACTTCTGTTCCGATTTTTCCCCTTCCTCTCTCCACTCCCTCCCCCAGATGGCAAGCAGTCCTATACATGTTAAATAGGTTACAGTATATCCTAGATACAATATATGTGTAGAACCGAACAATTCTCTTGTTGCACAGAAAGAGTTGGATTCAGAAAGTATAAATAATCCAGGAAGAAAAACAAAAATGCAAGCAGTTTATTTCATTTCCCAGTATTCTTTCTTTGGGTGTAGATACTTCTGTCCATCCTTGATCAATTGAAACTGAATTAGATATCTTTATTGAAGAGATCCATTTCCATCAGAATACATCCTCATACAGTATCGTTGTTGAGGTATATAATGATCTCCTGGTTCTGTTGAGCTCACAATCTAATGAGGAATACAATTGGCAAATAACTATGTACAGACAAGATATTTACTAAATAAATCTAAGATAATCAATAAAGAGAAGACTGTAACATTAAGGGGGGAAAAAAGGTTTCTGACAGAAGATTGAGCTTTAACTGAGACTTGAAAAGATTCAGGAATGCTAGAAAGTGGAGATAAGAAGAACATTCTAGGCCTAAAGGAGAGCCAGTAAAAATGTGCAGTCAGGAGATGGAATGCCTAATTCAAAGGAGTTGGACTTAATGGATTGCTGAGTACTTGATGGTGGTAGTATAATTTGTGAAAAAGAATGAAAATATGGAAGAGAGTAGGTTATGGAGGGTTCTGAAAGTCAAAGAAATTACATTTAATTTTGTAGGCAATAGGGAGTGAATGGAGGTGATAGAAAAAGGGATAAACAATTTGATAACTGAATGGAAGATGTGTTACAGTAGGGAGATAGTTGAGGCAGAGAAATCAATGAACAGACTAGTTGCCATAAAAAAGCAGAAATCAATAAGGTGGGAGCTGAAGACTTAATGACAAAGACATTACAATTGGGAAAAAATGACAAAGGCAATGAGTCAGAAATGACTGACAGAAAGATCAACTATGAATACAATCTCAAATTTTGTAAATTCATGCATACATGAGGAAAACTTTTCTCTGCATAAATTCTAAACTCTGGAGAGCACAAATTGATTTATATTAATTATAATTTGTTAAGCAATGAATTCAAAATTAAATATTAGACTTAAAATAAAGAGGCTTGATTTCAAATCCTGACTCTAAAACTTTTGATTATATGATCAGGAGTAAGTCTTAATGTCTAGAAAGCTTATTTTCTTCATTTGTAAAATAAGAAGAATAAACCTTGTCATAACTACATAAAAAGAGGCAGGATACCATAAAGGATAGATAGCCAATCTTGGAGTTAGGAAAATTGAGGATCAAATTCTGCCTTTGACTACCTATGTGATCAATGGCAATACACTTAATTTTTCAATACAAAAGACAATTCTTTAATACATTATAAGTTACAAAACAAACTAAATTAAAAAAAACCAGAAAAAGGAGTTTGTTCAATGACATCACTATAATGAATTTTCATGTCAGATATTCATCACATTGATGGAATAAGAGTTCTAGATAATCTGGAAAAAACAAGAAAATCTACATCCAAGTTGTTGCTGTGAAATGTTAGTAAATAAAAAAAGCACTTTGTATGTTTAGCCCATTGTTACTATCTTTGAAATATCCTAAAATGCCAGGCTGCAAAACATGGGCTGGATCATAGTACAATTAAATAGCTCTTAGCAGGTGCTTAATAAATATTTGTTTATTGATAGGAAAGAAATTGAAAAATTAGATCCAAAAAGAAGTAAATAATGAATCTATGAAAACCTGGAAAGAAAACTTTATTAAAATGTCCTGGGTCATGTCTTCACCCAGTACTATTCAAAATTTTTATTAGTAAAAGGTATAAATCATAGAATTTTCTATTTGTATATGTCATGGAACTGGGCAACATAACCAAATACATTGAGTATCAGAATCAAGATCTCTAAAAGACCTTTACACTCTAGGAAAGTTGGAACAAATCTAATAATGCATTAAAAAATTCAGTGTCATAATATGGGGGAAATATTATTAAACACCAGTTCATATGTAAAAAAAGACAAGTATTTTATTACATTTAATATTCAATATAAGCAAAGAGTGTGACATGGGCCAAAAATGTTTATTATCATTGTTTGGATTAACAAGTGTTCAGAATGAAACAAGTGCTAGACATCCTCTCTTCCATAGAGCACCTCTGTAGAATCATGTTTAGTATTATGCCTCATACATAAGATGGTTATCAACAAACAATATGAAGACCTTTCAAAAAATTGATATGACAGTATAGAATATAGTGGCCACAACATAAGAACATCACTAAAAGAAAGTGAGAAAGAAAAAGCTTACAAATGTTATTATGTTCACTCATTTGAAGAATTTACCCAGAAAAGAAGTTAATTTTAATTAACTTGGACCCCAGAGTTCAGAACTAATACAGGAGTTCTAGTGGATGGTAGATGAGTAGGAATATAAAGACTTTATGAAAAGAAAGTTTAATTTTTTACATAAGTTCTGTGGTTTCATTATTATATAGAAGTTCTAATAAAGAAATAGGTTTGGGGTTGTTTTTTAACTTAAAGTATTTTTTTAATTTTCAAGAATTTATCACTCCTGTTTTCTTCTTTTGAAAATTGTGTGACCTGTACCAAGTCATTTAACATCTCAGTGTTACAAGGAACAGTACTGAAAGATTTATAGGATTACCTGAGATAAGAGTTTAAGTAAATTGTCCATAGTCACATAGCTAGCTTGTGTTCAAAGAGGGTCTTAAAACTAAGGCTTCCTAATTCCAGAACCAACTCTCATTTATAACATGATCTCTTTACCAAACTCTTCAAAAATGGAATAAGTTGACTCAGGAGATGGAGGAATCCAGGAAAAGGCTGTATTACCAGGTATCATTAAAAAGAGAATCTTGGAACAAAACAAGTTAGATTTCATCACCTGTATAATCACTTCACAATCTAAAATTTTGAGATTCTGAAAACTGTGATAGGCTGTGATGAGATATTATATTCCCATTAGAATTCTATTTATATTGATAGAAAAATGGAAAATCTCATAGGCTATTGGCCAATAAGAAAAGGCACATAGAAAATGCCTTCAATACATTGTTCAGATAGCATAAAGAATAAGAAAGTTCTTGCTTTGTTATATCTTAATGCTATGCCCCCTAATTATTAGTTGTAGCCCCAGGGAGCCCTATGCAAAAACTCAGGATAAAAAACAAGTTATTTCTTTTCTTGGCTGGAGAGGAGGATTGCTAAATATTTTGAAAAGAAAGCCTACCCTCATTTTTCTTTATTTTTTAAAAATGGAAAATAATAATAAAAGTATAAATTCTACAAATCCTCATTAAACACATGAATAGAATTAGGAAAGTAACCACAAAAATATGTTTAGGACATTTGTTAGGCAGCGTTATAGCATCTGAGATGTAAACATTGTTTCACTCTGCCTCAGAAAAGAAAAAAAAAAAGATTGTGTTAAGACCTGTCAGGCAAACACTAAAATGGAAAGTGGGAATGGATACACAGGATGGGAGGGTTATAAGTTGTGCTCTCACAAGCTGGCTCATTGGAATACCAATGGCCACACAGGCCTATAGCTTCTGACTCATTTTTTGACAGTAATTGGCCACCAGGCTTCCAACTTATGTCCTATTCTTCCTACTATCTTTCCTCTGTTACGGGGAATTTGAAATTTCTTCCTCCCAGGTGATTGATTAAAACACAGACTGTGAATCTAGTTAGGAATGTGTGTCAGTGAGTCATATTTGCTCCTAAATCCAGTCTCTAAAGTGACTTGTCGGCTGTCTTAGTTTTTATGTTTTCTGAAGAAAGTGTGTAAGGCACTGCTTGGCAAATCAGGTGTTATCCTTTCAACTGGCATTGGTTCACTGTTTTATTTAACACCTATGATTTTATGACTTGAGATTTTTTGCCATATGGCAAAACCATTCACAATGTTAAGAAAAGATTGAGTGTGACTAGATTTGTTTGGAACCAGAATACAAGGACCTGCTGCTATCTTCTCTTTGCATCCTTATCTCAAATTACATTTTTTGCTAGCTATGTTCTAGAAAATCTAAACAAGGCAATATAACCCAAATTATCAGTGATATGCCAACTCGTTCTTTTGCTTTTGATAATTTCTTTTGCTTTCCTTTCTTTCCTTCCTATCCTTTTATTTTTTCCTCCCATCATTTGAAATCCACCTCAAAAGCTTCCATCTTCTGTGATGACTTACATTCCTCAGTCTGATGATGAACAACATTTTGGACCCAACATATTGCTTTATTTGAATCTCCCTGATGCATGCATATTATGCAATATAATGCATTTATTTATATATCATCCCCTTTTTAGGGGGGGAAACTAAAGAAAAAGGCAGGAACCATTTTTATTCATACAAAAATCATGGCTGAATTATAATCAAATGCCCTAAACATATTATTTCACTTTTCTAGGTATCTAGTTATTTATTTGTACTTTGAAAAAGGTTATACTATTAGATAAGTAACCTTTACCTTCCTATTTAAACTATAGAAGCACAGAATTACATATGAAGAAGAGACCTTCAAATATCACATATACAGCTAGTCATCCATTGAAAGCTTCAAATATTTTTTCATATAAACTATTGTATAGCTTTATTATCCCACAAATTGTATTTGTATAATTTATTTAATAAAATTGTTTTTATTGTTTGTTTATTTAGAATGAATTTCAATGACTATAATTATCCTTACTAAGTTGCAATTTCTTTGATATTGTCAAATTTTTCTGATCATCACGCTGTTTTTGAATTCTGATTACCTTGTTAGCTCTTCCTTCTAGATTTATTTCATTTAAATTGGAGAAACATGCTACTTATGCATTTCTTAAATACATTGCATCTTTAAATAATGTTAAATGCACATGTAAACCATGGCATGATCTTTAGCATATTCTACGATTCTTAGCAATTCTATATCCCTTCTAAGATGACACAGAACTATATATGTCAAGACTTTAGATTTTATCCCTCAAGTCCAGAGTCATTATATCTCCATTATCATCTAACCCATGTCTCTCTATTGGTCTTATAGGAATATCATGAGACTTAGGTATATACATTATATATATATATATATAATGTATATACATGTAGATAGATAGATAGATAGATAAAAGATCTCATGTATGTGCTCTTCCTATAACTAAGGAAACTAAGTGGCACTATGGATAGAATGCTGCTTGGGTCTGGAGTCAGTAAGACCAAAATTCAAATGTGGCTTCAGACACTTGTAATTGTGTGATTGTGGGAATATAAGTCTTCCTGCCTCAGATTTCTTAAATACAGAACTGAGATAAGAACAACCTTTTAGTTTTGTTCTTTTCTGTTGTTGTTTGGTTGCTTTTGGTGAGGATCAAATGAGACAATAATTGTAAAGTGCTTAGCATAGTACTTGATCAATCCTAATAGATTTGCAATGGAGTGATCCATCTGCACCCAGAAGGAAGATGTGGGGATTGAATATGGGTCACAACACTGTATTTTCACCATTTTGGTTGTTGTTCGCTTGTTTTTTTTATTTCTCGTTCTTTTCCTTTTTGAGCTGATTTTTCTTGTGCAACATGATAAATGTTGAAATATGTATAGAATTGCACATTTAAAATGGATTACTTGATTCTCTATGGGAGGAGATGGGGAAAAAGGAAGAAGAAATTTTAGAATATAAAGTTTTGCAAGGATGAATATTGTAAACTATATTTGCATATATTTTCAAAATTTAAAAAAAAACACATCATTTGAAAAAAAAAAGTGCCTGATACAAAACAAGTGATTAATCAATATGTGTTCTCTTCTTCTTCATATCTTCCCCAACACCAGCAAAATACTCTTGTAACAACTTGTTGTTATTAAACACTGCTACCTGTCAAATGCTGAACAAGGTAATGTTCTATTTCTCTTGAAGAAGATGATACTCATATGGTTTAAATACTAGCTCAGACTTTTTTTCAAAATGTTACTTATCTAAGTCTCAGTTTTCCAAATCTGCAAAATGATTATAATGCTTGAAAAGAACTTTGCAAATAATAAAGCATGGAATAGAAGTTTTTGTTATCATCTTTCTTGCCTTGTGGGTCCAAATACTAATCACCTTTCTTCTTAAATCTGCTTTTCATAAGTGGGATGATCATAAAATTATGAGAACTTCTATTTTTCAGATATTTAAAATTTACTAATTGCTTTCCTCACAGCAATTTTGTGAAAGAAATAATGTAAGTATTATAAAACTTATTCTTGGAGAAGTTAAATGCTATCCTATATCCCCTAATGATGAGTTGATTCCCTATCTGAGAAAGTTTAGAATATGAAAATGATAGTTAAAGTGACAAAGAATAATGACAAGACAAATGAATAATTTGTTTAAATTTAAATAAATGTAAAGCAAAAGAATAAATAAAAATAATCATTATTTACTATAAGTGCAGGTGAGTGGATGTTGACTAGGGATATGCAAACCAATAAAGAAACTGTGAAAGTAAGAGGGGAACAAAGAAAGAAAATTAATGAAAGAATATGGTATAGAGGATGAATATACAGACTAAAAGTCAGTATAACATAGGTTTGAGTATGTTTAAAATCTCTTTTATAACTTAGTCTCAACTATATATTTATAATAATGAAAAATAATTGAGAATTTGTAAACTGGTCTTCAGCTGTTCATGAAAGTTTTTAGATTTTTCAACAAAATGTAGTGATTTGTGGTTTGAGCTACACTTTCTTCTTCTTCTTTTTTTTTTTTTTAATAACCTTTTATTGACAGAACCCATGCCAGGGTAATTTTTTTTACAACATTATCCCTTGCACTCACTTCTGTTCTGATTTTTCCCTTCCCTCTCTCTACCCCCTCCCCCAGATGGCAAGCAGTCCTATACATGTTAAATAGGTTATAGTATATCCTAGATATAATATATGTGTGCAGAACCGAACAGTTCTCTTGTTGCACAGAGAGAATTGGATTCAGAAGGTATAAATAACCCGGGAAGAAAAACAAAAATGCAAGCAGTTTATATTCATTTCCCAGTGTCCTTTCTTTGGGTGTAGCTGCTTCTGCCCATCCTTGAGCAATTGAAACTGGATTAGGTCTCTTTGTCAAAGAGATCCACTTCCATCAGAATACATCTTCATACAGTATCATTGTTGAAGTATATAATGATCTCCTGGCTTTGCTCATTTCACTCAGCATCAGTTCATGTAAGTCTCACCAGTCCTCTCTGTATTCATCCTGCTGGTCATTTCTTACAGAACAATAATATTCTATAACATTCATATACCACAATTTACCCAGCCATTCTCCAATTGATGGGCATCCATTCATTTTCCAGTTTCTAGCCACTACAAACAGGGCTGCTGTGATGACCGCGTATTTAAAATCAGCCAGAGTCAAGAATTCAGGTTAAGGGAAAAATCTTCAATCTTTATTCTCAGTAGAGGTGAAGAAGGATTGTGATAGCAATATGGGCAGACAGGAAGCCAGCTAGCAGAGGGGGATTGAGATGAAAGGCCGTCACAATGGCAATGCAAGCAGCTGTGTCAAGATGCCAGCCAGCAGTCTCTCTTTCCGCTTCCCTTTCCACTCCCTTGCCTCCACCCACCAAAAACGTTATTTCCTATACAATACATCAGGACTTGTACAAAGAGTGGGCGGGGGCCATTCTTTTTCCAAGCATATATATTAATAGAGTATGGTCCAATCACTATTTAGCCTTACATGCTTGGGACCTCAGTGCATCAACTCAAGCCTCAGCCCATTACAGGCTGCCACAAACATTTTGGAACATACAGGTCCCTTTCCCTTCTTTAGTATCTCTTTGGGGTATAAGCCCAGTAGAAATACTGCTAGATCAAAGGGTATGTACAGTTTGATAACTTTTTGAGCGTAGTTCCAAATTGCTCTCCAGAATGGCTGGATGCGTTCACAATTCCACCAACAATGTATCAGTGTCCCTGTTTTCCCACATCCCCTTCAACATTCTGCATTATTTTTCCCTGTCATTCTTGGGCTACACTTTCAACAAGTTAGATAGGTAGATTCTAAAATATAAAAATGGGTTATTTTACAAATGGGGAAACTAAAGTATCAAGAGATTAAATGAAGTATCTGAGAAGAAATCCAAGGCAAACTTTCCAAATTACATTGACAGAAATGCAATGAGAGGACCTAGATTTGAATCCTTGACCCAATTGAAAGCCTAGAGGAAGAATCAAAATATTTCTACAAAGACATATTTAAAGAGGAATCAGAAATTCAACCAATCTACCTTTCCTACCATATGCACTGCTTGAATTCAATTTCACCACCATTGTTATCTCCTCAAAAAATTGCATTATTAGAAAACTCATCATCATAGAGACTATAATGAACCCTCAGTTGCCTCTGCCCTTTTAATTGTAGGGCTCCTTAGGACAGAGAAAATTCCTCTTCCCCAGACCTCCATTTAAAGATGCCTCAGAAGCCTAACTAAATTTTCATTTCCTAATTACCTAGACAGCTAAATAGGTAGACAGCTTAACATTGAGAAAGAAGACGTGGATTTGAATTTTATCTTTCACAACAACAGGATATCTGTTACTAGACAAGATGTTAACTTCTCAAACTGTCCTTTTCCAAAGATGCAAATGGGATGCAAAATATTTTTATGGTATTCTTCCCAGAGTTGTAGTGAGGAAAGCATTATGTAATTCACAAAACACTGGATAAATGAGAGATGTTATTGTTAAAAATAAGCTCTTAGTGAGATTGTAGAACTCAGAATGTTAATTTCTATGTAAAAAAATTAAATCTATGATTTCAAGAAAAGAATACTTTGCAAGACAAGATCTGGCTCATAATAGGCATATGATATCATGGAGGTCACTATATCATTCAGTGTTGAAGTGTCCTCATCTGGGGAATGAATATATTGTATGACATGGGAATGTGAAATTCCAACATAAGGTAAGTTGTTTATCACTTCTAAGAGAACCATTTGATTTTATTTGATTCTAACTATGTTACTCAAGAACTTGTTTTTAACTGTTTTCCAACATTCTGGCATTTTGTAATCCTGTTGTGAAGGATTTTTTAGAAAAGGTACTGGGATGGTTCATTATTATTTTCTGCAATTTATTTTACAGATGAGGAAGCTGAGAAAAACAGAATTAAGTGATGTAAGTATCTGACATCATATTTGAACTTAAATTTCCTGATGCTCTATCCACTACATCATCTAGCTTTTCTTCTTCCTAAATTAGCCACCAATTTTTTGTTTTGTTTTGTTTTCTCCCTTCATGTATATGTATATGCATGATTATATGTGTTATTATTATTAGTACCATATATTGCTATATTGTCCATTTATCTGAATTCTCTTTAAGAAGATTTCCCAGTTAGTAGTATTTTATAAACATTAAGGTGCTACAGGAATGAGCTATTATTACTGTAAGGCAAGTTTAATTATAATCATTATGTTTATAATTTAATGGGTATCCAATCCCATAGATGGCACTAAAACAGCTATTTAAACAAGTGATGCCATATAATTTAAGACAAACTTTCTAGTTTTAACTTCTTGAGTTAAGCGAATTTTGCCATAACAGCATATGTTAAAAATATCTCTTCAATTTGCTGAGCTGATCTACTCTCAAGACCTTTTCCCCCAATTTCATGTTCTTTTTAGTCTTAGAGAACTGAATGTTGTTCTTTTTCTATCCTGGTTCAGTGTGGCCTTTGATTATTTTCATATCCCATAGCACTGTTCCCAAAATAACTCTCAAAATTCCCTTACCATGTATATCTTTAGTCTTTCTGATCTAAAGATACTTCATCTTCTCTTCCTTAAACTTATCATATTTTCTACAATAGATTTTTAAAATCATTTTGTTCTGGAAATACTCTATTTCACCACATTTGTTTAAAATGTAGGGGTCCTTTAATTGACGTATGAGAAGTAGATTTCTATACAGTAGTGGATACAGTTGGATTTTAAGTACTTCTTGAGAGACATACTCTATACTTCAATCAGTGCAATCTAAGCTTCTTTTGTTTTGTTTTTGATGACTTGTTTTAATTTGTTTTAACAATAAATCATACTGTTAAATCATTTTAAATTTAATGTCATCAAAAGGCCTCAAGATTTTCTCATGTGAAAGATTTTCAAGCCAACTTTTCTTCCTCTTGTAGCAATTATATTTATTTGATAAGAGATTTTAAATCCATCCCTACTTATTTTAGTTATGTTCATTTTGTCTTGTCATTTTTGTCATCAAAGCCTTTAAGAATTATTATTTTCTCAACTGTCAGACCTGGGAAGATCAATGAATCTTAAAACATTTGAGGTAATATGTAATATCTGGGGTCTAGCTACAAGGGCAGGATCAATAGACAAGCAAAAACAAACAAACACATAATAAAACAAACAAAAAACCCAATAAGATTGAGATCTTAAGCTTTACTGGTAAAGGATGCTAAGAAGAAATGAAGACTAGTGCTTAAAAATACTTCAAGAAAATCAAAGCTAAAGTAAACCAAGGCTTTAAAATTCCAGTGAGAATTGAATAGTTAACCCTTTTACATAGCAATTTTCCCCTGAAATTTCAATATATCACAGATTTGCATAATGAATCAAATGGAAATGTGGGTGAGTTTTGCAGAAGCTGCTGATAACACATGAAAGCCAGCAGACAACACAGAAAAGATTTGCAAACCCCAAAATGCATAAAATATGTGGATAGTATTGTATATTATCAATCCTAATTTTATCATAAGGCACAATAGCCTATACAAAATTAAAAAAAAACATTTCTTCTTTGGGTACAAAACAATTTTATGAAGATTTTCCAGATCAGGGTTATGCCATAGCCTTAATTCCCACAACATGGAAGGGATAACTTTATTTGACCAGAAGCAAGTGAAGATTCCTGAGAATAAGTCAAGAAAATTAAGGATTAATTTAATATGGAATTTATAGAGTGAATAAGAATAGGGAATTGAATAAGTAAGATGTCAGTCATTTCCCTTTGTACATTTGAGAGCTTACATAATTATTTGAGACATAAATGAACAAGAAAAAATATATACAAAGTAGACACATACACACACCATTACAATCTAAGGCTATCCAAAAATTCTTCAGATATTTGTCTCTGAATTTTATTTCTTCATTCATTTTCTTTTTTTTTAACTTTTTAATGTAAAATGTAACATGAGATATAGTAAATCTCTTTATACTCCAATAAACACAATCAACTAAATTTTCACATAAATCTATTAATAAATTTTCTTTCAAATTATCTTGTCACCTATTTGTTCAAGTCATCCTTGTGCTAAAAAAATCATCATTATCTCCTTATTGTCTACCAAGTAAAATTTAAATGTTTTTGCCTAGTCATGTGTACCTTTAGCCTTATCTCATACATGTAACTCCTTTTTACAAACTCGAGACCCAAGTCAAAAGATGGCAATTAGGAAGCAGAGGTTTTTTTCTTTATGAAAATGTTAATTTTGTTCTTAGTTTTGACTACTGGGATGATTCACAGAGCAAAGTGAGCCTAAGTCAATTGTGCAAGTCAACAGACATTAAATACCAGTTGCATGCCAGACATATTATTAAATATTGGGGAAACCAAAATACAAGTTAAAACAAGATAGGGTAATAAATCAGTTCCTGCTGTCAAGGAACTCACTAACAAAATTTTAATAGAAAAAAATAGTAGAATAATGGAAAAAATATATACAAAGTAGATACAGATAGGATGACTGGGATTTTATGAGCTGAATATAATTTCTGAAGGCACCGAGATTTTGTCTTAAAATACTTCTTAAAACAGATTTCAGGATTTTGCTGAATTAATGCATGGACACAGATACACACACACACACACACACACACACACACACACACACTTCAGAACCCATAGCAAAGTGAGTTCCATTAAAAAATCCTCTCTTAAGACAAGATAAGTCCCTGGTTGTGTACCAGATCTGGGGGCCTTGGTCAGGATCACCATTACGATTTTATGCACAATCCCAAAACAGAAGATAGTTCAATCAAGTCCAGTGATCAGGGTTACAGAGGAAATATTCCTTTTAAAGATAGCAATAACCAAACAGATCTCATATAGCAAAACTTATCCAGGGAAACCAAATAATAATTGGTTCAAATGAACAAGAAGCTTCATTTCCTTGCTTTGTTCTAGATATGTTTAACATAGTTTATACTTGTGTAGTCATACAAAACACATTTCCATGTAAATCATTATGTGAAGGAAAAAGAGATTCAAAAAGAAGCTACTAAAAATAAAGAAACTAAAGAAAAATATTCTTGATCTGCATTCCACCAGTTCCCTTTCTAGATATGGACATGTTGAAAATAGCTAAATTATTCATAGTATATCATCATATAATGTTGTTCTTATACCATACAATGTTCTCTTGGTTCTGCTCATGTCACCCTGTACCAGTTCATATAAGTATTCCCAAGCTGTTATCCTTCTTGTTGCTTTTCTAAGATACACATACACACACACTCACACATACATATGTTATACATAGATCTCATTCCTTTTTTTTTCTTATCTCTTAAGGATACAGACCTAATTGTAGTATGGCTTGATCATAGATTCATAGAAGGGAGTAGTTTGGGGGAAGTATTAGTCAAAAGCAAAACCCTTTTGAAAATGGGCAAGATAAAAAAGAGAAAGAGAGAAAGATAAATGGGGGAAATAGGTTGGAGAGAAATACATAGTTGGTAATAATTACTCAACACTTTTGCATAGTTTTGTAGACCCCTAAGGGCATAGTTCCAAATTGTTTTCCAGAATGGTTGAATCAGTATACATTTATCAACGAAGCATTAGTGTTATACTTTTTTCATATCCCCTCCAGATTTGTCATTTTCCTTTTTTGTCATATTAATCTGATATTTAATGTGCATTTCTATCACTGATAGTGATTTAGAGTATTTTTATAAGACAAGAGATAATTTTGATTACTTTGTCTGAAAATAGCCTGCTCATATCCTTTGACAATTTATCAGTTGAGGAATAATTCTTATTTTTGTAAATCTGACTTTTCTTAATGTTTGAGAAATGAGGCCTATCAGAGAACACAAAAAAAGTGTTGTTTGAGTAATTATTACCAACTATATATTTCTCTCCATCCTATTTCCCCCTATTTATTTTTCTCTGTCTCTGACTTTGACTTCAGAATCTGGTGTCGGGCATTGGGCTTACCCCTTGGGGACTTTTAGAATTCTGTCTCTTATTGGGAAGCCTTCTCCATCACTTTAGAGATTTAACTTTCTTTAAATAATAATTATAATATTTCCTTTCTTCTTTTTCCTGAATATTATATTAGAAGTTGAAATTAATTCCCTACCATCTTCTTTTTTTAGACACATAGATTGAATACTATAATTATGCAATTTAAAAACCATCACAGTGCTTGAAAAGCAAAAAAAAAAAAAAAAAGAAAAAAGAAAAAAAAAAAGAAAAAAAAAGAAAAGAAAAGAAAAGAAAAGCAAAAAAAAAAAAAAGAAAACACAATATGTTTTTTGGCCATTTATTCTCCCTGATTCTTCAGGGAGAGAATGGTAAAAGAGGGTACAAAGGTTGCTAAGGAGAATCACAGGGCTTTTTGTCACTTAGGAACTTAAAAGAATATTCATAATTTTATCATTATACTAGCTTTACTTGTGATCCTTAAGCATGATTTGCCATTTCCTGTCTCCCTGCATTCACTTTCCCTCCTAAAATGCACTCTACTCTTCATCTCTCCTTCCTAGAATCCTTAGATTCCTTCAAAACTTAACACAAACACCAACATCTACATGAATACTTTACAAATTATTCAATTTCTAGTTCTCCTGCCCCAGATTGCCTGGTATCTAATTTTTACATAATTGTTTGTCTTTCATAATTTTCTCTAGTTCTTTGGTCATAAATTCTTAATTTCTTCAAATAGCCAATAAGTAAATTACCTGTTGTTCTTCTAAGTTGTTTATAGTATCACCCTTTACACCTAAATCATACCCATTTTGACTTTATTTTGGTATGGGATGTGACTTGTAGGTCTGTGCTGAGTTTCTGATATATTATTTCCAGTTTTTCCAGCAACTTTTATCAAAAATTGAGTTCTTACTCCAGAAGCAGGAATTTAGGGGTTTATCAAATACTAAGTTATCATAGGTCCTGATTATTGTGGTGTGTATATATAATCTATTATACTGATCCACCACTCTATTTCTTAACCAGTACTAAATTGTTTTGATGATTACTGCTTTATAATGTTGTTTCAGGTTTAGTACTGCTAAGCCACCATCCTTTGTATTTTTGTGATTAATTCTCTTGATATTCTTGACCTTTTTTTTCTCCAGATACATTTTCTTATTATATTTTCTAATTCTATAACATATTTTTTTTCAGTTTCATTGGTATCACACTGAAAAGTAGATTAATTTAGGCAGAAGTATCATTTTTATTCTATTAGTTATTGTGAACTAATTCTGCCATTATAGGGAAGGTATATATATTTTCAAATAAAGAATTTTTTCAATCCCTTAATGTCTTTTTCTTTGATGTCTTCACATCAGAGTCCATTCAGAATCACACCCTTAATCCATGTGATGTCCTCCTCTGCTGTCCCAGTGACAGATACAGTTTTCAAGAATTGTAGATACCATTTTCCCATGTAAACAATTTAACCTTTAAATAATATGAATTCCCCCTATTTACCTTTCTATGCTTCTTTTGAGTCCTGTGTTTGTAGATAAAATTTTATGTTTAGTTCTGTTTTTTTTTTTCAATAGAAATGATTGACAGTGTCTGACTTCATTGAAGCTCCATTGTCTCCCCTGAAAGATGATGCTGAGTTTCGATAGACAGTTAATTCTTGGCTGTAACTCTATGTCCTTTGTCTTTCATAGTATGGTATCCCATCCCCTTTGATCCTTTATTGTAGAAGCTGACAAATTTTGGGTAATCTTGACAGTGTCTCTTTGATATTTGAATTGTTTTTGTGGGCAGCTTGCAGTAATTTTTTCCTTGAGGTTATAGTTCTAGAGTTTTTCAACAATGTTCCTTGTTGTTTTCCTTGTGGAATCTCTTTCTGAAGGTGATAAATGGATTCTTTCAATGAATATTCCCCCTCTGCTTCTAGAATATCAGGACAGTTTTCATTAATGATCTCTTGAAGAATGATAACCAGACTCTTTTTTTTTTTTTTGCTCATGGCCTTCAAATAGGCCAATAATTTTAAACTTATCCCTTCTAGATCTATTTTTCAGGTTGGCTGTTTTTCCAATGAGGTATTTCACATTTTCTCCTATTTTTTTCATTCTTTTTAGTTTCATTGATTCTTGCTGTCACTGAGTCATTAGCTTCCATTTGTCCTGTTCTAGTTTTTAATGTGTGATTTTCTTCAATTAGCTATTATATTTATTTTTTTTTCCATTTGGTTAATTCTACTTTTTAAGGAGTTGTTTTCTTCAGAATCTTTGTTCTTTCTTTTTTCCAAGATGTTGACTCTCTTATGCATTTCCTTTCTCATTTTTTCTTTTACTGAAGGCTTTTATGGAGCATTTCCAAGAAGCTTCTTTGGGTTTGAGACAAATTAATATCACTCTTTGTGATTTCTTCTGTAAACATTTTATTCTTGTCTAAGTTTGTGTTTTTGTTTTCCCATAAAAGCTTTTTGTTGTCAAAGTTTGTGGTTTGGTTTTCCCATAAAAGCTTTTTTGTGGTCAAAGTTCTTTTTCATTTCTTGCTCATTTTCTTTTTTTTTCTTTTGGCATTTCCTTTTTTTTAATTTTTTACTTTTATGCTTGAGCTTTGCTCTTGGGGTAAAGAGGGTGCTGTCCATAGCTTTCTGTGCAGCTCTGAGCCTTACCTCTTACCCCAGGGACCCCTTGTGTTTGCAGGGGTTTTGCTTGCCCTTTTCAGAAAACAGCTTGGTTTCCCAGCATTTGCTTTCTGAGCTGAGACTAGAAACTGCTCCACTGATTTATTCCTCTATTGTGCCAGAACTGAGTACCTTAGTTGTTGATCTGCTGCTCTTTCCTTGGCTTTCCCCGTTCTATCCGAACTGGGCTAAGTACCCTTTTCACCCCAGTAAGATTACCTTTCTTGAAGATTTTCCAGTCTGTCTTGAGCTGGAGAAACATTTCATTCCACCAGACTCTGTTTAGAGGCTTTGTTTCCTGTGTTTTTTGTAGGAAACGGGGAGAGGTGGAGCAGCTTCCTGACTTTGCCATCTTGGCTACACCCCTGGAAATGGATGATGCTTTTCAATAAATGGTTAGGGTATACTTGGTCTAACTTTAAAAACTCTATACCCCTTACTTCTAAATCTTTGAGGGAAAAAGCAATGTCTCATCCGTCCATTCATCCTAGCATTCAATATTTTAATTGACTAAGGCATTGAATCATATTCTGCAATAATTTTGAATCTCAAGACACAATACCTTGTACTTGTTGTATACACAATTGCTTAGAACTGCTTAAGAATTCTACAATCAAAGATTTGGAGGTGGCAAGAGATGTAGAGATCAATTAGAGCTGTGTCTTCATTTTACAGATGAAGAAGTTATGGTTTGTATTTGTAAAAAAGCTTAATCAGTTTTTCTGTCTACATGTCCCCAGCCATGTAGGAGATATGTTGCCTGGCACAGAACACATACTTAATAAATGCTTTTCAATTGATTAAGTAGAGTAACCCAGATTTGAATCTTGATATTCTAACTCCAATAATTGGGATTTTCCCTCCACTATACTACATTGTCTCTTGACTGTGTTTGATTTTTATTATAACAATAGTGATGATGGTGGTAGTGTTGGAGATAGGATTGATAGTGGTGATGTTGATGGCAATAATAGTATTGATAGTATCGGTATTTATAGTAATGTTGATGACATATTTGGCATTGGGGATTGTAATCACGAAAATGATGATGATTATAAAAATAAAGATAGTAGTAATGGTCCAAATATTGGTGGTAGTGAGAATGGTGATAATGATAGTGATAGTGGGATGGGAAAGACAGGGATGATTGATAATGTTGCTGATAATTATAATGGTGGAGATGGTAGGAATAGCTGTGGTGATGATAATATCAATGTAATGGTAATGGTGATGATGTTTTCTCTGTCTCATTTCCTCTTATGTTCTGTTTATCTTTCTTCATCTGCACTAGATTGAATCTGAGATCTATAGCTTCAGATCACTAAGCATTCTGGATCTCTATTAATTCTGAGATTCATAATCATATTGTACCATATAAAGGGGACAGATTTTACTGTTCTGTTTTATTGGACTGGAAGATTAGAAACAGAGAGGCCAAGGAACTCATCTCAAATGCTATAGCCAATTTTCCCTATAGATCTCTGGAGAGGAGTTTTCAGGGCTTCAGGAAATGTCTTTCTCATTCTTAGAAATGACATTGGACTCAGCCCAGCAGCCTAGTATTATAAGAATGTTTCTGGCACAATTGGATCTCCTACTTGACCCAGTAGCCTTTAGCCATTCAGTGGCTGACGGATTCAAAGATTCTAAAAGCTACTCTGAGGAAATGAAAAATATTGGGTGGGGAGAGAAATAAACCTGGGAAGGGAAATTTGTGGTGAGGGCCTTGAATGTGAGAAAAGGTTTATTTCTTCTTAAGGAGTCAGCAGGAAGTCATCAAAGGTTTCTGAGCAAGGGGATGACAAGTGAAAGATATATAGCAAGCTATAAGGATAATTTTGCCAATTTGTGAAGGATAAATTGAATGAGAGAGAATGTGGAGGTAGAACCTTCTGTTAAATTGTTATCCAATAATGATTCAAAATTACAATAGTTAATGAAATGTAGAAACACTAATACATTGTTGGCGGATTGCTGCAGAAGTTCAGAAAAGCAATTTGAAATTATTCTAAGCAAGTGACAACAATGAACACATCCTTGGATACAAAGGGTCCATTTCTAGGCATATGCCACAAGTAGATCAATGACAAAAAGAAATGCGATGCATATATGATAAAAGAGTAAAAAGAATGCTGAGTTTGATGAGAGGGTCAGGTCCCAGGTTCAAAATCTGTTGTTTACTGCCTCTAAAATTGAGCAATGATTCACTTCTCTAGGCTTCAGTTTTGTCACAGGAGAAATGAGGGAATCAAAATAATTGCCCATGGGGCATCCTTTCCAATTCTTAATCCATGGCTTTACTATTGAATAAGATCAATTAAGGTTTTTTAATTTTTTTTTTTGGTTATACAGGTATGTTAACTTTTTAAATGTACATTTCTTTATGAATCTCTCCCATATTTGGAGAGAAAAATCAGAATAAATGAAAAAAAAAAACATGAGAGAGGTTAAAAAAGCAAAAAAAAAAAAAAAAAACAAGTGAACATAGAAGGTGTCGATTTACATTCAGTCTCCTTAGTTCTTTTCCTGGATGGAACGAGACTGGCATTTTCTGTCCAGAATCTAATGGGATTGCTGTGCATCACTGAACCATTGAAAAGGATCAAGTTTTTCATATTTTGTCATTGCACATTCTTACTGCTATTGTGTACAAAGTATTCCTGGTTCTGCTTGTTTCGCTCCGCATCAGTTCATGGAATTTTTTTCCAGGCCTTTCTAAAATCAGCTTGTTCATCATTTTTATAGAACAATAATATTCCATTACCTTCATATATCACAATGTATTCAGCCATTCCCAAATGGATGGGCATCTATTCATTTTCCAATTCTTTGTTACCACAAAAAGAGAGCTACTACAATTATTTTTGCACATTCTTTATGCTTTCTAAATGGGGGTTACAAAGAAAAAAAACTTTGATCATTTCTATCCATATATTCTATTGAAGAAAAATATGCATGTGTCAAAATATATTTCCCTGAGCCACACAAAAAAATCTTACAATCTATAAGCACTTAACATTATTGTTCTGGGAAACATTAAGCAACATATATTAGCTATCATCTAATCATCACCACCATCTTCTTCTCCTTCTTTTCTTTCTCCTTCTTATTTTTCTCCTTCCTTCCCTTCTTCTACTCCTTCTCCTTATCCTCCTTCTCCTCCTTCCTCTACCTTCTTCATATTCTGTCTTTCTCCATTTGAGTCTTTCTGTCTCATTATGTGGGTCTGTGTGTTTCTATCTTTCTATTTTTATATCTTTGTCTTATTCCTCCTTCCTTTTATCCTCTGCCTTTCCCTTCCCTTTGTTCCTTCTCCTTCCCTCTCTCTCCCCCTTTGTCTTTCTCCCTCTCCCCCTCTTTCTCATTCTCTATCTTTATGTCTCTATCTGTCCCTGTGTTGCATGTGTCTTTCTGTCTCTTTCTCTTTCTGTCTCTCTGTCTCTCTCTTCCTTCTCCCTGCAGAGCAGAGTTTAAAACCCAGCTTTGCTATTTTCTTTAGCTACCCCTTCTCATCTCTGAGTATCACTCTCTTCACCTTCAAAATGGAGAGGATAAAACTTGTCTGACCCACATCAGAAAGTTATATAAATATCAAAATAACCATATAGATATGTATATATGTATATGTACATACATATATGTATGTATATGTAAAGTGTTTTGTAACCATAAAGCACCTCTTAATCATTAACTATTATTATTTATATGTGGGAAGCAGAATATTATGCTTGTTGTCTCATGACTTAGTCATGAGAACAGGATGATATGCACTGAGTCATCCTATAGCCTGGTATCCTATACCCTGTGAAACCCTGTCCAATTCAATTCTATCAGCAATTTAAGATGACTTTTGGTCATTTTCTTATTTTCTCAATGCCTCTACATATATTGCATATTTCTCAGAAATATTTGAGAGGGAAATTTGTCCCACTTAATAGTTCATCTTATTCTATGTACATTTTATTTTTTAAACAAATGTAATAATCTAAGACTCAAGTTCATATGTATAATATTCTCCTTATTTGTGAAATTAATCACTCACCATTGCATGCTTAAAAAAGGGTGAAGTTCTCCAGAGACTGAAGTTTTATCACTTTCATGCTATATGTTAGCTGCTACACAGAATTTGTTTCTCTATATCTCTGCTTGTCTTACTTATTCTCTCTCTATTGGTCTCTCTGTCTCTATTTATATTCAGGTTATTCTTATTTAAATGAATATATCATCTCATATCTTCTCTCTCAAATCTGGAAGCCAGAAAAACAGATACTCTTTTATCTTGACCTCTTATCAATTCTTCTCCTTATACAGTTTCCTTATACAGAGAGAGATAACTTTCTACCAATTAGGAAAATTATGTCAAATGAACTCGAACTCCAGATAACAATGTTTAAAATTTTGTTTTAACATTAGGTAAATAAAAATACACATTTTGTCTCAACATGGTTATCCCTATTTTGAGAATCCTTTGGTTAAGAATTCTTAATCTAAACATAGAAAGCCTCCTATTTCTCCTCATCCATATTTTTATATTAGTGAAATCTTTTATGTCTAGTTTGCATATCCATTTAAAATTATTGCTATATATGTTTTAAAGTATTTGTGTTTATTTTTATTTTTCTTATCAGTCTTTCAATTTTTTTAAATGGCTATTGTTAAATATAGAATCTTTTCCTTGAAAGTTTGTATTCTTGAGTTTATAGAACAATGAGATATCATGCTTGATTTCTTCTGGTCCTTTCTTATTTAATCTATTCTACTAATATGTCTTTCTATTTTTTAGTCACTATATTTTTAATTGTTGCATTTTAATATAGTTTAAAATTTAGTACTGCTTTCATTTCAAATTTTATTTACCTCCCTGGATATTCTAGAAATAGTTTTTTCCAAATAATTTTGTCCTTTTTATCTTTATAAAAATAATATTTTTTTAAAATTTGATTAATGTATACAAAATTTATAAATAACTTTAGTTAATGACATTTTTGGAATTATTTTAATTTGTCCCAGCTCTTAAAAATGAACATATCTTCAGTTATTTGTCTTTATTTCTGTAAATAGGTATTTTGTATCTCTATTATATAAGTCTTGGGAGAAAGTGTAGTAGAAAGTAATAGTTAACACAAAGTTAATACAGGAGTCAGGAAATTTTCTTTTCAGATTCATCTGTAATGCCAGGGCAAGTCATTCTCTTTTCCACATGCTAAACAACCAACTGTTTAAAATTATAAATTGCAGAGGTACAGAACTGCATTGATCAAAAGAATTTTCTATATTGGTGGAAATACATGTTCAGATGTCTTCTCTTATCTTGCACAATATATCTTGGTAAGTTAACATTCAACTATTTTGTAAATCTTTTAAAGTGATTTCTCCATTTCATCCAATTGGGTTTTATTGGTTAAAAAAAAAACAGAAAGGACAAAATCTATCATATTTTCCCTAAATTACTGATTATTATCTAATAATAATAATTTTCTTATTCCAATTGCTGGAAAAATCTCATCTAGTTCAAAAGTTATTAAACTATCGACCAAGACCCCATATGGAGTCACATAATATGGGGATCATGAAAATTCTTAACATCATTAAAGGGTAACAAATATTCAGACAAGATTCCATTCTTTAAAAATAAAAAGTAAAAATATTAACATCAATTTCATTAACATGCAAATTTGCTTTCACTTTTACTAAATGATAAAATTATATGTATGCTAAAGAATGATTTTAAAATATATTTGTGACTTATGAGTAAATGCTTAATTAATTAAAATACTTAATTTATATTGCTACATAGCTTTTGTCATATAACAATTTTTCAGGCAAAAAGTGATTGTGAGTGGAAACATTTTAAGAAGCTGTGATCTAGTTAAACATCATTACATTGTCTAAAGATATATTTTTCCATCTCTATATATTTACTCCTTCGATTTCTCTTTTTTCACTTTAATTTAAATGCTATAGCTAACATTTCTAACGCTGCATCAAAATTGGAGGCAATATACATTCATACCTTGCATCTTTTTGATAAATTTTCCAATGTATTAAGGCTAGATTTTTTTTTGTTTTATATAAGACTGATCATATCTTTGCTGATATATGTATATATATATATATATATATATATATATATATACCCACATATAAGTGTATAATTATTAACATAAACATTTAATTTTTCTGGTTTTTTGTAGCTTTTGGTCATTCACAATAATTTTGTTATATATGATAATAATACCATTCCTTTTTTTTATCAACAATCATTCCATCACAACACTGCTTAGGTTTTTTCAATACTTATACCAGATGTTTATTATAATAGTAATACTTTAAAATATTAATTCATTATGCATTCTTATTTTCTATAGCAAAGATTCCCACATACAGTTGTATTTATTTATTTCCCTCAGAACATCAAAAGATGATCATGGCATGTTGATTTGAGATAATTAGAAAACCACTGCACTGGAAAACTTGGCTGGAAATTTCTATTATAACTATTTATGTACTCAGTGCTCCCACACAATTCTGAAAATCATCCTTCTTTTCCATAGTGATACTCAATTTTTGTCCAGATATTCTTTAAGCTAAATCAATTGCAAGGTAATCAATTCCTGGGTAAGTGTTAAAAGTTCCTACTTTGGAAATATGTAGTGGGAAAGTCTCTGGACAAGTATCATTGTTACTATTCTATCTAACAGTATTCTTAACCAAGTGATCTCCTGTTTGTGAATCAATTATCTTTTCTATAAAATGAAAGTAATGACTGTAAAGATCTTAAATTTCTTCTAGTCATAAGATTACATGACTAAAAAATATTTGTCAAAAGACATAAAAGTCTTAGATTATAGTATAGAGGAAGAAAGGATATTAAAAAAAGATGAAATCTATTTAACCTCTTTCCTAATGGATTTGTGATCTTATTAGTTAAGGAATTCCATCAAATGATATGAACCATAGCTCAAATTATACAAATCTCTTATCTGCCTTTCCACAAATTCAACTTAATATTCCATTCAGCATGATAGAGTCCTTCCTCCAATTGGATTAAAATTATGAATATGTCAATGAAATATATGGCCTTCAAATCACTTATCCTTAACTCTTCCTATTTGATTAGGATCTACTTTTTTTTTTTGTAAATAAGTAAAAATAAGGGGGAAATATGTGTGATCATATAGTTCAATGTCCTTATTTTATAGATAGAAAGAAAGAAAAGTTAGAAATTCTCTGTGTCACTATTATCAAGTTAAAATTTCTGTTTTTCTTTCCCCAAAAATATTTCCAAAATTCACATTTGTAAAATTTTGAGTTCCAATTTTTTCTTCCTCTGTCTTTCCCCTTTACCACCTCCCTCATTCCCCAAGAAAATCAGCAATCTAATATAGGCTATATACATACAGTCATGTCAAACACATTTCTATATTAGTTGTGTTGTGAAAGAAGAATCACAAAAAAGGGAAAAAACAGAAGAAGGAAAAAAAACCAAAAAAATAATTTTAAAAATTGAAAATAGCATGCTTTAATCTGCATTTATTGTGCATACTTCTTGCTCTGGATCTGGATGGCATTTTCCAGCTTGATTTTTTTTCAACTGAATCATAATAATTCATATTTATATAATTTTATCTTGTACAGAATGTTTTTATTACAAAAACCATGTGAAATAAGTGATATAATTACTATTGATCTCTTTTTATAAAATGAGTAAGTCCCACAGTACTTAAATGAGTTCTACAATGTTAAATAGCAATTAGGAAGATAGAATTAATATTACAACTCCAGTCCCCTCACTCCAAGTACATAAATCAATCTACTACAACATTCCAGCTGTTCAAATTGTGACAAATTGATGAATTTCTTTTAAGAGAAATAAAGGCTACATTTAATTACATTCAAGAATGTGGTTCCATTTGAGTTTCAAAAGAGAGCAAAAATAATTTTACCACTAATTATTCAGAGTATTAAAAGAAGCAATATTCTGTCAATAATCTTTCTCTGATTAGACATAGAGTTTTACTCCCTAAAGCTTTAAGTCTATCTTTGATATTTTATTGTATACTCAAAAATAGGAACAACTGTTATGGTCATGCCTGTGTTTCTACTTTCCTATTTAAAATTAACCCCAGGTCAGTGTATGTATGTGCCAAAGAGGTAGTTTAAAGCTTCATCTTTCCTTAGCATCCAGCCAAAGAAAATCAGCAAAGTTTGTGCAAGCATATGTTCCATTTGTGGAGCTGATGTAGCAGTTATCTTGTTTTTGACCTCCATTTAAAATAACAGTCTTGATGCAACTGTCTTGTATGTAACATATGGTCTAGGACCAGTTGAAACACTTGAAATGAATTTTATTTATTAGTTGATTCACTTTTAATAGAAGTTGCTATTTGGGATTCAGACATTTAAGAATAAATGCTTAATAGGATGAGCCCCTTGCCTTTAATAAAATATACTTACATTTCCTTTGAAAGGTAGGAGTACCTAGCTCATCTAAATTTATAGAAACACAGACTTCCAGTTAAGATAAAGATGGAAAAGGTCAAAGAGATGTTCAGCTATACCATATAAGCCCCGATAGATATGTAAAAATTTCCTCATGCCAGAAGCCATTAATAATAAACCCTTGCAAACAAAAATAAACTGCTTTCTGTAGTACAGAACAACAACAACAACAACAACAACAACAACAACAACAACAACACACACACACACACACACACACACACACACAAACTCCAAAGCTCAGGACCTGGTAATCATAACATCAAGGAAACCAAGATAAGAGCAGGGATATGGGTAGTGATTAAGTGTTATATCAGTGCAAATAAGAGAATATCGGCCGACTCTAAGGAAAGTGGATGGAAGAGTCATCCCAGGAAAGTCAAGGTTTGGTCCCACAAATAGACCCAAAGATAGCAGGTAAACAGAACAGTGAAGTCATAGTATAACATGAGTTCCAGATATTGACCATTTACAATTCTCTTCCTGATATGAATTTCCAAAATAGAATTGGGAGACAAAAAATCCATTGTACATCACAAAGCAGGAAAACAGTGCCCAGCAACACAATCTGCAGGTCACAACCGTAAGAGACAGGATACAGGACCAACTCAGTACTTCAATGCCAAAGTTGGAAAAGGCATTGGAAAAAGTTGGAAACTTCTGATTGGAAATTATGAAAAAGAGAAAAAGACTGAAAGAGTTAAGGACAGAAGACAAATGGATCACCAAATGAGTGATTGGAGCAGAATGGATAAATGAATGAAAAACATTTATTAAGTTCTAACCCTTTGTCAAATACTCTATTGCAGAGATATCAAATATGTGGTCTGTGGACTGCATGTAGTCAACATCACTCATGAATCTGGTTATGATCAAATGAAAATGTAATTGGGGAATATTTAACAAAATAAATAAACATTAAATTAAAAATTGTATTACATTTGTAGGGAGTAGCTTGGTGATGCTGTGGCTAGGAAACTGGGGCTCCAGCCAGAAAAACCTAAGTCCAAATCTAGCCCCATATACTTACTAGCTATTTGTCCCTAAATTAGTCACTTAACCTTGTATGCCTCAGTTTTCTAATCAGTAAAATAAGCTGAAGAAGGAAATGGCAAACAGCTCCTGTATTTTTTTTCCTGGAAAAGCCCAAATGAGATCTCAAAGAGTTAGAGAGAACTAGACAACAATAAAAAAACACCCTTCCAAATTAGTCAATACACAGTCTACAAAGATCACTGTGAACAGCTTAATGGCCCTATTTCTATTTGAATTGTATATGTCTATTCTACCACACATGAATACAAGCAAAAAAAAACAAAACAAACAAACAAAAAAAAAAAAAAAACAAAGTTTTCCTTATTCCCCCATTCTAATTGGGAGAAACAACACATAGAAAAAAATTCAGCCAAAACAAATAAAGAAAAAGAAAAGTTCAACTATAGGATAAAGGGAAAGTTGCAAATGTCAATAAAATTCACCAAAATATATCATAGTTATGAGGATTTTCCAGGATATGATGTTCAGTTATGTTAACACTCACAACATTAAAAAAAAAAAAACAACAGCAGTATAGATTGGAAATGCAGAAGGTTCTCAATCTGAACAGAAGATTTATGCATGAATATAACCATTTAATTTATTTTTGTTTGAATAGTCTAGTCATCCTTTCTGCTTAATGGAACCAAGGAGTCTTGGGAGGTGGACCCAAGCCAGGGAAAAACTGAAGGGAAAATAAAATGGAGGAATATTGCACTGCTACTTCTTTTCACAGGGCCAATCCAATGACAATGGAATGAAGACTGAGCTTGAAGTGTATCTACCCCATCAGAGGACTACCTAATCCAAAAGAGAGGGCCAGCGATGCCTTGTTTGAGCACAATTCAGTTTAAGAACTGAGGATGAAATATAAGCACACAGAAGAAAACAAACATCATATAAAGCTACTATGGGTTAAGAGGGGAAAACACCAAATGTAGAGGAAGAGTATAATTGTATAGCAAGTACAAGCAAAGATTTAGAGGGGGAAAAAATTGGCTATAAGGACAAGACTGTTTCAAAGAAATATAGTAGAGATAATCCAATACTTCTCTCACACCTTGTTATATTAGGCAAAATAGAATAAATTTTATCCATGATATACTCATTTGAACTTTCTGAGTCTTAAAATGAAGACAGTAACCTGTTGTTTTGAGAAGCATATTTTTTAAACTTAAAATCATTTGCAATGAAGGTGATGAGTCACTTTTGACAAAAGTGATGAATATCCAATAAGCTTAATGGAATTAATAATTATGGACTTTTGTCTGAAGGACATCTATTATTGTGGTAGAAACATGCTAACTTGCTTATGAGAACATAAGGAATTCTTCTGCTTCATTCTCAGAGACTGAGGCTTTTTCAAAGATGAATGCTAATGATGAAGGAAACGGGAAAACTCATAAAATGCTCACCTTCTGCCTATAAATACCAGTAGTAATATGAAATTTGTTTATAAAATAAATTAAGAAACATAGAAGAAAACACTTCCATGTAATCCAACATATCATGCACAAAATTTCCAAAAGAAAATTACCAAAAAGGGTAAAAGACAGATAATTAGAAGTATTGAGGACAGAAAATACAAAGGCATCACAATAGGTGATGAATTTATCTTCAAATATCATGTCAATGCAGCTAAGTAACAGAACTATTGGAGGGGAATTAAGTATAAGAAATATGGAGAATTAGGAAAAGTTCAAGTTATAGAGAACTTTATTAAATAAAGAATTTTTTTATTGGAAAAAATTTCAAATAATTGGAACAGTAGTCAAATTTACATATTAGAAAAATCATCTTGACATCTTAATTGGGAAACTCATTACTAACTTTAAGAGAAACAGATATAATTCATACTCTTAACTTTTGATTTCCACAGAAGAATATTCAGGGACATGAAAATGAAAAAAAAAAAAACAAAAACTGACCTCTGTTAATTTAGCCCCCAGGAATAAATCTGTTCCAAGTTGATAGAAATCTAGAATGCATTATTTAAAAATGAATTGTAAACATTTGGAAACAGAAGGCACAATCACACTGAACAAAGACGGTTTCATGGTAGAATAAAGATATTCCCTTTTGAGACATAGCTAACAGACTTGAAAACAAAGGAATAGTAGTATTCAGTCAATTGACAAGCATTTATTAAGTGACTAAAACATGTCAAGCTAAGTATTGGGAATTCAAGTAAAAAAAGTAAAATATCTCTTACTTTCAAGTACATATGTTCTGAATTTACACATACAGACATATTCAAAGTTTATTCCATGTAATTTTGAGAGGAGGAGCCACCAGTATCTTGGAGAATCAGAAAAAAGCCTTATATAAGTGGGAGTCCTTGAGGTGAGTCTTACAGATTATAAATGTTAACAGTCAGAAGTGAAGAGGAGTTCATTCCAAGTAAGGAATGGGCTCTAAATTCAGAAATAAGAAAGTGAGTCATGTGTATGAGGAATAACAAGTAAGCTAGTTTGATTGGATTAAAGAAAATGTGAGGCAGAATAATAAGTATCACTGCAGGTAAGATATATTGAGTTTTGGTTGTAAAAAAGTTTAAAATCTAATACGACTTTATATATAATCACAGAAATAATAGGAAGCTATAGAAGTTTACTGAAAAAGGGAAGTAATAGGTTTGGCTTTCCATTAAATATAACCAATGTAGATTTTAAGAAAGCATATCATAAATTTTCTCATGGTAATTTTATGAAGAAAATTAAGAGATATGAGCTGTAGTAGCAGTACATATAGCTGAATTCATAAGTGATTGAATAGTTACTGAGAATTCAAACAGTTTTCCTCTGTCCCATGCTATTTAAATTTTTTTTCCAATAAGAGTGTTTTTCAAAGCAGAGATACTTTGAAATTTACAAATGGCACAATCTTAAAAATCATGACAATAATATTATCTGATGTATAGTAACTTATGTTCATTATTTTCTTTTCTATTTTTAAATTTTATTTATTTGTTTGTTTTTAATACACATTGCTTTGTGAATCATGTTGGGAGAGAAAAATCTAAACAAAATGGAAAAACCATGGGAGAGAAAAATAAAAGAAGTGAACATAGCATGTACAGATTTACATTCAATCTCCATAATTCTTTTTCTAGATGTGGATGGCATTTTTTATCCAAAGTTTACTGGGGATGCAAGACAGGATAGGAGGATGGAGCTAAAATGACAGGAGAGTAGACAAGTCTTTATTAGAGCTCTTCCTGACTTCCTCTAGATTAATACTTGATCAAAGCTCTGACATGGTTTTGGAATGATAGAACCCACAGATATTTGAAATGTAACAAATGCCTAGCAGAAGATATTTCTGGTGAAACTTAACGAAAGATCTGTCTCAATTGGGCATTCAGGGGAGGAAGTCCAGGACAGGCACAGTGCAGGGACCCAAGGAGGAGTGGCTTCCACGCACTGGGGGAATCTACTGGGAGGCTCTTAAATAAAATACAGCAATCTTAGCTATTCTGTCCAGGTTCAGGAGCCAGTGGATCAGCAGACTAGCTGTGAGACCTCCAACAAAACTATAAAAGGCAAGTGGTGATCACTGGAATAACATGGTATTGGCCACAGAAACCAGCATAAAAAGGAATCAAGGACACTGGCTCCAGGACAGTGTGAAGCCACTGTCATCTGTAGAGGAAGCTTGGGATAATCTCTTATTTTTTTTGCCCAAAGAACTTACTCAAACCCTAAACTTTAAAAACATTAAAGGCATAACATTTCCAGAAGTCTAAAGGGTGATGAGAGTTCCTCTGTATCTCTCTTAGAAGATGTGATGACCATGAATTTAAAATCAGCCAGAGTCAGGAATTCAGGTTAAGGGAAAAATCTTCAATCTTTATTCTCAGGAGAGAGAATTTTCAGTAGAGGTGAAGAAGGATTGTGATAGCAATATGGACAGTTGAGACAGGAAGCCAGCTAGCAGAGGGGGATCGGAGGTGAAGGGCCATCGCAATAGCAATGTGAGCAGCTCTTCAAGATGCTAGCCAGCAGTCTCTCTTTCCACTTCCCTTTCCACTCCCCTGCCTCCACCCACCAAAATCGTTATTTCCTATGCAACACATCAGGAATGGTGGGGGCCATTCTTTCTCCAGGCATATATATTAATAAGAGTATGGTCCAATTACTATTTAGCCTTACGTGCTTGGGACCTCAGTGCATCAACTGGAGCCTCAGCCCATTACAAGAAGAATTCAAAAAGAATCTTCATTGAGAGTTAGAACAACCACAGAGAAAAGAAATGGGAATTTTGCATGAGTGTTTGGAAAAGTAAATGCAGAAATTATCTGAAGAAAACATGAAAAAAGAGATTTAGTCCATTTGAATAGAAAAAAACACATAACTGCTTTTCAAATTAGATGTAATAAAATGCCAAAAGGAAATAACTTCTTGAAAAATATAATTTGTGAAATGGAAAAAAAAAAACCCAGTGAACAAAACAATTATTAAAAGTTCAATTGACCAAATGCAAAAGGAGCTAAAAAGTTAATTGAAGAAAATAATTCACTAAAAATTAGAATTGAACAAATTGAAGTGGATGACTCACTTAGGTATCAAAAAACCAAATAAAACCAAAAAAATGAACAAATAGAAGAAAATCTAAAATGTCTCATTGAAAAAAAAAAAACTGACCTGGAAAAAAAAAACATTTTAAGAATTATTGGACTACCTGAAAACCATGATGAATAAAAAAAGAGCCTAGACTATCTTTCAAGAAATCAATTAAAAAAAAAAAAACTAGCATGATGTCCTAGAACCAGAGGTTAAAATAGACATTGAAAAAATTCACTGATCACCACATAAAAGAGATTCAAAAATGAAAAGTCCAAGGAATATTGTAGCTAAATTTCAGAATTATCACATCAAGGAGAAAATATTAAAAGTGGTCAGAAAGAAACAATTCAGATATCAATGAACTACAATTAGTATTACTTACTACATAGTAGCTTCCACGTTAAAGGACAGAAGTGATGGAAAATGAAATTCCAAAGAGCAAAGGAGCTTGGATTGAAGCCTAGAATCAACTATCCAGCAGCATTATCTTTCAGGGAAAAAGATGGACATTCAATGAAATAAGTGAATTTCATTAATTCTTGATGAAAAGACCAGAGATGAAAAGAAAATTTGATCTTCAAATATAGAACTCAAGAAAAACATAAAAGGTAAAAAGGGGAAAAAAGAACTGTCTTTTAAAAGTTAAAAATTCACATCCCTATATAGGAAGATGATCTGTTTATCTATTGAGAATTATATCTCTGTTAGGAGCATACTTAAAGGTAGCAGGTATATTTTGACTTTATTTTGATGATATAAAAAAGGAAACTGGGATAGAAAGGGGATTGTATTGTAAGAACAGGAAAATGGAAGCAAAATGGATTGTAAATTACATCTCATGAATAGGCAAAAAAGATGTATTGTAATTGAGAGAAAGAAGGGAAAAAGACAAGCATGATATAAACATTAATCTCATCAGAATTTACTCAAAGAGAATATCAGATATTTTTAGTTTGACAGAGAAACTTGTCTCACCTTATAGGAAAGTAGAAGGGAAAAAGGGGAAAGGAAAAGGGAAGGCTAATAGAATGGAGAAAAGATGTAAAAAGAGAAAGGGATAAGAAACAGGAGGAGCTGTGAGAGAGGAAGACTGTTTCAAAGAGGTGGTAGTCAGAAGCAAAATACTGGAGGAGAGAAAAGGGGAAAGGAAAGAAAAAATATATAAATGTGGCAACATAAGATGATGGAAATATAAATTTTAACTGTGAATTTGATTGGGATGATTTCACCCTTAAACTTAAGCTGATAGAAGATTGAATTAAAAGTCAGAATTCTACAATATGTTGTATACAAGAAACACATTTAAAACAGAATGATACATACAAAGTAGAGATAAAAGGCTGGAGCAGAATCTATCATGTTTCAGCTGGAAAAAAAAAATAAAAAAAAACAGGGGTAATGTTCCTGATCTCAGATCAAGCAAAGCAAAAATAGATCTAATTAAAAAAATAAGGAAGGGTACTATATCTTGCTAAAGGGTGTCATAGATAATGAAGTAATATCAATACTAAGCACATATCAAGTGGTATGGCATCCAAATTCCTAGAGGAGAAATTAAGAGAAACACAAGAAGAAATAGACAACAATACTATACCATTGAGGGATCTCTGTACTGTTGTATAGAGTTTAATCAAACCAAAAAATGAAAAAAGAAATTAAAGAGGTAAATAAAAAATTTTAAAACTTAGGTAAGATAGTAATTTTGGAGAAAATTGAATGGGGACAAAAAGAAATATACTTTTTTTTTTCTCAGAGGTAAATGGAACCTAAAAAAATGATCATGTATTAGGGCATAAACATCTCAAAATTGAATGCAAATGGTAAATGTATTTTTTTTAGATTATGGTTGAATAAAAATTACATGTAATAAAGGGCCAGAGAAAAATAGAAGAAAATTCGTTAGAAACTAAATAATCTGATCCTCAAGAATGAATGAGTGAAACAACAAATCAGAAATACTATTGATATTTTCATCCAAGAGAATGACAAAATGACACAACATACCAAAATTTATAGGAGGGACCCCAAGCTCTTCTTAGGGGAAGTTTTCTATCTCCAAGTACCTCCATAAAATAAAGAAAGAGAAGTTCAATGAATTGGGCATGCAACTAGAAAAGCTATAAAAAGAACAAATTAAAAAAAAATTAAAGACCAAATTTGAAATTGTGAAAATAAAAGGGGAGATTAGTAAAATTGAAAGTGAGAAAACTATTGAACTAATAAACAAAATTAAGATTTGTTTTTTTAAACAACAAAATAGGTAATCCTTTAGTTAATTTGATTAGAAAAAGGTAAAAAAAAAAATTAAATTATTTCTATCAAAAAAGAAATGGGTGAAATTTCCATCAATGAAGAGAAAAATACAGCAATAATTAGCACTTATTTTGCCTAACTATATGCCAATAAATCTGATAATCTGCTTGAAATGGATAAATATTTGCAAAAATATAGATTGCTCAGATTAACAGAGAAAGAAATGAATTGCTTAAATAGTCCCAATTATTATTAACAAGTTAACACTTCCTAAGTATAAGATACTTCCTAAGAAAATTCCTCCAGGGTCAGGTGGATCTACATGTGAGTTTTTACCAAACATTTTTTAGGAAAATTAATTCAAATGATATGCAAACTATTTGGGAAAACAGGTGTTGTACCAAATTCCTTTTATGAACACAGATATAGTGCTGATACCACCAGGTAAGGTGAAAATAAAGATGGAATATTACAGATCTATTTCCCTAATGAAAATTGATTAAAAATCTTAAATAATATATTAGCAAAGATTACAAATATCATGAGGATAATACACCATGACAAAGTAGACTTTATACCAGGAATGTTGGTATGGTTCAATATTAGGAAAAATATAAGCAAGATTGACTATATCAATAACCAAACTAAGAGAAATCATATGATTTTCTCAATAGATGCAGGAAAAGCATTTGACAAAATTCAACACCCTATAAATCCCTATAAATACATTAAGGAGTATAAGAATAATTGGGATTCTTAAAATGATAAATAGCATCTATTTAAAGCTACTAGCAACTATCATATGTAATGAAGATCAACTAGGATCCTTTTGATCTCATTTTTCTTATACAGCATAACAATTTTGGAAATATTTATAGAAGAATTGCATGCATTCAATATATATTGCATTATTTGCCATTTAGGTCAGGGAATGGAGGAAAGAAAAGGAGAAAAAAAATTGGAACACAAGATTTTTCAAGGGTGAATGTTGAAAAAGGGTGAAAAAGTATTTTTATTAAAATAAATAACTAAATAAAATGAGAAGGATTCAGAAAAATAAATGAGAAAGAAACTTATTACATTTCATTATATACAAAGAAATAGCAATATTATTGGATAATCAGCTTCGGATGGCTTTGTATTCTCAGCAATACAATGATTCAAGACTACACTGAATGACTTATGATGAAATATGTTATCCAACCCCACAGAAAGAACTGAATGTAACTAAATATAAACTGAAAAATACTTATTTTATTTTTATTTTTCTTAAGATTTTTTGAGGGTTGGGAAGATAAAGATCATTTTTTTTCCTCACCTTGACTTTATGGAAGTGTTTTTCATAAATTCACTTTTGCCTTCTTAATGGAGGTGGGGAAGGGAAGGAGGAATGGAGAGAATCTGAAACTCAAAGTATTAAAAACAAATGTATAAATATTATTTCATATGTAACTGGAAATTGTATATTATATATACATTTGGAAAAACAAAATCTGTGGGGATTGCCTTGAATCACTGAACCACTGAGAAGGACCAAGTCCTACATAGTTCATTCTTGCCTATTTATTCCTGATTCTGCTTTCTTCATTCAGCATCAGGCCATATAAATCTTTTCGGGTTTTTCTAAAGTCAGCTTCTTCATCATTTTTATAGAACAATAATATTCCATTACCTTTATATTCCAAAACTTATTCAGCCATTCCCTAATTGATGGGCATCCACTCATTTACCAATTCTCTGCTATCACAAAATGTGCTGCTAAAAAATTCATATGTGGGTTCTTTTCCCTCCTTTATCATTTCTTTGGTATATAGACCCAGTAATGGCACTGCTGGGTTAAAGGCTATGCACAGTTTGATAGCCCTTTGGGTATAATTCCAAATTGCTCTCCAGAATGTTGGGATCATTTCATAACTCCACCAAAAACCTAGTAGTGTCACAGTTTTCCTACATCCTCTCCAAAATTTGTCATTATTCATTGTCATCTCAGACAATCTCAGAGGTATGAAGTGGTACCCCATGGTTGTTTTAATTTGTATTTCTATAATCAATAGTGATTTAGAGTATTTTTTTTCATATGACTGTAGATGGTTTTAATTTTATCATCTGAAAAATATCTGTTCATATAGTTTGACTATTTTATCAATTGAGGAATGACTTGTATTCTTACAAATTTGACATAGTTTTTAATATAGTTTAGAAATGAGGCCTTTATCAGAAATATTGGCTGAAAAAAAATTTCCCCAGCTATGTACTTCCCTTATAATCTTATTTGTATTAGTTTTGTGTGTGCAAAACCTTTTTTTAATTTAATGTAATCAAAGCTATTCATTTTGCCTTTCATAATGTTCTCTAGTTCTTTGATCACAAATTCTTCCCTTCTTCAAACATCTGATAGATGAATTTTCCCTTGTTCTCCTAATCTTCTGATGGTATCACTTTTTATGCTTAAATCATGGACTCATTTTGACTTTATTTTGTTATGGAGTCTTGTGAGATTTAGCTCTTTGCTGCATCTCTGGCATATTATTTTCCAGTTTTCACAGCAATTTTTGTAAAATAGTGAGTTCTTATCCCAGAAGCTGGAGTTTGGGGGTTAATTAAATGATAGATTAGTATAGGCATTGATTATTGTGTCATGTGCAGGTGACCTATTACACTGACCTCACTATTCTAGTTCTAAGCCAGCACCAAATGTTTTTGATGACTGTTGCTTTGTAATATATTTTTTGGTCTGCTACTGCCGAGCCACCATCCTTTGTATTTTTATTTTCATTAATTTCCTTTATATTCTTGACCTTTTGTTCCTCCAAATTAATTTTATTATTATTTTAATAGTTCTATAAAATAATTTTTGGTAATTTGTTTGCTAAGGCACTGAACAAGTGAACTGATTTAGATGGAATTGTCATTTTTATTATATTATCTTGGCCTAACCATGAACAATTGATATTTTCCAATTGTTTAGATATGACTTTATTTTGTGAAAAATCTTTTGTAATTGTGTTTATATAGTTCCTGACATTTCCTTGGCAGGCAGACTACCAAATATTTTATATTATTTCAGTTAGTTTAAATTATTTCTCTTTCTTTGTCTTGCTGCTGGGCTTTGTCAGTAACGATGCTTTGTGTAAGTTTATTTTCTATCATTCAACTTTGCTAAAGCTGTTGATTGTTTCAAGGAAATTTTGGGGATGATTTTCTAGGATTCTCTACGTATATCATTATATCATCTGCAAAGAATGATGGTTTATTTTCTCATTGCCTATTCTAATTCCATTAATTTCTTTTCCATTTCTTTATGATCAAAATTTTCTATGGAAACTGAATTGGTGGGTCACTTTTGCTTCAGACAGCAGTTTTTTCTCCCAAGTGCAGAAGATTATGAAGCCACACCAAAGACCTGGAACATTTCTTTACCCATCTTCTTTAACATAATTCTTCCATCATTTGTTGTGGTGATTTTTTTCTTTAAAATATAATAAAATAATGGTTCTCTCTGAGAGAGAGCAGGTTTCTTGGGGAGGTTTTCTGGAGGCAGCTTTAGTATCAGTTCAGATCAATAATTACCCCAAATGCAGCCAGGTGATAAAAGTTCAGATCTTTTATTGTCTCCAATATAGCCCTGTTAGGTTAGAGGCCTATCTCTCTGCTTGGTTCTAAGAGCTCCCTCTGAATGTCTCCAAATCCAAAGGTTTATCCTTCAGCCCAGCCAGCACAAAGGTGAATCTGTCTTGCCTCCTAAGAGCTCTTGCAGCTTCATCCTTTGCTTCTGCCTCTACCTCCAGCCAGCACCAAGGTAAAAGTTGTAATGAATCTTTCTTGCCTCCGAGAGAGGGCTTCTGGCTCTCAATCTCCCAGAATGCTCCTCTCCGACCCCAGTCAATATTCCAAAGTAAAACTCCTCACTCAGAGAGGGCTTGTGGCTGAACTCACTTGACGCTCCCCTCGCAATCTAAATTCAGCTCCACTCTGTCCAAAAGCCTCTGTCTGTTTCTTATATATGAGAGAGAGGAATTGTGGGATACGAGAGAGAGGGATTATGGGTTTCTTCCCAGAGTGCTCTCTGGCCCTAAGAGCTTCAAGGGAGGTGTGAATTCACAAAGTTACACAGTTAACTTTGTGAATCTCCCATACTTGTGAATTCCAATGAGTAAAGGTGTAAACACAAGCATTGTATCAATTAGTTCTACTTAGTACCTTGTTTCAGGTTCTGGCCCAAAACATCTCTTTGTAAGATCACATCAGTGATACTGAACCATGCTAAATTAGATAATTATTGTCTCTATCAACTCTAATGACTTAACAGTTTGTAAAGATTCCAACATCTCCTGCTTTCTTTAGTTTTAGAACATAATGTGGTCATGACCTCCCTGACTGCTTGAGGAGATGAGAACCCCACAAAAAAGGTAATCACGCTTTCCCTGACTACTCAAAAAAGGAGTGAAAACACCATAAAAAGAAGGTGGTCACACCTTCCCTGACATCTCAGGGAGATGAAAACAGGAAAGGAAAACTGTTAAGTCATTAGAGTTGATAGCGATTCCAACAATTTATCCTTTGCTTGGAGTAATTCCCAAATGATTAGCTTTCTTCATTTTCCTCTAACTCTCTGTCTCTATATTACTGAATCATTAGTTGTCTAAGAGCATACCATTCCTTTAAATTCTGTTGATTGTTCTCTTATCCTCAAAATATTGTCAGCCATGCCCTTCTAAATGTCTAATAAAAACCACATTCACTTGTTTCAGCATACTCCCAAGATCTTATATTCCAAATTAGCAAATCCCCTTTCATTTTAAATATATATTTCTCTCCTTCTCCTTCTAGAGTCTTCTATTTATCAAAATATACCTCCCACAAAATAATTTGTCATTTGTGCATCTCTGTCCACTACTTACAGTTTTGTTTGTACTTCTTTCATACCAAACCAAATAACTGACCCTGGAGAAGAAGTCATAATATTTTGTTCCTAAAATCTTAGCTGTTTAAGGAGGACGCTTCTTTCTACAAGCTTCTAACTTTGCAATCTCTTGACTTAACTGTCCATTATTTTTTCTTTACCTAATCACTGATGCTAAAAGGTGAGATTTAACCTCAATGTGGAACTTTCCCTATGTTGCTTTGATCTGATTTTCTCCTCTCTCCTTCTATCTTCTCTAGTAAATTATGGTTACTAGCCATCTTTTTTCCCTTTTTTTTATTATAGCTTTTTATTGATAAAACATATGCATGGGTAATTTTTCAACATTGACCCTTTCAATAACTTCTGTCCCAACTTTCCTTCTCCTTCCCTTCACCCCTCCCCTCATGGCAGGTAGTTCCATACATGTTAAATATGTTAAAGTATATGTTAAATACAATACTAGCTATCTTTCCATCACCAGCCCCTGCAACGTTATTTTATTTATTGTTGTCATCTTTAATGCCTACAAATAAGCAGTGTTTAAGTTTGGCCTATCCTCTATAAAACTTCACTTAATGCTACTATCCTCTATAGGTATCATTTTCTATGTCCCCTACATTTCTTAAATAAATTAACCAGAAAATTTGGAATCATAGTCTCTCGTTTGACTTTTACTCATTTCCTAAACCTCCACAATCTGGCTTCAAACCTTCAAATTTCAACTGAAACTAGTCTTTCTAGTCACCACAGAGTCATTTTCAGATCTAATGGCATTTTTCCTCCAGTCCTCTTCCTTTTTGTCTTCCTTGCATAATTTGAAATTATTGAGTAGACACTCTCTCCTGACTGTTTTTTATTTTTTTTTTTTGTTTCTCTTACTAATTGTCTGATTACTCCTTTTTGGGTCCTTTTGCTATATTAGTATCTTTATCATACTTACTAATCATGTATGAAACTCAAGTCATTATTTTAAGCCCCTCTCTCTTTTTTTTTACTATAGTCTCTTCTAAGTAACCTAATTAGCTGTCATGGATGACATGAGTCCCAAAACCATATATCCAGACACAAGTTCTCCTCTAACTCGAGTCCAACACAATCAACAATCTAATGGATATTTTGAATTTGTTGTACTGTATTGTGTCTTTGTCTTGATCATACATCAAAAAAGTACTCATCAACATCCTCACATAATTGAGTTCCTCCTCATGTAACTGAATACCTTCTTTCTAACTTTCCAGTCTTTTAAGGGCATCATCATCCCTTCAATCACCCACAACACACACACAACACACACACACACCCTTCATTTCTCAGAAAAATCCACTAATGTCTTTTGACCTATACAATGCAAAATAACTTTTATAACTTCTTGTAAACTAGCTTCTTCCTATCTTTCCCATTATCTTATGTATCATTCCTTTCTACATTCTTGATATTCTAGGTATACTGATCTACTTGCTGCTCTTCACACAAGGAGAACCATCTCTCATCCCCAGCCCAGCATCATCTTCCTTAACCTTTTCCTCCTGCATTTCTTGTTCTTCAAGGCTCAACTCAAGCATTATCTTCTGCATGAGGCCCTTTCCTGTTCTGTATAGATACTAGTTTCCTTTCCTCCAAGATTATCATGCATTTTACGTGTGTGTTTCATATATACACACACACATATATATGGAAATGTTATCTCCCACATAAGACAAAAAAATACTTAAGTGTAGAGGGCTGAAACTCTGAAAAGGTATGCTTGAATCAGACAGTAGAGCACTTAAGGTTATCACTTATTTGATGTGAGATAATGTCTCTATATACATATATTTAGATGGGATGATGATGTGATGGCTCTCCCCACCATTGGTGCTTGCTAAACGTTTGGTGGTGCAGTATTGTAAGCAAGGATTGGAGGTCTGAGGGAGAGAGGTCAGAGTCACTTGGCTGCAGGAGGAGGAGGAGAGAGGCTGGAGACTTTGGTCTCCAGAATCCAGAATATATCTTGGCAAGCTGCATGGCAGTTTGCCTGACTCCTTCACTTCTCCCTCTAAAGACCAAGAACTTTGATTGATCCTGACTCTGACTGATCCTTAGCCCCTCCAGGGAGCTAGTCTGGATATTATATTTGGCACTCTAATGTGGACTAAGGACCTGCACTAGAAGATCCATTGTAATTTCAGTGAAGAAGTCCGTGTGACCAGGAAGTAAGGTGAGAATTAAAATAGACAAGAAGAAAACTTTGTTAAGTGTTGAAATGGGGCAGATACTAGGAAAAGAACCTCCTCCACCCCCACACTTACATCCTACCCCCACCCCAAGGGAGTGCTATAGAAAGCATACTTAGGTTAATAAAGACACAACGGTTTGCTTGTAACTTGGGAGCAGATTGTCTTAGAAAAATTAGAATGCATGTCCCCTTGGTTCTTCAAGGAAGAAGAAATAGAGGCAGATAATTGGAAACTAGTTGGAGAAAAACTAAGTGAATATTACAATGATAATAATCCTGGTTCAATTTTTAAGGAAACATTATACACACACACACACACACACACACACACACACACACACACACACACACTGTAATAAAATTGGCCTTAAAGAATCCCACAAATTCTAGAAAAAAAAAGAAAAGTTTTAAAGGAGAACAACCAGACAAGGAAACACGAGGAGAAAGAGGAAGAGAAGGGAGAGGGTAATGAAAAAATCGCTGAAAAGCATGGGAGTTGAGTTATCCATGACAAAGAATAGGAAAGTTTATTTCTGAATATCACTAAGAAAGAGAATCTCTCAGTGAACAAAAGCTGCTAATACAATCAGGAGACTTTGTAAAAAGATTTGTTGAAGGTATTTAGTTTTATGGGCAGATACTAGAGCTTGGGACTATTGAAACAATTGAGAATTTTGGAATTGAATAGGTATCTGTTTACCTATAGAAAACTTATTCAGTGGGGGTGGTCTCTGAGGATAATAGAATGACACTGGTTATCCTATTTGCCTCCAGTAAGGCACAGAGGTAAAGTTCAAAATAGCTTTCTTGTTGAGAGAGAGACAGTTTCTTCAAGTTTCCCATTTCAAGTAGACCTGCCAATTAACCCATTATTTCTGATATCTACATACAAAGGCACAAAGTGTGGGTAATAGTAAAGGTATAGTAAAGTTCCTAATTCAAGGATGTAAATTTTGCATCCCAGTCATCACTGTGACTTCTAAGAAGAGATTCATGACTCAAAAAAAAAAAAAAAAAGAAATATTACTGACAAAATGCGTAAGGGTCTTGGAGTAGGCAGCCTTTTATTTTAAGATATGTATTAAGAGTAGGGACAATAATGGGCTGAGACTATAATTTCATTCATATAAAGAATTTCCAGATGCAGAAACTTCACTTGACCAACTCTAGTTGACAAAATCTCTGCAACTTATAGGCTTAACAAATTACCTAGACATTACATTAATTCCCCCCTCCTCCCCATCAGGGTTGAACAACCAATATGCTTGTAGTACCAAGTCTTTGGGGATATTATATTAGAAGCAGAACTTGAACCCAGGTTTTCCTTCCTCTAATACAATCTCTATTTTTCTCTGCATGCAGTCTCTCAAAAAGATATTTTCATGTAAAAAATTCAGTAAACAGAAAGGGAAAGCACTACAGAGAACATTGAGATAAAGATTAATGTAGGAAAAAAGCATGGATTGTCATTAGAGTGTTCTATATACCACCTGGACAAAAATCAAGGAAACAGATGAGAAATTTGGGAATCAGATCACAGGCTTGGCATAGAGGCAAGATAGAGTAGTAATAGAAGACTTCAACTCTGGATGTTTGCCAAAGATTTTTCTCTGCCAAAAGTAGATAACTAATAATTTCTTAATTGCCCTTAGTGATAATGTTATCTTTCAAACTCTGCTGGAACAAAGAAAAATTTATTTTCACTAATAAAGAAAAAAAAAACACTTAGTGAAATTAGGAAAAACTATTTATGGTAACATTGGGAATAAGAGCAAATGACCAAGTATTTTCAGAACATGTGAAAGGCAAGTATACAGGATACAAACATGCTTGCTATATTATAGAACTACAAACTCAAAACAAGTAAGAGAAAGAGTAGATTGGATCCCACAAATAAATATAGTATACAGAAGGAAAAATAAAATGCAACTTCCCTGTGTAAGGATCAAAGTAGAGACCAAGGGGGTCAATGACAGATAATAGCACCTTAGAAATAATGAAAAATAAAAGAAATAAAATAAAACTCTCTATTTTCCTTTGTGAACAGATCTTAATTTTAACATAAAATTTAGCCAAGAAATAGGCTAGGAAAAAAGAGTAAACAACAAGAGAAAAATAACCTGGCCATAAAAATCTATTACGAAAACAGGAAAGATCAGTACATAAAATCAGAACAGTAAAACAGCAATAAGCAAAACCTTGTAGAAAAAATGTAGAGTGGACACAAGTTCAACAATAGTTCCTGAGAAACCTAATGAAAAGGAAAAAAATAAATAAAAAGAGTGGTAGAGGAAAAATTGGAGAAAGAAGTAAGAGCAATGCAAGGAAATTATGGAAAGAGAATTAAGAGATTTGTATAAAAAAGAGACATAAAAAAGCAAATCATGCTTTGAAAATGGAATTGGTCAAATGGTAAAATAAGTAAAAATTTCGCTAAATATGTGAACTCATTAAATTCTTGAACTAGCCAAATGATAAATGAGGCACAGAACCACTAATAATAATTATTTAAAAATAGATTTGGCCAAATGTAAAAGTGATATAAAAGTTTACTAATAAAAAATGAGTAAGTGAAAGATATAAAGAAACTATGAAACAAAATACGAAAAAAAAGTGAAAAAAATAGAAGAAAATTTAAAGTATCTCACTGGAAAAAAGTTGACATTGAAAACAGAAGAAGAGATGATTTATAAATTATTGTTTTACCCGAAGGCCATATTTTTAATAAAGCTTTTTATTTTCAAAACATTTGCTTAGTTTTCAACATTTATCCTTGCAAAACTTTGCATTCCAATATTTTTTCTCCCTCCCTAGCCCCCACATCCTTTCCTAGACAGCAAGGAATCTAACATATGTTAAACATGTTCAATTTGAAGGCCATATTTTTAAAAAGAATGTAAACATAGAACTTTTTAATTTTAATTTATTTTTGCTATATCTGAATTTTCAAACTATATTTCCCTGCACTAGAGATGCATGCATTTCCCATTGAAATACATATACAGATAGATAGATAGATAGACAGACAGATATACAGATACATACATACACACATATATACTGCATATATAAAGATATGTATGTGCATGTATGCTATGTTTAAACCATATCCTACATATTTCTATTTATCAGTTCTTTCTTTAGAGGTAAATAGCATTTTCCTTCTTTCCTAGAAGGAAAATAATTTTATTAACATAAAATTGTTATTTTATGCATAAGTTCCTATTCCTTTCAAATATACAACAAAATTATTATATACATTTCTCTTGTTTCTTTTTTTTCCTATTCTCCCTCCTCTGCCCTAGAGATGGCTATCATTCGACAAATACAATCATTATTAAAACAATATTGTTATTACTATATGCAATGTCTGCTTGGAAATGTTCATTTAATTCTTGATTATTTTATGCAAGTCCTTACATGGTTTTCCCCTCAGATCACTGAAATCATAATTTTGTATACCACAGTAATATTCCATCACAAGCATATACCACAATTTGTTCAGCCATTCCTCAATTTGTAGACATTTCTGCAATTTCTAGGTCTTTGATATCATAATGTCAGCTATTATAAACATTTAAAAAAAAAACTAAGAAGTATGTGTTTTTTTGTCATTTTGCAGAAAGGAAAACAGAAGCAGATAGAGGTTAAATGAGTTGCCCATGATTGCCTATCTAGTAGTTATGCCTAGATTATGGAACAGAACTTTGTTAGTTGGCCCCAAAAGGTTCAAGTAACAACACTATGGTAAACTTTTTCTAAGAAACAAATTTATGATCAGGATGAAGGAAGGTAATCATCATTGAAACTCTCCCTCTCCCCCTTCCTTCTTTCTTCTTCCTTTTCACCCTCCCTATCTCTTCTCTCTCTTTCTGTCTCTCACTCTATCTCTGTCTCAATTTTTCTTTCTCTCTCTATGTGTGTGTGTGTGTGTGCGCGTGCGCGCAAGTGCACACCTCAGGTAGAGGTACTATATTCCAATTAGGAAACATGTTGGTTTGACTATTGGATGTGGACTTCAGAAAATTTTGGGTTTGAATACTTCTTTAGACATTTGTTATGTGTGTGATCCTGATAAAGTCACTCAACCAATCTCAGCCTCAGCATATTTCTCTGTAAAATATTGATAAGAAAATAAACCATCTCATGGTATGTCTGTGAGGATCAAATATGAAATGAGTTTTGCAAATTTAAAATTACTCTGCTTTTATAGAGGTGGAGAACAGACATCAAATCCTGAGGACACTAAAGACACAAGGTCTTCAGATGAAGCCTCAAAGAATTATATAGATTGGTCTCTAACTCACAAGGATTCTTGGAAGAATTCAAAAAATGATCTTAAAAGAGAGTTAGAGGAAAAATCTGGAAAGGAAATGATACCTCTGGAAAAGGAAACACAGAAATTGTCTGAGGAAAATCACTCCTTAAAGAATAGTTTTGGTGGAATGGAAAAAGAAAACAACTCTTGAAAAAGAGTTTTCCCTGAAAAGGGGAGGGCAGATTAAGGGAGTCGGTGGTCAGAAACAAAATATTGATAAGGAGGGACAGGGGGAAAGAGAAAAATGTAAGTTGGGGAAAATAAGATGTTAGGAAATATAGTTAGCAATGTTATCTGTGAATGTGAATGGGATGAACTCTCCCACAAAATGGAAGTAGATAGATAGCAAATAGAATTAAAAGCCAGATAAAATATTTTGTCACAAGAAACATGTGTAAACCAGAGTGAAACATATAGAGCAAATGTTAAAGGATGGAACAGAATCTACTGTGCTTCAGCTTAAGTAAAAGAAAAAGCCTGGGTTGCAATCCTGAACTCAGTTATGCCAAAAGCAAAAACAGATTTAACTAAAAGAGATAAGGAAGAAAACTACATCTTGCTTAAGTGTTGTGGTACAGGATCCAATTCCAGTGGATGCTGGAGGTCTAACTCAGACCTGTAGAATGGATCTCTTCATGAGAGGATGATGATGATACAAGGAAACTGGGAGGCAGTTACATTCTCCTCTTCCCTCTACCTCCAATTTATTTCATTCCCAATCCACAAGCAACACCTGTCTCAGTAAAGGCTGCTTTGCCACTCCTTCAGATGTTATGATTCACAGCTGTGGAGGCTCTCAGAGAATTGAGCTCCCCCCATAGTATGGTCAGTAAGTTTGTACATTTGCTGTTATCTGAATCTGCACACTGAGGAATGAAAGCAGCACTATCACCTCTGGATAGTTGTAGGGTGAAATACTATAGCAGGTGTTGATCTTGTGAGATGTCATGGTGATAAACATTGAAATGGAGAAGAGGACTATAGTCAGAATAGGCATTTAAGTCTCTCATCAGTCTCCTGAAGAAAAGAGAATAACTACTTGAAAACAGAATTTGTGAAATAGAAAAAAAATTCATTGAACAAAACAACTCCTTTAAAAATTCAATTGGCTGAACAAAAAAGGAGCTAAGAAAGATAACTGAAGAATAGAACTGAACAAATTGAAATGAATTACTCAATGATAAATCAACAATCAAACCAAACCAAAAACAATGAAAAAACTTAGAAAATGTAAAATATCTCATTGGAAAAACAACTAACCTGGAAAATAGATCTAAGAGAAATAATGTAGGAATTATTGGATTCCTGAAAACCATGATGAAAAAAAAAGAGCCTAGTCATAATCTTTCATGGAGTCATCAAGAAAACCTGCCCTGATGTCCTAGAACCAAAGGATAAAATAGCCATTGAAAGAATTTACCAATCATCTCCTGAAAGAGACTCCAAAATGAAAACTACAAGGAATATCAGAGTTAAATTTCAAAATTATTAATTAAGGAGAAAATGTTGCAAGCAGCCAGAAAGAAACAATTCAAATATCAAGGAGCCACAATCAGGATTTCCCAGGACCGAGCAGCTTCCACTTTAAAGGATCAAAGGACCTGGAATCTGATATTCTGAAAAGCTAAGGAACTTACTGCATTCACGGACTAACTATCCAGCAAAATAGAGAATTATCTTTTAGGGATAAAGAGAGACATTCAATGATACGGGTGAATTTCATTTATTTCTTATGAACAGATCAGAGCTGAATAGAAAATTTGATCATACAAGTAAACTCAAGAGAAGCACAAAAAGATAAAAAGGAAGCTCTTAAGAACTATATATCTCTTATAGATATACTTGGAAGGTGCAGGTATAATTTGACTTTTGTGTGATATAAAAAAAAAAATTAGAGGTAGAAAGGGGATTGTACTGGAAGAAGAAAATGGAGGCAAAATGGGGTAAAAAAACATTTCAAGAAAAGGCAAAAAGGCAAAAAAAAAAAAACCCTATTATAATTGGGGGAAAGAAAGGAGGGGGATGAACCTTGTGTGAATCTTATTCTCATCAGATTTGTCTCAAAGAGAGAATATCAGACATATTTAGCTTCACAGAAAAACCTCTTTCACCCAATAGGGTAGTAGGAGGAAAAGCGGGAAAGGAAAGGCAGAGGACTAAACGAAGGGAAAACAGAAGAAGTAGAAGGGAAAATGTATATGAAAGGGAGAGGGGCTGTAAAAGGGGATGACAGATTGAGGGAGCTAGTGGTTAGAAGTGGTTAGAAAATATTGGGGAGGAGAGAAAGGGAAAAAATATAACCTGGGGAAAATAAGCTGGCAGGAAATACAGAATTAGTCATTTTAACTGTGAATGTTAATGAGATGAACTCTCCCATAAAATATTTAAGTGGATAGCAGACTGGATTAAAAGCCAGAATCCTACAATATTTTGTTTATATTAAACACATTTAAAGCAGAATGACACATACAGAGTAAAGGTAAACGGCTAGAGCAGAATCCTTCTGGTGAAGTAAAAATAAAGTAGGGGTAATGATCCTGATCTCACATCCACTAAAAGAAAAAAAAAGATTTAATTAAAATAGATAAGGAAGGGAACTATATTTTATTAAAGGGTACCAAGGATAATGAAGTAATATCAATATTAAACATATACACACCAAATGGTATAGTACTCACATTCCTAGAGAAGAAGTTAAGGAATCTAGAAGAAGAAATAGACACCAAAACTATATTAGTGGGAGTTCTAAGGCTTGCTTTCTCATAACTAAATAAATCTAACCACAAAATAAATAAGAAAGAAGTTAAGGAGGTAAACAGAATTTTAGGAAAATTATGTATGATAGATCTTTGGAGAAAATTGAACAGAGACAGAAAAGAGTATACTTTTTTTTTTCTCAGCAATTCATGGAACCTATAAAAATTGTCCATACATTAGGGTACAAAAACCTCAAAATAAAATGCAGATAGGCAGTAATAGCAAATGAATCTTTTTCAGATCATGATTCAAAAAAAATTACATGTAATAAAAGGCCAGAGAAAAATAAACCAAAAATTAATTAGAAACTAAATAATTTGATCATAAAGAATGAGTGGGTGAAACAACAAATCATAGATAAAATCAATAACTTAATTCAAGAGAATGACAATAATGAGACAACATACCAACATTTATGGGATGCGCCTAAAGCAGTACTTAGGGAAGTTTTGCTTATTTGCATGAAATAGAGAAAGAGATCAATGAATTCGGCATGCAACTAAAAAATCTAGAAAAAGAGCAAATTAAAACCCCCTATTAAATACCAAATTTGAAATACTGAAAATAAAAAGGGAATAAAAATTAAAAGTAAAGAAAAAAAATCTTTTGAACTATAAAGAAAACTGAGTTGTTTTTATGAAACAAAAAAAGATAAACTTTAGTTAATTTGATTAGAAAAAAGGAAAGAAACAAATCAAATTGTTAGTATCAAAAATGAAAAGGGTGAACTTTTCTCTAATAAAGAGGAAATTAACACACAATTAGGAATTATTTTGCACAACTCTATGTCAAGAAATGTGATAATTAAAGTAAAATGGAGGAATACCTACAAAAAATGTAGATTGCCCAGATGAACAGAAAAAGAAATAAATTACTTAAATAATTCCATTTATAAAAAGAAATTGATCAATTCATAAATCAGCTTCCTAAGAAAAAATCTCCATGGCCTGATGGATTTACATGTGAATTCTACCAAACATTTAAACAATAATTAGTTGCAATATTATGTAAACTATTTGGAAAAATAAAGAAAGAAGGAATCCTTCTAAATTCTTTTTATGACAGAGACATTGTGCTGATACCTAAACCAGGTAGGGTCAAAACAGTGAAAGAAAATTATAGACCAATATTCCAAATGCATATTGATAAAAAATCTGACATAAAGTATTTGAAAAGAGATTCCAGCAGATTATCCACAGGATTATACACCATAATCAAGTAGGATTTATACCAGCAAAGCAGGGCTAGTTCAATATTAGGAAAACTTTTAGGATAATTGACTATATTAATAACCAAAGTAACAAAAATCATATGATTATCTCAATAGATATAGAAAAAGAATCTGACAAAGTTCAACATCCATTTTTTCTTAAAAGTATTAGAGATTATAGCAATAAACAGTTTTCCTTAAAATGATCAATATCGACTTCCGGTTAAGATGGCGGAGAGGAGGCTCACAGTTGCATAAGCTCCGTGCTTTCTCTCACTATCCACTTCATTACAAGCCTCTGAATCAATGCTTGACTGAAAAAAACCCACAAATAGTTACCAAGAGAAGCCATCCTTGAGATCCGCCAAGCAAGGTCTGTCTTTACTGGAGGGCTGGGGCGGTTTTAGATCGGGCGCAGGCTGAGGGCAGCGGCAGTGAGAGCACGGGAGCAGACTGGAGAGGGGGTGGGGAGTGATCGTAGCCGTCTCTGCGGGGAGAGCTTCGCTACAGGTTTGGAACCTGCAGCAAGTCAACAGCCCAGCAGAGAAGCTAAAAACACCGGGGCTGAAGAACACAACCGCAAACAGCTGGAGTCTCTCAGGACCTGGCCGCCCCCCCCTTCCCCCCCCTCAGTGACTCAGCACGCTCTGGGATCTCAGAGCGCAGGCGCAGCACAGTCCTGCTAGTGCCTCACTGCTGCCCCCTGCAGTCTGTAGAGGAAGCTCGATAACACACCCAGCCCCCCCCCAAAGAAAGACTCCAGCTTTTTCTGTTTTTCTTTGCTAGTTTGTCTCTGATTAATAGACAGAATGAGCAAGAAGCTGAAGAGGACTTTAACCCTTGACAGCTTCTATACAGATAGAGAGCAGACTCTAAATCCTGAGGAGACTAAAAACAGACAGTCCCCAGGTGATTCCCCAAAGGAGGAGAGCGTCTGTTCCTCAGCACAGATGAACCTCATAGAAGTGATTAAAAAGGCTCTCACAAGGGAGCTAGAAGAAAAGTGGGAAAAGAGCCTGGAGAAAGTTAAAGAGAGAGTGGATAAAGAAGTAAAATCCTTGAAAAATAGGATTAGTGAACTGGAAACAGAAAACAGCTCTCTAAAAAACAAAATTGGCGAAATGGAAAAAAATTCCACAGAACAAAAGAACTCAATTGGACAATTAGAGAAAGATTTTAAAAAAGTGAGTGAAGAGAATACTTCACTGAAAATCAGAATTGAACAAGTGGAATTGAATGACTCGAGGAGACAAGAAGAATCAGTCAAGCAAATCCAAAAAAATCAAACAATGGAGAAAAATGTGAAATACCTTCTGGGGAAGACAACAGACCTGGAAAACAGATCCAGGAGAGACAATCTGAGAATCATTGGACTCCCAGAAAAACATGATGAAAAAAAGAGCCTGGACATTGTCTTCCAGGAAATTATCAAAGAGAACTGCCCAGAAGTCATAGGAACAGAGGAAAAAATAAACATTGAAAGAATTCATCGATCACCCACTGAAAGGGATCCTAAAATCAAAACACCAAGAAATATAGTGGCCAAATGCCAGAACCCTCAGATGAAAGAAAAAATATTGCAAGCGGCTAGAAAAACCCAATTCAAGTATCAAGGAGCCACAATAAGGATCACCCAGGATCTGGCAGCATCCACATTAAAAGATCGAAGGGCCTGGAATATGATATTCCGAAAGGCTAAGGAACTTGGTATGCAACCAAAAATAACTTACCCAGCGAGAATGAGCATCTTTTTCCAGGGAAGAAGATGGACATTCAACGAAGTAAGCGAATTTCATCTATTTCTGATGAAAAAACCAGAACTTAACAAAAAGTTTGATCTACAAATATAGAACTCAAGGAAAATCTAAAAAGGTAAAGATTAATCTTGGGAACTATATTTTGACTATATAGATGTATAAAGAATACATGTATACCTTGTTCTAGAAATTGATGTGGAAAGGACATTGTACCAGAAAAAGGGTAAAGTGGGGGTAGTACATCTCATGAAGAGGCATAGGAAACCTATTATATCTGAGAGAAAGAATGGAGGGGGATGAATATAGTGAGTATCTTACTGCCTTCAGAATTGGCTTTAAGTGAAAAATCTTAAGACATATTCAATCTATGGTGAAACTTCTCCCATCTCATTGAAAAGTGAGAAGGGAAAAGTGGAAAGGGAAGGAATAAGCTAAGCGGAAGGGAATACGGGAACTGGGAGGGAAAGGGGTAAGATAGGGGGAGGAACTCTAAGGCGGGGGGAGGGACACTAAAAAGGGAGGGCTGTGAGAAGCAAGGGGTGCTCACAAGCTTAATACTTGGAAGGGGGGAAAGGGGAAAGAAGGGAGGAAAGCATAAATCGGGGTTAACAAGATGGCAAGTAATACAGAATTGGTCATTCTAACCATAAATGTGAACGGGGTAAACTCCCCCATAAAGAGGAAGCGGTTAGCAGAATGGATTAAAAGCCAGAATCCTACAATATGTTGTTTACAGGAAACACACCTGAAGCGGGGAGATACATGCAGGTTAAAGGTAAAAGGTTGGAGCAAAATTTACTATGCTTCAGGTGAAGTCAAAAAAGCAGGGGTAGCCATCCTGATCTCAGATCAAGCTAAAGCAAAAATTGACCTAATTAAAAGAGATAAGGAAGGACACTATATCTTGCTAAAGGGTAGCATGGATAATGAAGCACTATCTATATTAAACATATATGCACCAAGTGGGGTAGCATCTAAATTCTTAAAAGAGAAACTAAGAGAGCTGCAAGAAGAAATAGACAGTAAAACTATAATAGTGGGAGATCTTAACCTTGCACTCTCAGAATTAGATAAATCAAACCAGAAAATAAATAAGAAAGAAGTCAAAGAGGTAAACAGAATACTAGAAAAGCTAGATATGATAGATCTCTGGAGAAAATGTAATGGAGACAGAAAGGAATACACTTTCTTTTCAGCAGTTCATGGAACCTATACAAAAATTGACCATATATTAGGACATAAAAACCTCAAACTCAAATGTAGTAAGGCAGAAATAGTAAATGCATCCTTTTCAGACCACGATGCAATGAAAATTACATTCAACAAAAAAGCAGGGGGAAGTAGACCAAAAAATAATTGGAAACTAAATAATCTCATACTAAAGAATGATTGGGTAAAACAGCAAATCATAGACATAATTAATAACTTCACCCAAGAAAACGATAATAATGAGACATCATACCAAAATGTATGGGATGCAGCCAAAGCGGTAATAAGGGGAAATTTCATATCTCTAGAGGCCTATTTGTATAAAATAGAGAAAGAGAAGGTCAATGAATTGGGTTTGCAATTAAAAAGGCTAGAAAAGGAACAAATTAAAAACCCCCAGTCAAACACTAAACTTGAAATTCTAAAAGTAAAAGGTGAGATCAATAAAATTGAAAGTAAAAAAACTATTGAATTGATTAATAAAACTAAGAGTTGGTTCTATGAAAAAACCAACAAAATAGACAAACCCTTAGTAAATCTGATTAAAAAAAGGAAAGAGGAAAATCAAATTGTTAGTCTTAAAAATGAAAAGGGAGAACTCACCACTAACGAAGAGGAAATTAGAGCAATAATTAGGAGTTACTTTGCCCAACTTTATGCCAATAAATTCGACAACTTAAATGAAATAGAAAAATACCTCCAAAAATACAGCTTGCCCAAACTAACAGAGGAAGAAGTAAATATCCTAAACAGTCCCATCTCAGAAAAAGAAATAGAACAAACTATCAATCAACTCCCTAAGAAAAAATCCCCAGGACCAGATGGATTTACATGTGAATTCTACCAAACATTTAAAGAACAATTAACTCCAATGTTATATAAACTATTTGAAAAAATAGGGATTGAAGGAGTCCTACCAAACTCCTTTTATGACACAGATATGGTACTGATACCTAAACCAGGTAGGCTGAAAACAGAGAAAGAAAATTATAGACCAATCTCCCTAATGAATATTGATGCTAAAATCTTAAATAAAATATTAGCAAAAAGATTACAGAAAATTGTCACCAGGATAATACACTATGACCAAGTAGGATTTATACCAGGAATGCAGGGCTGGTTCAATATTAGGAAAACTATTAGCATAATTGACTATATCAATAACCAAACAAACAAAAACCACATGATCATCTCAATAGATGCAGAAAAAGCATTTGATAAAATCCAACATCCATTCCTAATAAAAACACTTGAGAGCATAGGAATAAATGGACTTTTCCTTAAAATAGTCAGGAGCATATATTTAAAACCATCAGTAAGCATCATATGCAATGGGGAAAAACTGGAACCTTTCCCAGTAAGATCTGGAGTGAAGCAAGGTTGCCCACTATCACCATTATTATTTAATATCGTATTAGAAACACTAGCCTCGGCAATAAGAGTCGAGAAAGATATAAAAGGAATTAGAGTAGGCAATGAGGAAACCAAACTATCACTCTTTGCAGATGATATGATGGTATACCTAGAGAACCCCAGAGATTCTACCAAAAAGCTATTGGAAATAATTCATAATTTTAGCAAAGTAGCTGGCTACAAAATAAATCCCCATAAATCCTCAGCATTTTTATACATCACCAACAAAACCCAACAGCAAGAGATACAAAGAGAAATTCCATTCAGAATAACTGTTGATACCATAAAATATTTGGGAATCTATCTACCAAAGGAAAGTCAGGAATTATATGAGCAAAATTATAAAAAAGTCTCCACACAAATAAAGTCAGACTTAAATAATTGGAAAAATATTAAGTGCTCTTGGATTGGCCGAGCGAACATAATAAAGATGACAATACTCCCTAAACTAATCTATTTATTTAGTGCTATACCAATCAGACTTCCAAGAAAATATTTTATTGATCTAGAAAAAATAACAACAAAATTCATATGGAACAATAAAAAGTCGAGAATCTCAAGGGAACTAATGAAAAAAAAATCAAATGAAGGTGGCCTAGCTGTACCTGATCTAAAATTATATTATAAAGCAGCAGTCACCAAAACCATTTGGTATTGGCTAAGAAATAGATTAGTGGATCAGTGGAAAAGGCTAGGCTCACAAGACAGAATAGTCAATTATAGCAATCTAGTGTTTGACAAACCCAAAGCCCCTAACTTCTGGGAAAAGAATTCATTATTTGATAAAAACTGCTGGGATAATTGGAAATTAGTATGGCAGAAATTAGGCATGGACCCACACTTAACACCATATACCAAGATAAGATCAAAATGGGTCTATGACCTAGGCATAAAGAACGAGATTATAAATAAATTAGAGGAACATAGAATAGTTTATCTCTCAGACTTGTGGAGGAGAAAGAAATTTGTGACCAAAGATGAACTAGAGACCATTACTGATCACAGAATAGAAAATTTCGATTACATCAAATTAAAAAGCCTTTGTACAAATAAAACTAATGCAAACAAGATTAGAAGGGAAGCAACAAACTGGGAAAACATTTTCACAGTTAAAGGTTCTGATAAAGGCCTCATTTCCAAAATATATAGAGAACTGACTCAAATTTATAAGAAATCAAGCCATTCTCCAATTGATAAATGGTCAAAGGATATGAACAGACAATTTTCAGAGGATGAGATTGAAACTATTACCACTCATATGAAAGAGTGTTCCAAATCATTATTGATCAGAGAAATGCAAATTAAGACAACTCTGAGATATCACTACACACCTGTCAGATTGGCTAAGATGACAGGAAAAAATAATGATGAATGTTGGAGGGGATGCGGGAAAACTGGGACACTAATGCATTGTTGGTGGAGTTGTGAACGAATCCAACCATTCTGGAGAGCAATCTGGAATTATGCCCAAAAAATTATCAAAATGTGCATATCCTTTGATCCAGCAGTGTTTCTATTGGGCTTATATCCCAAAGAAATACTAAAGAAGGGAAAGGGACCTGTATGTGCCAAAATGTTTGTAGCAGCCCTGTTTGTAGTGGCTAGAAACTGGAAAATGAATGGATGCCCATCAATTGGAGAATGGCTGGGTAAATTGTGGTATATGAATGTTATGGAATATTATTGTTCTGTAATAAATGACCAGCAGGATGAATACAGAGAGGCTTGGAGAGACCTACATGAACTGATGCTAAGTGAAATGAGCAGAACCAGGAGATCATTATACACTTCGACAACGATATTGTATGAGGACATATTTTGATGGAAGTGTATTTCTTTGACAAAGAGACCTGAGTTTCAATTGATAAATGATGGACAAAAGCAGCTTCACCCAAAGAAAGAACACTGGGAAACGAATGTGAACTATCTGCATTTTTGTTTTTCTTCCCGGATTATTTATACCTTCTGAATCCAATTCTCCCTACGCAACAAGAGAACTGTTCGGTTCTGCAAACATATATTGTATCTAGGATATACTGCAACATATCCAACATATAAAGGACTGCTTGCCATCTAGGGGAGGGGGTGGAGGGAGGGAGGGGAAAAAAATCGGAACAGAAATGAGTGTCAATATAATGTAATTATTAAATAAAAAATTAAAAAAAAAATAAAATGATCAATATCATCTATTTAAAGCCATCAGCAAGCATCATACATAATGAGGACAAACAAAAGATATTCCCAATAAGATCAGAGGTGAAACAATGTGGCCAACTATCAACATTCTTATTCAATATTGTATAAGAAATAATTATCTTTGGCAATAAGAGAAAAAAAAGAGGTGAATGGAATTAGAGTAAATAACGAGGAAACCAAATTAATCACTTTTTACAGATTATATGATGGTATACTTAGAGCATCTTAGAGAATCTACTAAAAAAATCACTAGAAACAATTCACAACTTTAGCAAAGCTGTAGCATACAAAATAAATCCACATAAATCATTTCTAAAATGAATAATATTTAGAACTTTTCTTTTTTATTTGGCTCTACATTTTAAGATTTCTTATTAATTGGAGAATGACATATTCTTATAGATTTGACAAGTTTTCTCTATATTTTAGATATGAAACCTTTATATGATAAACTGTTTATAAAATTTATCCCCAATTTTCTTCTTTCCTTTTGATCTTGAATATATTTGTTTTATTTCTACAAAAATATTTTAATTTAATGTAATAAAAATTACCCATTTAACACCCAAGTTTGCTCTCTTGTTTTATTCATAAATTGTTCATCTCTCCATAATTCTGATAATATGTTCCATGTTGTTCTATTTTTTAAATCTCTATATATTATATATTTATTTTGACCTTTTCTTCGTATATGGTATAACATATTAATCTATGTCCAGTTTATGACACTCTCCTTTCCAGTTTTCCCAACAAATTTTATCAAACAATTAATTCTTATCACAAAATCTTAAATTTGTGAAATACAAGTTGATTATGTTTATTTGCTCTTATAAATTATATGTCTACTCCATTCCATTAATCTATATTTCTGTTTCTTTTGATAGTTACACAATTTTCATGATTTTCATTATTTATTATTATTTAAAATAATTCGACTTCATATGAATGAGTAGCCTATGTCTTATCTCAGTGCATGTGGGAGGGATGGTGAAAAGATGAAAAAAATTGAAATAAAAAACAAAAATTAAATAAAAAGAATAAAAAACCCTCAAATATTTTATTTGATATGTAACTCTAAGAAAGTCACAGTTTCTGTCTCAGTTCTTTATTTCCAAAGTAGCAATAAGTACAGCAACTATATCCCAGTTTTGTTGAAAGAATAAAATGAGCTAATATTTATGAGACAGCTTGCAAACCCTAAAGCACTATGTAAATGTTGGCTATTATTACTTGTTTTTACAATCTCCTCCAGTTACTTAGATAACTCCCTTACTTTTGTTATATATGTTTAATGGCTACAATATTCTAACCACAATTGCCATTTAGTTTGGCTTTGCTTTCCCATAATGAGTTTTGAGAACAAACTGAGGGCTTGCACTAAGATTAGCAAAAGTAATCAAGGGTACAGACCACTAAAATCTCTAGGAGGTTGCCAGAGCAAGTAACACAACAAAACCTATAATAACCAGAAACACAGAAAAACTTCAACCGAGTTCAGAGGTTTGGTTGGGAGACCACATAATGAAAATCAAATGGTAGGTAACTTTGATTCAGATAAATGAACTTGTGCTAACTTTGATACATTTCCGTGTTATCTTTTTCTATGACTAAATTATTTTAATAACTATTAAATGATTTATTTTCTGTTTTCACTCATGTTGGTATCAAATCTAAACAACTAAGGGTCTGGCCTGAGAGATCTAATCCAGAATAGCATTAAAATAAAGATAATTCATAGCTCCTCTTTTGGTGTCATTTTTTTCCCTTCTCTGAAATCATAGGCTACACCTGGAAACAAGCTTTTATGTTGCATATTCTACCATCCTATGCATTAAGATCTTTTTAGTTCTAACAGTCTATGATTCTATGAATTATTGATTTATTAGTCTCATGGAGTAATTAACAGAAAGAACTTCTATCACAGAATGGAAGATAAATGAAGAACTACTTTTAAGGGAGCAACTATATGTATTTCATTTACCAAAGATCGTTAGGTCTTCTTAAATCATCTTGTTCTATAATGTGGAATCCCTATAAAGCCTTCCCAGAGTGAGAAGAGGAAAAAGGTCAAGAATCTAATCTTGGTAGAAGTCAAGATCAAATGAATCAGAGAATTCTAAAGTTGGAAGGTACATTGGAGGTCATTCATTTCTTTTCCTAGGCATTCTAAGATGTATTTGCCCCAGTGCAGGATATGCTCAGAATTCATAAAGTCTCCAGTAAAAAAAGTTGGAATCATAATCAAGGGCAAAAATTGAACCCATCCATCTGTTCAGTCAAACTGGAAATTTGGTCTCCCTGAATTTCCTTCCTGCTCCCTCTGCTTAGTTGGCACTTCTCTCTTATTTGTCCCTTTAGGAAAAAAAAAATAAAATCTCTTCACTGCTGGTGTGACAGCCTTCTGGAATCACAACCATCTGGAATAGACTCTGTGTGCCTTTTTCTCATCAATACAATCTCCTATTTCTTTTGAATGTATATAAAATAGTCCTTTTCTGTTTTTGTCTAGTTTCAATTCCTTTTGATTTTGACTTGAAGCATCAATAAACTTTCTTTTGGCAAGAAATTATACCTTCTTGAAGTATAAACTACTTTTCTTGAAATATGAATCTTTATAAATAAAAATAATATTCTAGGAATCTTTGTCCTTTTCTCAAAAAGAAAGAAAGGAAAAAAGTTTCTTTAGACTAAGGACAAGTTACTCAGATGCTCTATATACTTCAACACAATTGTGCATGAATTTAATTACTATCTCTATGCTGTGATACTTAAAACTACCTATCCTTCCCTAATCTTTCTGCCTATAATCTTTCATCTTCATTTTTATTCAGAAATCTTTAACTGGACCCCCCAAGAAACAAGGCATTTTTTAATGTAAAACACAATTCATTATATTTTGTCTTAAACCTTTCCTGCAACCTTCTCTATTATAATACAGAGCAATACTCTTATCCTAGCCCATCAGGCTCACAACCTAGAAGTCATCTTGGATTCTTCATTATTATTCATTACTCTACCTCTGACCCCCATCCATTTTCAATCTGCTGCCACAGCCTGTCAATCTCATCTTTGTAACATTTCTTAAATATAATCCCTTTCTCTTCTCTGATTCTACTGCCATTCTAATTTAGGCCTTCATCACAACTCTGGATTATTACACTACCTTAATAGTAGATTTGCCTGCCTCAAGTCTCTCCCCATTCCAATACATCATCCATTCAGTGATTAAAATGATTTTTCTAAAATACAAGTGCAATTATGTCATTTTCCTATTCAATAAACTCTATTGCCTCTTGGAACAAATACAATATACTGTGTTTGGCATTCAAATCCCTTCATAATTTAACTCCAACCAGTGATGCTGTCCTGGTTGTTCTAAGAACAAGATATTCTGTCTCTTGGCACAAGGCATTTTCTCTTGCTGTTCCCCATGTCTGGGATGCATTTACCATTTTTACCAATCTTTGATTCTACCTACTGCCCTCCATGGTTTTCTTTAAGTCCCAACTAATATCCCACATGCTATAGGAAGTCTTCCCTATTTTCTCTTAAGTCCAGAGTATTTTCTCTATTATTATCTTTTTGTTTGACCTATATGGTTTTCTTTGTATGTGTTTGTTTTTGCATTGTCTCTTACATTAAAATTTAAGATCCTTGAAGGCAGGAATAATCTTTTTTTTTTTCCTGTAGGTGTATCTAACATGCTTAGCACAATTCTTGGTGCATAGTAAGTGAGTAATAAATGTTTAGTGATTAATTGATTGATTGAGATAGTATAGCACAGTATAAAGGATAGTAGACTTAGTATCAAGAGCTCTGTATATGTGTTTTTGATTAGACACTAGCTTAGTGTGATGGTGCAATTTTTTCAGTCTCTGTTATACTCCATGTAAAAGAGAACATATGAACTAAATTTGAATCATGTGCCTCACAAAATTATCAAAAGAAATGTGTTATTATTAGGTATGTGTTTATGTATTTTTATGATTTCCTTTGAATACAGACCCATTAGTAGTATTGCTGGTTAAAGAGTATACACAGTTTTATTGTCCTTTGGGCATGAGTTACAAATTACTCTCCAGAACTATTGGACATTTCACAACTTCACCAATAATGAATTAGAGTCCCAGTTTTCCCACATGCTCTCCAATATTTATTATATTTTCCTGTCACATTAGCAAATCTGAGAAATGCAATATGATATCTGAGTTGTTTTAATTTAATTTCTTTAATCAATAGTGACTTAGAACATTTTTTCATAAGATTATATATAGTTGTAATTTCTTCAATTGAAAAATGTCTACTCATATCCTTTGACTAATTATTGATTGGGGAATGACTTGAATCTTATAAATTTGACAGTTTTTTATATATTTTAGGAATGAGACTTTTATCAGAAACATGAACTGTAAAAAAACAAAATTCCCACAGCTTTGTATTTCTCTTTTAATCTTTTTTATGTTGGTTTTGTTTGTACAGCAACTTTTTGATTTAATGTAATCAAATTATCCATTTTGCATTTCATAATGTTTTCTAGGTCTTGTTTTGTGATGACTGTGTATTTAAAATCAGCCGGAGTCAGGAATTCAGGTTAAGGGAAAAATCTTCAATCTTTATTGAAGTGAAGAGGTGAAAAAGGATTGCAATAGCAATATGGGCAAGCAGGATACCGATAGCAATATGGGCAGCTGCGACAGGAAGCCAGCTAGCAGAGGGGGATTGGAGATGAAAGGCTGCTGCCATAGCAATGCGAGCAGCTGTGACAAGACACCAGCCAGCAGTCTCTCCTTCCGCTTCCCTTTCCACACCCCTGCCTCCACCCACCAAAAATGTCATTTCCTATACAACACATCAGGACTTGCACAAAGAATGGGAGGGGGGCCATTTTTTCTCCAAGCATATATATTAATAGAGTATGGTCCAATTACTATTTAGCCTCAAGTGCTTGGGACCTCAGTGCATCAACTCAAGCCTCAGCCCATTACATTGTCTGGTCATATATTCTTCCCTTCTCCAACTCTTAGTCTTATTGATTAGCTTAATAGTTTTCTGATTTCAGTTTTATTAATCTTTCCTTTGATTTTCAGAATTTCTAATTTGATATGTAATTGGATGTTTTCAATTCATTCTTTTTATTGATTCTTTATTTGAAGGCCCAATTCATTGATCTTCTCTTTCTCTATTTTATTCCTGGAACTATTAGAAGATATAAAATTTCCCCCTAAGAACTGCTTTATCTGCATGCCAAAAGTTTTGTTATGTTGTCTCATTATTGTCATTCTCTTTGATGAAATTTTTTTATTGTTTCTATGATTTCTTGTTTGATCCCCCTTTTCAGAATTAGATTATTTAATTTCCAATTGTTTTTTATTCTATCTTTCCCTGACCCTTTATTGAATATAATTGTTATTGCATACTGATCTGAAAAGGATGCATTTATTGTCTATATTTTATTTATTGTTTTTATGTAGGTTCCAGGTACTGCTAAGAAAAGAAACATTCTATTCTATCTCTATTCATTTTTCTCCAGAGGTCTAACATATCTAAATTTTCTAAGAGTCTATTAATCTCCCTAGTTTCTTTCTTGCTTATTTTGTTGTTAGATTTATCTTCTTCTGAGAGAGGGAGGTTGAGGCCCCTCACTAATATAGTTTTGCTGTATATTTTTTTGTATAGCTGGTTTAACTTCTTCTCTAAGAATCTGAATGTTTCATCACCTGGTGGATATATTTTTAATATCAATGTCATTTCATTGTCTATAAAACCCTTTAACAAGATATAGTTTCCTTCCTTATCTCTTTTTATTAAGTCTAATTTTGCTTTTGCTTCATGTAAGATCAGAATTGCTACCTCTGCTTTGTTTTTTGTTTTTTGTTTTTTTTGCTTAAAGCATAATAAATCCTGTTCCAGCCTTTTACATTTACTCTGTATTTCTGTTTCAAACATGTTTCTTATAAACAACATATTGTAAGATTCTACTCTACAATTCTCTCTACTATAGGAGAGTTTATCCTATTCACATTCACACTGTAAATTTTTATATTTTTGTATTTCCCTCCATCCGATTTTCTCCCCTTTATATGTTTTTTTTTCCTCTTTTCACTCTATCCCTCCTTAGTAGTGTTTTGTTTCCAAACAATCCCTCCTTCCATCTGTTCTCCCTTCTATCTAGTCCTCACTTTTCCCCCCTTTCTCCTACTTCCCCATAAGGTAAGATAAATTTCTATACCCACCTGAATGAATATTTTATTTTCTCTTTGAGCCAAAATTGATGAGATTAATCGTCAGACATCGTTCACCTCCCTCTCTTTTTTTCTCTACTGTAATAGGCCTTTTGTGCCTCTTCATGTAATCTAAAATATCCCATTTTATATCACCTTTCCTCTTCTCCTAGTGCAATCCTTTTTTCTACTCCTTAATATCTTTTTTTTTAAATTATCATAACACCAGAGTCAATTTATATCCACATCCCCTATCTATGTATGCTCCTTCTAATTGCCATAAGAAAAGATACAGTTCTCAAGATTTACAAATATTATTTTCCTATCTATGAATGTAGACACACATGCTTTTCTGGCACCGAGGCTCTGACTGTGCTGATGCAGCTTGTGCAGGGACTACATGCTGGATACCCTCTCTGGTGCCACAGACCCTCTCCACTGACCTTCCAAGCCCTTTTGTTCCCAAGCCTAGAGATCCAGATGCCTCCAACACTGCCACTGATTCAGAAGTCCTGCCTTCCAGACACTGCAGCTGCACTGGTTCCAGCCTGCATTGAGCTTGTGCTGAGCTCTCACCCTGGTTCCTTTTCTGCAGATGTTCTAGATCATTTTTGGTATCTCTGGATCCAGAGATCCAGAAGCCACCAGTACTGTTGCTAATTCAGAGGCTGGCCTGGGTCCAGGGCTGCAGTGGTTGACCTGCACCAAGACTGCATGCTGGACTTTCATCCAATTGTCAGAGAATGCTTCTTTGACCTTTGCTGCTGACCTTCTAAATTGCGTTCAGCTTGATAATATTCTGCTCCTTCTTTCTGGGTATTCTGATGCTCTAAAATTTGTTTCCTGTCATTTTTAAAGGAATTAAAGGAGTTTGGGTGAGAGATTGGGTGAATTCCTGCCTTTACTTTTTCATTTCTGTTCCACCTCATTCATGGTTCTTTAATGGTACACATCAGTCTTTTGTAATCTAGCTCAAGGTACTTAATGAAGTTTTTGAGTGCTGAGAATTTATGTTTTGCCATTTTAAAGCACTTATACCATTTGCAATAATCATGATCAAAATCCCAATCTACTGATTCTGAAAATCACAGTCTAAGATAGATTATGACCAGGAAATTTTTGGTAAGGATATGTCTGTTCTTTTGAAAGAGATTTATTGCTTTTAAAATTTTCCATTGTCACTCTGTCTGAGGCCTCAGGTATTTTATAGCGTATTCTGGAAGAATATCCCTCCCTTAGGAAGCATGCTATACAAAAGGACAAAAAACAAGCACATTGCAAAGTTCTTGCAGAACTTGTAAAGAAGCTGCTCAAAATATGCCTCGAATATGTGTTATTCTGTGACCCCAGGAAAACCATTTAACTTCTCTTAGGCTTGGTTCTCTCATCTGTAAAATAGAATTAATAATACCTACCTCTTAGGGTTATTGTGAATATTAAATGAGATAGCATGTGTAACATGCTTTGCCAAGCCTTAAGCTCTATATTACTATTAACTATTGTTATTTATGGAAGAAAGCTAAGTGAGAGAATGAGCATGTCCATTGTACTTGGAGTCAGAAAGAAAAGTTAAAATCTTGACTTAGAGTCTTACTACTTGTGTGATCCTGAGTACTCTATCTAATCTTCCTTTCATTCAATTTCCTAATTTATAAATAGCATTGGCTAATAAATTACATTAGCTCACATGATTATTGAGAGAATTGAATAAAACTATATATGTATGTGTGTATGTATGTGTATAGTGCTTTACTTTGTGAATGGTATCCATTATTAAAAATTGACTAGGAATTGTAAATGCTTAGAGAATTACACTTCCAATAAAAAGGTTACACCTAGATCTTTCCATCCTTCAGAGATTTAGAGTAATTTTGGATTTCAAAGTTGTTTTGTCTGATACATTATGAGGAAATGTGGCTCAACAAAGTTAAAAATTTGCTCCAAAGTCATACAGGTAATGTTTTATTTTTAATCAAATGTTATTTCCACTATAACATACCACCTTCTTCAAGCACAGCAAGTCCTATAAGCATCAATATAAAAGACTATCAAAGGGTAACAGTACAGAGGTTTTACTTTTGCATACTTTTATATATTTTAAGATCTTTTTTCTTACTTATTCTTGATGTTATGATAATTCTTTATTGATGTCCTTTCATTCTCTAGTTTTTGTAAGGTGATAGGCGAGATCTTAATTAATTCCTATAGTGAATAAAATTTATTTAACTCATTCACATTTGCCATTTAAAAAGAAACAGGACTTCTAATTATCTTAGTACCAGAATATTAATATATTATTAGCTATGTGATCATGAATAAAACTCATAACTTCTCAGTAATTCAAACACATTTTGAAGGCTATAAATTATAACCAGTATTACAATCTGCATTCAGAAAAAAAAAATTCCTTAACAGAAGTTTACAATGCCAGAAAAATCACAAGTCTGGTATGTGTCAATAAACATATATTTCTTAAGCTTATGTGCTAGGCATTGTCCTAAGTCCTATGATACACTAAAAAGGAAAAAGAGAGTCCCTACCCTCAAAGGAGTTTGCAGCCTAATGAATAGAGAGATAGAGAAAGACACATACACATACATTCATACGTGTGTGTATATATAATCTAATTCACTTTGTTTCCATTCCTCTGACACAAAATAAAGTTCTAATTAGTGAACAATTAAATATAATGTGCAGTTAGAAATTTATAACTTACAATCCTTTCATAATAGAAAAACAAAGACTTTTAAAAGCTTATTGACTAATTATAAATATATGAAAATATATAATAGTGGCTAATACATATATATATAAATATATTAGTGGCATATCTATATCTATATCTATATCTATATGAAAGTTAAATAAATATTTCAGAGACTATTGAAAAAATAAATATACATTACTTAATTTTCCTTGAAAAAAAATCTACCATTCAATAAAAAGAAAAAAGTCTACCATTCTATACCAAATATAAAGCATTCATAAATATTTATGATTTACCAATCCTAAAATGAGATCTCTTTGAAAAGATAAGGATATATATGTGTATTTTTTCACATAGTTATCAATACATATCTACAGATGTACTTCTATTTATATTTATATATTATGTATTACATACTGAAAAATAACTAATTGTAGATCATCTAATTTTAGATCAATAAGATTCTATGCAAACTACATTTAAGGAAAAGTATAGTCTATATTTGAATCAAATAAGGGAGAGAAATTTCTGTCTTTTAACACAATTAGTTATTTACATACATCATATATCTGCTAAATAGAAAACTGAAAGTAAGATATTGTAGAGAGCACAATGAAATCTGATGGCTGGTTCCTGTCTCCAAAGACCTTTCGAAGAAAATCATGAAATGTGTATGCAAAACAAAACAGTGCAATATAACAGATTATATATGGAGGTTCAAGTATAGTAGTATACAGTGAGATTACAAAACAAAAAGGCAATAGTTCCTGTCCCCAAGGACCTTACCCTTGATATCAAGACTCTTTCTTTACTATCAGGAATCTATTCTTCCAAATTCATTGGTTCCTTTGCCCACCAAAATGATCTTGTTCCAGAAAACTTGCCCAGAATTATTACATTTGCATCCTAGCCAATCATTCAAGGCTCACTTCAAAATGTATCTACAATCCATAAACCCTTCCCAGACAGCATCTTTCCCTAATATGATTCTCTATGCTATTCCATCTCTTATGTATTTTTTGAAATACTGAAAACTTTCAAAGGATTATATATATATATATATATATGATATCTCTTCACTGACTCAAATCATTATCCTTGTATACCTGAATGGCCAATCTTCATTAATTACCCCCAAGACAAACAGTCATCTTTGCAGAAATCAGGGTAAATTGGAACTAAAACAAAATCCAATCTACCCTGCAACTGAAAAGTGATTTGCTCTGCAATGCATCCAAACAGTGATTATATAGATTTTGATTGAAGATCTACAATAAGTTGAGTAACCAATTAATAATTTATTAGGCACTTACCATGTGTCAGTCATTATCCTAAGCACTAGAAATACAAAATAAGAACAAAAAAAAAAACAAAACAGTGCTCTCAAGATTAACATAATGGAAAGACAATAAGTAGATAATTATGTATAAAGAAGATCTAGATAGGAAAAAGCAGGACTAATCTCATAGGAAAGGTACTACTATGATAAAAGACAACTGAAAAAAGCTACTTGAAGGCTCTGAGAAATTAGTTAAGACTTGAAATATTCCAGAGTAACCAGGAAAATGAAATAGAAAAAAGAGTGTTCTAGACATGAGAAAATAGATCACTCTAACAATGTTAGGTGATAAAAATCTTGAAGCAAATATAAGCAGTACTATACTATCAATACTTTTAGAATCATAAATAAGTCTTATTTTTATAAAATAATTATAAATTATTTTAAATAATTATAAATTATATAATTATAAAATAATTATAAAATTTATTTACTAGTAAACAAATGTGGAGAAAAATGCATAGATTTAGGAGAAAATGATGATAGTCAATAATTAAATAATATAGAATTATAAATTCCAAATGACCAGTACAGTTTTTTTCAACAAATCCTTATTAATTGCTTACTACATGCCAGGCACCATGCTATGCCCCAGATAAACATATACAATGCAAAATAAAAAGAGTACCTGACTTTGAGACCTTTTTATGTTGTTGTTATTCAGTTATTTCAATTGTGTCTGACTGATAACTCCTTTGTGGGTTTCTTAGCATGGATACTGGAGTGGTTTGCCTTTTGTCTTTTCTGGTACATTTTATCAGCATGAAAACAGATACAAACAGGAGTTAAATGATTTGGCCAGAGTTATATAATTAATAAATGTCTGAGACCAGATCTGAACTCAGGTCTTCCTGACTGTCAGCACAACATTCATCCACTGTGCTATCTACCAACCCAAAGGGAGCTTACATAACATTCAAAAAAAATAACACAAATTTAAGTTGAAATATTGCACTGAAGGGAGAAAATGGTATAAAACTAGTATAAAAGCATGATGGAGAAGAAGAGCATACAAGTGAAAAAAATAAACGTATGACAGGATACTCCTCAAATAAAGGTTCTAGGTTGAGTGATCCAATCAGAAAGGACCCAAAAGATATTTTCAAAGTATGAATTCTAGGGTAGAACTGATTTTCTAGGTTGACAAATGTGTGTAGACTTGAATATCAAAGTCATTAGTAAACCAAGGATAGTAGTTCCAGAAAGCTTCTTTTTTTTTCCTTAAATATTTTATTTTTCCTCCCTTACTTTTTAAATCTGTCTTTCTGTGTGTTTTTGTCTGTCTGTCTCTCATGTACACATTTATGCCCACACCTAGTCTCATTTTTAATCTCACTCACTTAATCCAGAGAACAAGGAATTGCTGTGTTTTGATAATAATGAAGAGGTTATAAATTATCAACAAGCTATAATTTAGAGCATATTATAGGAGACGGAATGCATGGATATGATCACATAAAAATAAAAAACCTTTACTACAAGAAAAAAGTAATGCATACAGAACAGGTAGATTTTAAAATCTTGATATGAAACATTTATAATAAAAATTTGACATATAAAATGTTAAAATTATTCTCCAATATAGAACTCATGAAAATATAAACAAGCAATTCTTAATAGAAAAAACACAATCAATACTTTTGTATTTCTTAAGTCTAAAATCTTTGAGAAAGAGCAACCTAAACATAAACACTTTGAAAATCTAAATATTCCTCCATTAAAAAATAAAAAAAAAGTCACTGCTGGAGTGGTTACTTTAAAACCATTCACACCACTGCACTGTTGGTAGAATTATTATTTAAGCCAATCATTATTGAATAAGAGTTACAAGAATGTTAACAACCTTTGAAACAGTGATCTTTTTGCAGTATTATAATCCCAAAAGATTATTGAAAAGGACAAAATTGACTACTTATCTAGAAATAATAGCTCTGCTTATAATAGAAAACATCAAAACAAACTACAATCATAACCATAAAATGAGAGAGGATTAGGTAAACAAACTTTTAGCTTACAAATGTAATTGAATATTTTTCTGCTATTAAATACAGGAATTTGAGCAATTCAGAGAACAGTAACCATTTCTTTTTGTGTGAAGTTATTCTCAATGGAAAAAGAAAAACAAAGGAAAAAAGAACAATTCAAGCACAGACTATAACATATAGAGGCATTTTGTAGGTATTAGAAGGATCTGTGATTTAAATAGCATTACAAAATTTAATGATTGCATGGTATATCAATGGCCATAACCAACACAAAACTGAAATCACATTCTGCCATACACAAGAAATAGCCGTTCTGTCATTACTTGAACACTTCTAACATTATTTGAACAAGTTCTAAGGAATTTGTAAACCCATCACATCTCTATGAAACTCATTCTATTTTTAAATAATTTAAATTATTGGGAAGTTTTATTTTGTTTGTTTTCCCCAATAATATCAGTCCTAAAATTTTCTCTTTGTACTTTTCACTTATTGCTACTGTGTAAGCTAATCATAACAAATACTTCTCAATTTTCTTTTCACCATTCATTCAACAAATTTATTCAGTTCCTTTGACTAAACTTCATGTATTCAAAGATCTTCATGATTCCAGTTTTGCTCTTGTGGATACTTGGTAACTTACGACTTTCTTAACCTACTGGAATCAAATGAGGTCTGAGTGCAAAGTACACTGGTACTTCCATTACCAGAAGTGATACCGTTCTTAACGTGCCAAACAATATAAACTTTTTTAACTGCAGCATCACTTTGTTTTCTCATAATGAGCTTTCAATTCACTAAAAAACTTTAAGTAGTACAGTGGCAGGCTAGGTTCCTGAAATCCTCTATATAAGATTTCCTATCACAATGATTCCTACCACATTTAAGGCTAGCTACCCAGCAAAAACTGAATATATATGAATACATTATCATCTAATTCATATATCCCAGTCTTATCTATAATAAAGATAAGAAATATTCTATTAAAACATATTAAAATCTAGACAAACCATATTTACAGATTTCTCCTTTTCAACTATTTTAATATTCTTATAAAAATGAAAAAAGTATGGTCTTCTTTGAACTACTGTTAAGAAAGTTAAGCTAACTCTCTATTACCATTGCTTTCTTTTCTAGATATATGTAATTTTTTTCATGAATTGCTGTAGAATCAATGTACTCATTGCTCTGTAGTCACAAGATTCTGTTCTCTTACTTTTTTGCATAACAACAACAAATTGCAAATATGTGTCCTCCCATTTTCCATGATTTTTCAAATATCACTGATAGTGGCTCAGTAATAACATTTGTCACTTGTTTGAGGATTTGAAGATATAATTAATCTTGAGCTAGAAAACTTGAATTATTCAAGAATATCTCAATATTATTTTACTATGTCCTAATTTCTCTTAAGTATCCATTCATTTTTAATAATTCCTGTTTCATCATATCTAGTGTCAATGTTATTTTCTTTAGAAAAGAAAACAGAAATGTAAACCTAGGTAGTTCCTTTTCACCTTTCAGATTGGCTAAAGTAATAGAAGGGAAAAGTTACTAGTGTTAAAGAGATTGTAGAAAATTGGGACATTGATTCATTGTCAGTTGAATTATGATATTATGCAATTATTTTCAAGAGTGCACTGTAATTACACCATAGAGTTATTAAACTACCTTTACTCTTTGACCCTGCTACTTCTTGGTCTATTACCAAGGATAGGGGGAAAGAAAAGAACATATATGTTCTAGAATATTTATAGCAGCTTTCTTTGTGGTGGCAAAAGAACTGGGAATTGCAGGGATGTCCATCAATTGGGGAATATCTGCACAAGTCATGGTATATGATTGTAATGAAATACTATTATGCTATAAAACACGATGAGCTTAGTGATCAAAAAATATGAAAAAAAAAAACTTGCACAAAATAATGAAGAGTGCAAAGAGCAAAACCAAGAGAACTTTGTATACAATAACAGCAATATTGTTTAAAGAATGACAAAGAATAGAATTTTTCTATAATGATAATATATAATGTAATATGTGTGTAGGTGGATATATATATGTATATTTATCTCTGGTGAGGAGGTGGAAGAAAAGAAAATAAATATTTACATGATAATTTCCTTTTATATTTTAAAGGAATAGAAAATTGTGCTTTATGTATCTCTTTATTGTATTATGATATAGAAATGCTTGTTGTATTTCATAAATTAAAATTTTAAAATAAAATCTTGGCAGCGCCACCTTTTTTAATGCTTAATGTTATCAGTATTACCCCCCCCCCCCCAAGTAAAGGTCCTGATGCATTCATTGTGTTCCTTGAGGATTTTCTCCCAATCTAGAGAAATTTTAAAAAGCTTTAAAAGTATCTGCAACTTTTTTTATTAGCCTCAGCTCATTCTGAAATTTGAAATTAGTTTCAGCATTTTTAATTAAACCTGTCAAGTTCTTTACCTTTACTTTTCTGATACCAGGACTTTTTTTAACCTATTGTATATTAATTTTAAAATCATATTCAGTCTATTATTTCTGTGTGTCGATATTAGGATTTTTTATATAAATTCCATTTTCCCCACCTAAGTAGAATGATTTCCCCTTGTGTCTCCATAATTTTATTCTTAAGCATTTTCCATCTCTTCTGTGCTGACTTTCCCTGTAGCATTCTACTTCATGTGATTCTATCTAAGTTTCTGCTGAATTCTTTGAATTTAGATTTTTTCTTCTTTATAATGCATCTTAAGTTAGAGTAGTCACTTCCTTCATATTTTTTCTAACATTCCCACTCTAGCAACACATTTCTATCTATCAGTGAGCATAAAATTCAGAATAGAATTTTTCCATATTTGTTTCTTTATATTCTAAAAGATGAAATGATAATATAAGCAACTTAAGTAATTGTTAGTTGCTCTGCTTTTGAGAGAAATGAGAAAGAGAAACAAGAAAAAGAGAAAGACACAGGGACATAAAGACTGAGAGAAAGATACAGCAGATGTCTTGATAATTTATAATTAAAATTTCCTCTAACTATCATATCATGCCTCTGTGTAAGATTTGTAATCTATCCCCCAAACTCCTTATTCATTTTTTCTTTCTATGTAATTACCTCTATTATAAAGAGATAATAAAGTAATTGATTGGGATTTGAACCTAGATATTCTGATTCCTTGTTCACCAAGAGTGTCTTTAACCTATCCCATAACCTCAAAGTTTCATGGTGTTTTATACCTAATATATCATTCCACCCCACACCCTTCTGGGATAGGGAGCATAACTGTTATTAATTCCAATTGATAGATGAGAAAATAAAACAATAGGCCATTTGTTGTCCTATGATTATATTTAATATTCCTGCCTGGCTTCTGTCTGACATTGGCTCTTTATCACATGTCACAGTTACTTTTCCTGAAAAGGAAGTAATCTCTTCTTCCTGGAAACACTTGTTTAATATAGGACCATGCTGATGGAGAAACCAGACTCCCCCACAGCTGTATGGCAACAGCAAAGATGGGAGTCTTATCAGGCAACCACAAATACCATCTGCAATTTCAGGAGTTCACACCATTACCTTTTCCCTCAATAAATAAACCCAACATTTATGCTAGAAAACTATTTAAAAGGCAAGTTTCCAAGTTCAGTATTCTGCTGACAGCATATAATGAATGTTTTGTCATGGCAAGCAGCAAATTTTATTATGGTTCTTCTGCTGAAAATTCCATCTGTTTTTACAAACACCCCATGAACACAGGAAAGTGATCATTAATCTTATATGCAATAAAACAACTAGGGAACAACAGCTACAACATCAACACAAAGTCAGCACCAAACAAGGTCCCCAAAAATATCTAGGTTATAATAAGGCCTGCTGCTCAGTATTATTTTATTACTTATAAATTGATTGGACCTCTCAGTTACCCATCTTCATCTTTTGAAATAACAGGTCACCAGTAACCTCTTCTATGAAGATATACTGATTCCTGCAAATGGTAATTATTTTTCTCAACTCAACTCTCAAAAGGTAATTTACACTTTTCAGCCATAATGTGGCAGGAAAAAAATTAGTCTGAAAGTTTTGAAAAATGAGTCCAAGTTTTGATTGTCAATATTTATTTAATTTTGGAAAGATCACATATTTCCTTGAATTGTCAATGGTTTCATCTGAAAAAAAATTATGTCCTGCAATATATTTTACAGGTTTTCTATAATAAAAAAAATTGGTGTACCTTAAAACACTATAAATGTAAACTATTATCCTTATCTGATATATTTATTTTCTAATTTGTATTCTATTGATTCTAGTGCATGTTTTATTCTTCTCTCCTATAGAATGTGGACTTTGCATAGATATGTCATTTTATTTAATTTTATTTTATTTTCAAACCAGGAAGAAACGTAAGGAATAAGTTAGCAGTAAATACAATTTATTAAGCATCTACTTTTTTCCAAGTATAGGGCTAAATGCTGGGAATATAAAGAAAAGCCAAAGCCTGTCCCCAATCTTAAGGAGTTCATAGTCCAAAGGGAGAGACAATAGGAAAATAACTTGTACTCACAATGCAGACATAGTATAAATTTAACCTAATTTCTGGGGGAAAGTAGTAGCATTAAGGAGGATCAGAAAAGGCTTCTTGCAGAAGGTAAAACTTTAGTTGGGACTTGAAGAATGATAGGAAAATCAGGAAGCAGATATGAGAAGGAAGAGAATTCCAAGCAGCAGAGGCAGTGAAAATATCATAATTGTGTGATATAGTTTCTTGTATAAAGAATAGCAAAGATGCCTGGATCAAAGAGGAAGTAGAATGACATGTAGAAACTATTAATATTAAATCAACAAATTGGTGACTATTTGATAGATGGGAAGATTCATTTTTTGAGCAATAAGCAAAGATTGATAATTGTCAAGATGAAATAACTTATCTCATAAAAGTGAGATATGTGTGCAGAGTTTTGCAACCCCTAAAGTTCTATATAAATGTAAATTATTATTCTTTTAATCCTTGCAATAATTCTATGATAGTCAATAAGGCACACTTTTTTTTCAAATAAGTAAATTAGGTGAAAGATATTACCTGACTTAGCTCTAAGTCATACAGTTAGCTAATGTTTGAGATAGGAACAAAAAAATAATAATAGTTGGAATACATACCATGTCTTTGTATCAACAAGGTCAAGATCACCATATGCACTGTGAAATAAACATAGTGATTAGGCTTGCGAAGTAAATTTAGATTTTTATTGAGAATGCAAAAACCATATCTATTGGACTTTTTCATATGATCTCTTCCATAAAATCAGTAGCAACAGGGACAGAATTCAAAGCCCAACCAGAATACCATCAAGAATTTTTTAATAAAAGTAGATCCACTGATGTGTAATTCATTCCTAATTTTTATTTTTGCTATCCTATGCATCTCATCCTGTTCTCATTTCTGCTAAATACTATGAAATGCTTCCTGCATGGAAACTCCTGCCACATTAAAGTGGAAACAACACTTAAATCCTTCGTCTTCCACTCCACCTTCTACAGAAAATATAAACAGAAATACACACACACACACACACACACACACACACACACACACGATTTTGATGTTAATATATTTTGAAGTCCACTTTTCTTAAGAAACTAATTTCTTGTTCCTTTATATTAGTAGCCATCATTTTAAATCTTATCTTTCTTCTCAAGATTTTTTTCCCTTTACTAGTTTTTTTCTAAGTCCAGATAACCAGTGAATAAGTTCCTAGAATGCTGTCATATTCATTACCAATCAAGACTTTTGAGAAATCATAGAAATATGTCCACGATTCAGTTGAAGCCACTAGTGGAATTGTCAAAGTATGTGCCTTGGATTTGAGTCAGATTTTTACAAGCCTACCCTAAATTTCTCCTGTCTTCTTAAGGGGTAATCCAATGACCCAATATAAAAAATTAAAGATGGAAGTATCCTTAGATATTATTTTGATCAGTAGACCTTTTGTGCATGAATATACTTTTCATAAGGAAAAAAAATATGTAAAATGAAGCAATATAAATGGAACCCACATCATTTTTTTGTTAGAAATTAAATCTAGGATTAAGTAACAGATTGACATGGTGGGAAAAGAACCAATGTTTGATGCAGAAGGATTTAGATTCCAGAACTATTTTTGGTACATATTAGCAGTATAGCTTGGGAGAAGTCATTTGATATCTTAGCACTCAATCAATTTAAGGAATTTAGCAAACTTGTAGAGCAAGTTGCTGATAGACTCCTAGCACCATTTCCAGTGTTATGGTCAAGTTATGGAATCTTTGAATTAGAAGGAACTTTAGATGTTGTATAAAATTTTATGATCCTAGACCAATAATCATCCACATATTGGAGAATAGATGTTTCCACAAAAGTGATCAATTTAATCCAGTCTGTATTACAGATTGTCATTAAAACAGTGATTCAGGAAATAACTGCAAACACAACATAACCCCAATCATGTCTCCTAACTCAGAGCATTTATGTGTATCTAGTACAAAACCTTATGCAGCAGCTACATTGTATAATCCTGTGTTGTTGTTGTTGTTTTTAACTAAGACTTAGGATCAGAATCTCATTGGAAAAAACACCGATGTTGGAGAAGATTGAAGTCAAAAGGAAAAGTGGATGTCAGAGGATGAGATAGATAGGTAGTGTCATGGAAGCAAGTTGTCCAACTTAGGAAATGATAAAGGATAGCAGGGCCTAAAGGATAGCAGTTCTACATTTCTAGACAAAAAGCTTAAAATATTGATTCCAATGGTTAAAATTATTAAGATATGAGACAATGAAAATGGAAAAAGAAAAAAAATTAAGCATTTAAGTTCTAGGGACCATCATTTTCTGTTCTGTAAAACATGAAAAAGAAGGCTTTAACCATCAAATCAAAGTAATAAACTAATTAAAGTACTTTGTAATTTTTCTTTATGATGAGTTTCTTTTCTTTCTTATTTGATAAACACTATTTTGTAACCTTCTGAAAGAGCTCCTGATTTTAAAGTTCTATAGTATATCCTTGCCTCTTATTTATTAACTGTATCTTTTTTCCAATCACATGTACAATTTAGTGCTTCCTTTTCCATCCTGTTTTCTCACTTATATATTTCAGTATCTCCTTATCACCTGACTCCTCTACTGCCCACAAATATCTCTTATTCTCAAAAAACTCTCATTTTGTTTATATCTTTTTTCTTCTTTGTGATGAAACTCCTTAAGAAGACAATCAATAAATTTGACTTCTTTATCTCCTTTCATTTTCTTCCTAACTCTATATCCCATTTTTTCCATTGCAAAGAAACCACTCCTTCTCCAAACTTAATAATGGTTTCTTAGTTGCCAACTCCAATAGTCTTTTCTCAATGCTTATTCTTCTTGATCTGCCTGCAGCATCTGACATTGCTGAATATATTCTCCTGCCTTGTCTGTTCTCTATATGTTTTTAGGGCAACATCTGAATTATTATCCAGATTTATTATACATGTGCCAGGGACTGTGTCCTATTTCCTGAACTCTTTTTTTCTTTATACTTTTTCATTTAGTGACCTCATTAGCTCCCATTGATTGAATTACTATACTTATGTTACTGATTATCAAATCTGTGTTCTTTCATAATCTCTCTGCTGACTTTGAATCTGGCACTTCAAACTGCCTTTGAAACAACTATAATTGTATGCCCATTACACATCTTAAACTCAATATGTTCAAAACTGAACTCATTATCATTGCTCTAAATATTTTTTCCCTTACCTTCACTATTTCTATAGAGAGCAATATTCTCTCACTCCCACAGGTTCCCAACTTGGGAGTTCTCTCTAACTCCCCAGTATATTTTATTCCATCCCATATCCAATCTGTTGCCAAGTCCTGCCAATTTTATTTTTTTCAACATCTCTTAAATATATCCCCTGTGATATCACAAGCAAATGAAAAGAGCATGAAGTAGTTTATCTTGCAGATTTATGGATAAAGGAAGAACTCAGGATCAAAGAAAATAGAGTATTATAAATGTAAACTTCATAATTTTGATTATATAAAACTTTTAAAAAATGTACAAACAGAATGAATTAACCAAAATTATAAAGGAAGCAGAAAACTGGAGGAAATTTACAACAAATATCTTTCATAAAGGTCTCATTTCTCAGATATATAGAAAATTGAATTAAATTTATAAGTACACAAGTCATTCCCCAATTGATAAATTCTTAAAGTGTATGAATGGGCAGTTTTCAGATGAAGAAATCAAAGCTATCCATTGTCATGGGAAAAAATTCTCTAAATTATTATTGGTTAGAGAACACAAATTAAAACAACTCTGAGGTACTATCTCACACCTAACAGATGGGTAAATAAGAGAAAAAAGGAAAATGTTTGATTACAAAAAATATGGGAAAACTGGAATACGCATGCATTTTTGGTGTAATTGTGAAGTTATTTATTGTGAAACATTCTGGAAAGTAATTTGGAACTAAGTATGCCCAAAGGTCTATAAAATTGTGCATCACCATTCAGCAATACTAAATCTAAGCCTATAACCCTAAGATATCCAAAAAAATGAAAAAAAAAAGACCTCTTTACACAAAAATATTTGTAGGAGCTATTTTTGTGGTGGCTAAGAAAAAGAAATCAAAAGGATGTTCATCTATTGAAAAATGGTCAGACAAGATGTGATATAGGATTGTAATGAGATAGTATTGTGCTATGAGAAATTATGGGGGGAGATAGAGCCAAGATGGCAGAGTAAAGGCAGCGACTCATTTTCCCCCAAAACCACTCCAAATTCCTTTAAGTATATTTTGGAGCATCAATATATCCAAAAAGACAAAGGTGAATATTTTCCAACTGAAGGCAACTAAGAAGGACAGCAGAATATGACTATGACACCATAGTAGGAGTCTAGCATGCAATCCTGGTGCAGGTCACCCCAGTGCAACACCAGATCAGATCCAACACTGAACCTGACCCTGACACCAGCCCAATCTCTGAATCAGTGACAGTACTAGTGACTTCCAAATCTTTCAACCCAGAAACACCAAAGAGTACTTGAAAGTTCTTTTTTTATTTTTTTTATTATAGCTTTTTATTTACAAGTTATATGCATGGGTAATTTTACAGCACTGACTATTGCCAAAACTTTTGTTCCAGTTTTTCCCCTCCTTCCTCCCACCTCCTCTCCCAGATAGCAGGTTGACCAATACATGTTAAATATGTTAATGTATAGATTACATACAATATAAGTATACATGTCCAAACAGTTATTTTACTGGAGTACTTGAAAGTTTAGCAGAAAAGATCTGTAGAACAAGGATGGGAGCTCCGCATGCAATATCTGTGCAGCCTTAAACACTCCTCCCCCTAACCCTCCTTTTCTTCCCCTTCCCCCCCCCCCCCTCCTGCTCAGATGGGATCCTGGCTACAGTGAGGTAGTAGTTCTGAATCATCTAGAGAGCTGGAGAATGCTAGACTTCTTGGCCCAGGGAAACCAGGGAGGATTTGGAAAATCAACAGAGAAGATCTGAGGCAACAGGATGGAATTCTGGTGCAGTATATAGTACCATTCCAAGCCCCTTCTTCCCCTCTCACCCTCACTTCTTCCTCACACTCTGACCTCAGCCCCACCCTGAGGAGAACGCAGTAGTTTTAGCACAATAGATCTTATACCTATAGTGAGGCATGGACACCCCTAACAATTCCAGGGTAGAAAAGAGAGCTTATAGTCAGGCCACTAGAAGGATCTCTGAAAACAACTGCAGAAAATCCCTGAAGCTTTGGGCAATTCATGGGTCACCCTGAAAAAAAAATCCCTATTAAACAAAGTTAAAAGCCTAGTAAAAGACAAGGAAAAGTTTCTAACCATTAAAGGTTATTAATAGGGGGCAGAGCTAAGATAGTGAAGAGCAGACATGAGTTTATGTGATCTTCTTTGACATTTCTTTCAAACCAAGAGCAGAATAAGTCCCTAAACTGATTTTGAAGCAAATATTTGGAATACAACACATTTCTAGAAGAAGATATCTTGGAACAAATTCAGAACAGGTCTGTTTTAATCTGGCAGGGGGACAGTCTGCTAAGCCCAGACCATAGCACAGGAAGCCTGAGGCAAGGAGCTGGGGCAGGGAGCCAGAGCATTGTTGCATCATGAGGGAACCTTCTCTGTAACCTTCTTAAGCTACTCTGCCCTGGTTGCAGGTGGGTGGCTTATTAGAGTTGCTGCAAGACACCCAAAAAGCCAATACAAAAGGCAAATTGTAAGCCACTGAGCCCTGGAAGAACTCAGCACCTGGCACCCATTACCTAGCACCAGAAGTTAGTAAGAAACACTAGCCCCAGGCTAAACTAAAGCAGTTGTCTCCTCTTTGCCTTAAAAGCCGATCTCAACCCTTAAAAAAATAAACATGAAAATGAAAAAAAATTAAACGAGCAAAAAATTAAAAGGAAATCTAACCATAGACAACTTTTATGGAGAGAGAGAACAGACCTCAAACCCTGGGGTTTTCAAAGAAAATCAGCTCCATATGAAGACCCAAAGGGAGATATGAGTTGGTCCCCATTTCACAAGGCTTTCTTGGAAGATCTCAAAAAATATTTTAAAATTTTAGAAGAAAATTGGGAAAGGAAATAAGATCTTTGCAAGAGGATATGGGAAAGGAAAAACAGAAATAATCTGAAGAAATCTTCTTAAAATAGATTTGATGAATTGGGGAAAACATACACATCCCTACAAAATAGATTTGATGAAATGGGAAAAGCATATAACTCCTTACAAAATATATATGAAAAAGATGCCAATTCATTAAAAAACAGAATTTCTGAAATGGAAAAAAAAATGCAATGAATAAAAGAATTTAATTGGTCAAATGCAAAAGGAACTAAAAAAAGGTAACTGAAGAAAATAATACACTAAAAATTAGAATTCAATAAATGTAAGTGAAAGACTCAATAAGACTTTGAGAATCAATGAAACAGAATAAAAAATGAAAAAAATAAAAGGAAATATTAAATTCCCCGCTAGGAAAAATAATTGTTCTGGAAAAATAGATCTAGGAGAGACCATCTAAGGATTATTGGACTTCCTGAAAATGATGAAAAAAAAAGAGCCTAGACATTATCATTCAGGAAATCATAAAAGAAAACTGCCCTGATATCCTAAAATCAGAAGTCAAAATAGCCATTGAAAGAATTCACCAATCACCTCCTGAAAGAGACTCCAAATTAAAAAGCCCGAGGAATATTGTTGCTAAATTTCATAACTATCAAGGCAAAGGAAAAAATAGTGCAAGGATTCAAAAAGAAACAATTCAAATACTGAGGGCCACAATCAGTACTAGGATTTTGCAACTTCCACCATAAAGGATTGAAGGGCTTAAAATCAAATGTTCTGAAATGCAAAAGAACTTGGATTAGAGCCAAGAATAAGCTATCTAGCTAAAATGAACATTATGTTTCAGGGAAGAAGATGGACATTCAATGATACAAGTGAATTTCATCTATTTCTGATGAAAAGATCTTGGCTGAACAAAAAAAAATGATCTCCATACACAAAACTCAAGAGAAGCATAAAAAGGTAAAAAGGAAAGAAGTCTTGAGAACTATATTTCTGTTATAGGTATACTTAGAGAGTGCAGGTATAATTTGATTTTGTTATGATAATATGAAAAAGTAACAAGAGGTAAAAAGGGGATTGTGCTGGAAAAAAAGGAAAATAAAGGTAAAATGAAGGAATTTATATGGCATGAACAGGCAAAGATCTATTATAAATGAAGAAAAGAAGGGAGACAAGTGAGCATTGTGTGAATCTTACTCTCATTAGATTTGGCTCAAAGAGAGAATATTAAGCATATTTGCTTTCTCAGAGAAACTTGCCTCACATTATAGAGAAGGGGAAGAGGAAAAGAGAAATAGAAGGGAAAAGAGAAGTAGTATGGGAAAGGTGTAATAAAGGGAAAGGAGCTTTTAAAAAGGAGCTCGGTCTGAGGGAGGTAGTAGATAGAAGCAAAACACTGTGTAGGAAGGAAGGGGGAAAGGAAAAGGAAAAGCATAACTTAGGGTAAATAAGATGGCTGGAAAAACAGAATTAATCATTTTAACAGTGAATATGAGTAAGATGAACTCTCCCATAAAATGGAAGCAGATAGCAGCTGGATTTTTAACTGGATTAAAAGCCAGAATCCCACAATATATTGTTTACAAGAAACATTTAAAGCAGACTGATATGTACAGAGGAAAGGTAAAAGAATGGAGCAGAATTTATTATGCTATAGGTGAAGTAAAAAAGAGCAGGTGTAGCGATCCTGATCTCACATCCACCAAAAGCAAAATAGATCTAATTAAAAGAGATAAGGAAGGAAACTTTATCTTCCTAAAGGGTACCATAGATAATGAAGCAATATCAATATTAAAAGTACATATACCAAGTAGTATAGCATCCAAATTCCTAGAGGAGAAGCTAAAAGGGTTACAAGAAGAAACAGACTGCAAAACAATAATAGTGGGAAATCTCAACCTTGCTCTCTCAGTACTAGATAAATCAAACCACAAAATAAATAAGAAAGAATTTAAAGAGGTAAGTAGAATTTTAGAAAAGTTAAGTATGATAGATCTTTAGAGAAAATTGAATAGAGACAGAAAGGAATATGCTTTTTTATTGGCAGTTCATGGAACCTATGCAAAAAATTGACCATAAATTAGAATGTAAAAATCTCAAAATTAAATACAGAAAGGCAAAAATCATAAATGCATTTTTTTCAGATCATGATGTAATAAAAATTACATGCAAAAAAAGGCCAGGGGGAAATAGACCAAAAATTAATTGGAAATTAAATAATATAATCCTCAAGAATGAATGGGTGAAACAATAAATCATAGACACAATCAATAACTTCATCAAAGAGAATGACAATAATGAGACAACATACCAGAATTTGTGGGATGAAGCCAAAGCAGTTATAAGGGGGAAATTTATACCTAAAGATGCTTACTTGCATAAAATAGAGAAAGAGAAGATCAATGAATTGAGCTTCCAATCAAAAAAGCTAGAAAAAGAATGCATTAAAAACCTTCTATTAAATACCAAATTTGAAACTCTAAAAATAAAAGAGGAGATTAATAAAATTGAAAATAAGAAAACTATTGAATTGATAAATAAAACTAGGAGTTGGTTTTATGGGAAAAACAAACTAAATAAACCTTTAGTTAATTTGATCAGAAAAAGGAAAAAGGAAAATCAAATTGTTAGTCTCAAAAATGAAAAGGGAGAACTATCCACCAATGAAGAGGAAACTAGAGCAATAATGAGGAATTATTTTGCCCAACTTTATGTCAATAAATTTGATGATCTAAGTGAAATGGAAGAATACCTACTAATGTAGGTTGCCCAGGTTAACAGAAGAAGAAACAAATTATTTAAACATTCCCATTTTAGAAAAAAGAAATAGAACAAACTATTAATCAACTCCCTAAGAAAAATTTTCCAGGACCAAATGGATTTACATGTGAATTCTACCAAAGATTCAAAGAACAATTAATTCTAATATTATATGAACTATTTGAAAAAAATAGGGAAAGAAGTCCTACCAAATACATTTTATGACACAGATATGGTGCTGATAGCTAAAAAAAGGTAAAGTGAAAATAGAGAATAAAAATTATAGACCAATTTCCCTAAAGAATATCAATGCAAAATCTTAAATAAAATATTAGCAATGAGATTACAGAAAGTCATTCCCTGGATAATACATTATGACCAAATAGGATTTATACCAGGGAAGCAGGGCTGGTTCAATATTAGGAAAACTATCAGCATAATCAACTATATCTATAGCCAAACTAACAAAAAATATTTGATTATCTCAATAGATGCAGAAAAAGCATTTGATAAAATCCAATACCTATTCCTATTAAAAACACTAGAGAGTATAGGAATGAATGGAATTTTCCTTAAAATGATCAGTAGTATCAGTAGTATCTATTTAAAAACATCAGCAAGCATCATATTTCATGGTAACAAACTAGAACAATTCCCAATAAGATCAGGGATAAAACAAGGTTGCCCACTATCACCATTACTATTAAATATTGTATTAGAAACATTAGCTTTGGCAATAAGAGAAGAAAAAGACAATAAAGGAATTAGAGTAGGTAAGGGGGAAAAAATAAGCAAAGAATAGTTTGCTTCTCAGATCTGTGGAGAAGGAAAGAATTTGTGACCATTGAAGAAATGGAACTCATAATTGAACACCGAAAAGATAATATTGATTATATTAAGTTGAAAAGTTTTTGCATCAACAAAACTAATGCAGTTAGAAAAGACACAATAAATTGAGAAAATATTTTTACATTTAAGGATTCTGATCAAGGTTTCATGTCTAAAATATAGAGAGAATTGATTCAAATTTATAAGAATTCAAGCCATTCTCTCTCTTTTAACATTTGTCAAAGGATATGAACAGACAATTTTTCAGATGAAGAAATTAAAACCATTTCTAATCATATGAAAAGGTGCTCTAAATCACTATTAATCAGAGAAATGCAAATTAAGACAACTCTGAGATCCCACTACAAACTTCTCAGGTTGTCTAAGATGACAGGAAAAGATAATGATGAATATTGGAAAACTGGGACACTAATACTTTGTTGATAGAATTGTGGAAGCTTCTACATACAAAGCTTTCAAGAAAAATAAGAATTGGGCTCAGGTCATGGAGTAATAAAAAGGAATTTTGAAAATCAGGTAAGAGAGTTAGAGGGAAAATTAGGGAGAGAATTAAGAGTGGTGCATAAGAAAATATGTGGATGAGGAGAACGATTGAGAAGAAAGTCTTAAAAAGTAAAATTGTCCAATTAGGAAAGAAACTACAAGAGCTCACTGAGGATAATAAATCTTTAAAAATTAGAACTGAGCAAATGGAAGCTAAAGCAAAAGAAAAAAAATGAAAAATAGAGAAATGTGTGAATATCTCATTAGAAAAACAATTGACCTGGAAATTAGACCTAGGAGAGATAACTGCAAAATTATTATTCTCTCTGAACATAATGATCAAAAAAAAAAGAGTGAGTCATTATCTTTTACAAAATTATAAAGGAAGATTGCCCGGAGATTCTAGAACCAGAGGGTAAAACAGACTAACAGAATCCACCAAACATCTACTGAAAGAGATCCCAAAATAAAAAATCCCAGGAGTATTATAGCCAAATTCTGGAACTCCAAGGTCAAGAAGAATATATTGAAAGAAGCAATTTAAGTATAGTGAAGCCACAATCAGGATAACATAAGATTTAGCAGCTTCTATATTAAAGGACCAAGATGGCATGTTATGTGATATTCCAAAAAAAATGGAGCTAGAATTATAACCAAAAATCATCTACCCAACAAAACTGAGTATAATTTTCAGAGGAAAAGGTGGTAATTCAATGAAATTTTTATTAAAATGATACAATTAAGGGATGAGAGAGGAATGTACTGGCAGAATGAGAAACAAAGAAGTAGAATGGTGCGAATTATTTGCCATAAAAAAGAGATCAGAAAAAGCTATTATAGTGGAGGGAAAAACATGGACTAGAAGGTGAGTAAGTGAACTTTACTCTCATTAGAATTGACTCAAAAAAATCAAGATGGTGGAGTGAAACCAGGAAATTACTTGAACTCTCCCAGTTTCCCTGGGAAACCAAACCAGCAAACAAAATCTGATGTTATGAAAATATTCTTTAACTCAAGATATATTGGAAAACCTTCAAGAAAAATCAGTCACAGGTTCATATGAAGGCCTCATTTCCAAAATATATAGAGAATTGACTCTGATTTATAAGAAATCAAGCCATTCTCTAATTGATAAGTGGTCAAAGGATATGAATAGACAATTTTCAGATAATGAAATTGAAACTATTTATACTCATATGAAAGGGTTTTCCAAATCACTATTGATCAGAAAAATGCTAATTAAGACAACTCTGAGATACCACTATACACCTGTCAGATTGGCTAAGATGACAGGAAAAGATAATGACGAATGTTGGAGGGGATGTGGGAAAACTGGGACACTGATGCATTGTTGGTGGAGTTGTGAATGGATCCAGCCATTCTGGAGAACAATTTGGAACTATGCTCAAAAAGTTATCAAACTGTGCATCCCCTTTGATCCAGCAGGCTTATATCCCAAAGAGATATTAAAGAATGGAAAGGAACCTGTATGTGCCAAAATGTTTGTGGCAGTCCTGTTTGTAGTGACTAGAAACTGAAAATTGAATGGATGCCCATCAATTGGAGAATAGTTGGATAAATTGTAGTATATGAATGTTATGGAATATTATTGTTCTGTAAGAAATGACCAGCAGGATGAATACAGAGAGGCTTGGAGAAACTTACATGAACTAATGCTAAGTGAAATGAGCACAACCAGAAGATCATTATACACTTCAACAACAATATTATATGAGGATATATTCTGATGGAAGTGGCTATCTTCGGCAATGAGAAGATGCAGTTCAGTTCAAATTGATCAATGATGGACAGAATCAGCTATGCCCAGAGAAAGAACATTGGGAAATGAATGTGGACTACTTGCATTTTTATTTTTCTTCTCAGGTTATTTTTACCTTCTGAAGGTAAAAATTTTTCTTGTGCAACAAGAGAACTATACAGATGTGTACACATATATTGTATTTAAGATATACTTTAACATGTCTAACATGTATGAGAGTGCCTGCCATCTAGGGGAGGGGATGGAAGGAGGGAAGAAAAAAGTTGGAACAGAAATGAGTGTAAGGGACAATGTTGAAAAATTACCCATGCATATGTTGTCAATAAAAAGCTATAATAAAAAAAGAAAATTCAGTCACACTGGGGTAAAAAAGAGTGTTAAATCCAGTTTAGACAGAGTCTGGAAAAGCCAGTGAGGGGGGTTTAAGATAGCAGATAATCAACTGAGAACTTTGATCATGACTTAGTAGAGAAGCAGAACAGAGGGGAAGACTGCAGTCTCAGGTCATAAGGCAAATTTTTCGAAACCAGGCTATTTCTTGGAAATAAGTGATAAAACTATGCTTTACGAATGCAAGGAGCCCTTATGCTCAAAGCCAATAATCAGAACTGCACAGGAAGCTTGAGACAGTGCCCTGTTATAGAAGGAGCAGAGTTTGGCCATAAAAGTTAAAAAAGAGGAAATATCAAAATAAAAAGCCAGTAAATGAGCAATAACAAGAAAAGAAACTCGACCATGGAATGTTACTATAATGATGAGAAAAATCAAAGCACCACGTAAGACAAGGACAATATGTCCACAGAGGAACATTTTTCACAATTTCAAGGAAAAATTACTACAATCTGCCATACAAAAGGAATTCACGTATCAAAGAGCAACAATCAGGATTACTCAATATCAGTCAGCATCTACAATAAAGGATCAGAGAACCTGGAATACCATATTATGTAAGGCAAAGAATATAGGGTTACAATAAAAAATTAACTACCAAAGAAAACTGAGAATCATTATTCAGGGAAGGAAGTGGATCTTCAATGAATAAGAAGCTTTCATTTATTTATATTGAGGGAAAAAAAAAACTTAACGGAAAATTTGATCCTCAGACACAGTATGTATAGTTGTGAATGGATTTTGATGTGAGGATATCAGAGAAAAAAATCTTAAGGGATGAGAAAATGACTAGAAAATGATGAGAAAATGTGAGTTATAATGGGACAAGTTAGATCACATGAAGAGGCATAAAGCACATTTTACATTAGAGAGAAAGAAGTGAGGAGGATAATTATTATCTTAAGCTCAATCTCATCACATTTGACTCAAAAAGGGGATATTTTCACAATTCTCTTAACAGTAGAAATATTATCTAAGCCTATAAAAAATAGAAGGATAAAGAGGAAAGAAAAGAGAGGGCTGGAGAGAAGGGAGGGCAGAAACACTAGGGGAAAAAACCTAAGAGAAGGGGGCAGGGGTGGAAAAATACAAGGTACTGAGTTGGGTAAGTTTAAAAATAAAGCATAACTACTAAGGACAGGGTGGAAATAGAGAACAAAAATATATAGAGAGAATAAAATAAGATAGATGGAAATACAGAGCTGGTAATTATAACTGTGAATGTGAATGGGATGAACTCTCCCATAAATAGAAGGAAATAGCAGAGTAGGTTAAAACTCAGATTCTTACAATGTGCTTTTTACAAGAAATATATTTGAAATAGAGGGATACATACAGAGTATAGGCAAAACTCTGGAGCAGAATTTATTATACTTCAGATGAAGTAAAAAAAAAAAGCAGGGGTAATAATTCTGATCTCAGATAAAATAAAAGTAAAAATAGTTTTATTAAAAGAGATAAGGAAGTAAAGTACATCTTCCTAAAGGGTACTCCAAACAATGAAGTAGAAATCGTACTAAATGTAGATACACCAAGTAGTGGAACATACAAATTTCTAGAGAAGATGCTAAGTCAGATAGGAAGAAATAGAGAGCAAAACTCTATTAGTGGGCAACCTCAAACTTCTCCTCTCAGAATCAGAGAAATCTAAAAACAAAATAGATAAGATAGAAACTGGGAAAGTTAATGGAATTCTAGAAAATACTAGATGTAATAGACCTTGGTAAAAAAGCTAAATAGAGATAGAAAGGAAAACACCTTTTTCTTGGCAATACAGTGCACCTCCACAAAAATTTACCATGTATTAGGACATAAAAACCTCATAATCAAATGTAGAATGGCAAAAAATAGTAAATGCTCCCTTTTCAGACCACAATGAAATAAAAATTATATTAATAAAGGATAAGAGAATGAGAGGAAAAACCAATTAAAAGTTAAATAATCTAATTCTAAAGAATGAGTGGGTGAAACAATGAATCACAAAAACAATTCACAATTTCATCTAAGAGAATGATAATAATGAGATAATTACTAAAATGTATGGGATGCATCTAAAGCAGTTCTAAAGAGAAATTATATATCTCTAAATAGCTACATAAATAAAATAGGGAAAGAGAAGAATAATTAATTTGGAATATAAATAATCTAGAAAAAGAACAAATTAAAAGCTCCCAATTAAATACCAAATTAGAAATTTTGAAACTCAAAGGAGGTATAAATAAAATTGAAACTAAGAAAACTATTGAACTAATTAATAAAACTAAGAATTGGTTTTATGAAAAAATCAGTGAACTAGATAAACCTTTGGTTAATTGATCATAAAAAGGAAAGAAAAACCCAAATTACCAGCATCAAAAATGAAAATGGTCTTACCACCAAAGAAAAAGAAATTAAAGCAATTATTAGGAGTTATTTTACCCAACCACATGGGAGCAAATCTGATAATGTAATTGAAAGGATGAATATTTACAGAAATATAAATTGCCCAAATTAATAGAAGAGGAAATAAATATTTAAAGAATCCCATTTTAGAAAAGGAAATTGAACAAGTCATTAATGAACTTCCTATAATAAAATCTCCAGAGCCAGATGGATTGACAAGTGAATTCTACCAAACAATTAAATAGCAGTTTACTCCAGTACTATATATGTGGAAAAATAAGTAAAGAGAAAATCCTGACAAATATCTTCTATGACACAAATATCATACTGATATCTAACCCAGGAAGAGCCAAAACAGAGCAAGAAAAGTAGAGACCAATTTCCCTAATATATATTGATGTTTTTGTCCTTCAATTTTTATGCTTAAATGCTTAAATGTCACAAAAAGGATTCTTAATCATATGATTTTTTTCTAGCAATTTTTAAAATGATTTCCTCTTATATATGAGATAAATCTTTTCATAATTTTCAATTATCCTTTAGATTTTATTTTTTTCATTTTTAATTATTGTTACTCTTAGCTTTCATAACTTTCTAAATGATAAACAAATCGAGTGTTTCTAAATATAAAGTTTTGGAGGTGCCATCGGCTTCTCATTATGAAATTTGATTTATTCTGACTATACTTTACTGTAAAATATAGTAACTGGTTCTTTGTCTTTTCTTCTCTCCATATCCTGTTTATAACTGCCAATAAATAAATCAAAATGTAGTTAAACACATATTGTATTTTTCTGTATTTTTATTTTTGATATTATGTATTTGTTTTGATCTTTACACTAAAACTTAGTGTTCTGGATGTATATGGGTTATTGATTCAAGAATGACTCACTGTAGTAATGTCATTTCTTTTATTTTAAAACAATCAGTATCATTTTCCCCTCCTTAGAACATGAGTATGTGATATGTTCTGCTTCTTTTTGTAATGAAGATATCTATGTGTAGAGGACCACAGACAGTGGGGAACCCTAGGAGAGGTTTAAGACCCTTTAGTCTAGTAAAATGAATCCTGCTTATAGTGTCTGGTTCTGCTCCGCATCTCCCTGTAAGGGCTCTTGGCCTTCCTGAGAAGTCAGGGGGAGGTAACAACCTGAGCTGTTATTAAAGCAGAATGATACCAAGTGGCAAAAGAGTCATGAACACACAATAGCAAGTTCTTTATGTTGTCCTGCATACATAGTATATAGTTAGTGTATGAGCAATATGCTATAGTTATGTAAGGGCATTAGGGTATATAAGGCTTAGAGAATTTGAAATAAAGGAACTCCATGTTTGACCATCCATGTGAGTCCTGCCTCTTCACTCCTCTTCTAAGAACAAGGACTTGGGCTGGTTTGGAGATCCTCCAGAGAGCTTGTCCAGACTTTATATCAATGACATTTAAATGGACTTCCGGTTAAGATGGCGGAGAGGAGGCTCACAGTTGCATAAGCTCCGCGCTTTCTCTCACTATCCACTTCATTACAAGCCTCTGAATCAATGCTTGACTGAAAAAAAACCCACAAATAGTTACCAAGAGAAGCCATCCTTGAGATCCGCCAAGAAAGGTCTGTCTTTACTGGAGGGCTGGGGCGGTTTTAGATCGGGCGCAGGCGGCGGGCAGCGGCAGTGAGAGCACGGGAGCAGACTGGAGAGGGGGTGGGGAGTGATCGTAGCCGTCTCTGCGGGGAGAGCTTCGCTACAGGTTTGGAACCTGCAGCAAGTCAACAGCCCAGCAGAGAAGCTAAAAACACCGGGGCTGAAGAACACAACCGCAAACAGCTGGAGTCTCTCAGGACCTGGCCGCCCCCCCCTTCCCCCCCCTCAGTGACTCAGCACGCTTTGGGATCTCAGAGCGCAGGCGCAGCACAGTCCTGCTAGTGCTTCACTGCTGCCCCCTGCAGTCTGTAGAGGAAGCTCGATAACACACCCAGCCCCCCCCCAAAGAAAGACTCCAGTTTTTTCTGTTTTTCTTCGGTAGTTTGTCCCTGATTAATAGACAGAATGAGCAAGAAGCTGAAGAGGACTTTAACCCTTGACAGCTTCTACACAGATAGAGAGCAGACTCTAAATCCTGAGGAGACTAAAAACAGGCAGTCCCCAGGTGATTCCCCAAAGGAGGAGATCGTCTGCTCCTCAGCACAGATGAACCTCATAGAAGTGATTAAAAAGGCTCTCACAAGGGAGCTAGAAGAAAAATGGGAAAAGAGCCTGGAGAAGTCAGTTAAAGAGAGAGTGGATAAAGAAGTAAAATCCTTGAAAAATAGGATTAGTGAACTGGAAACAGAAAACAGCTCTCTAAAAAACAAAATTGGCGAAATGGAGAAAAATTCCACAGAACAAAAGAACTCAATTGGACAATTAGAGAAAGATTTTAAAAAAGTGAGTGAAGAGACTACTTCACTGAAAATCAGAATTGAACAAGTGGAATTGAATGACTCGAGGAGACAAGAAGAATCAGTCAAGCAAATCCAAAAAAATCAAACAATGGAGAAAAATGTGAAATACCTTCTGGGGAAGACAACAGACCTGGAAAACAGATCCAGGAGAGACAATCTGAGAATCATTGGACTCCAGAAAAACATGATGAAAAAAAGAGCCTGGACACTGTCTTCCAGGAAATTATCAAAGAGAATTGCCCAGAAGTCATAGGAACAGAGGAAAAAATAAACATTGAAAGGATTCATCGATCACCCACTGAAAGGGATCCTAAAATCAAAACACCAAGGAATATAGTGGCCAAATGCCAGAACCCTCAGATGAAAGAAAAAATATTGCAAGCGGCTAGAAAAACCCAATTCAAGTATCAAGGAGCCACAATAAGGATCACCCAGGATCCGGCAGCATCCACATTAAAAGATCGAAGGGCTGGAATATGATATTCCGAAAGGCTAAGGAACTTGGTATGCAACCAAAAATAACTTACCCAGCGAGAATGAGCATCTTTTTCCAGGGAAGAAGATGGACATTCAACGAAGTAAGCGAATTTCATCTATTTCTGATGAAAAAACCAGAACTTAACAAAAAGTTTGATCTACAAATATAGAACTCAAGAGAAATCTAAAAAGGTAAAGATTAATCTTGGGAACTATATTTTGACTATATAGATGTATAAAGAATACATGTATACCTTGTTCTAGAAATTGATGTGGAAAGGACATTGTACCAGAAAAAGGGTAAAGTGGGGGTAGTACATCTCATGAAGAGGCATAGGAAACCTATTATATCTGAGAGAAAGAATGGAGGGGGATGAATATAGTGGGTATCTTACTGCCTTCAGAATTGGCTTTAAGTGAAAAATCTTAAGACATATTCAATCTATGGTGAAACTTCTCCCATCTCATTGAAAAGTGAGAAGGGAAAAGTGGAAAGGGAAGGAATAAGCTAAGCGGAAGGGAATACGGGAACTGGGAGGGAAAGGGGTAAGATAGGGGGAGGAACTCTAAGGCGGGGGGAGGGACACTAAAAAGGGAGGGCTGTGAGAAGCAAGGGGTGCTCACAAGCTTAATACTTGGAAGGGGGGAAAGGGGAAAGAAGGGAGGAAAGCATAAACCGGGGTTAACAAGATGGCAAGTAATACAGAATTGGTCATTCTAACCATAAATGTGAACGGGGTAAACTCCCCCATAAAGAGGAAGCGGTTAGCAGAATGGATTAAAAGCCAGAATCCTACAATATGTTGTTTACAGGAAACACACCTGAAGCGGGGAGATACATGCAGGTTAAAGGTAAAAGGTTGGAGCAAAATCTACTATGCTTCAGGTGAAGTCAAAAAAGCAGGGGTAGCCATCCTGATCTCAGATCAAGCTAAAGCAAAAATTGACCTAATTAAAAGAGATAAGGAAGGACACTATATCTTGCTAAAGGGTAGCATGGATAATGAAGCACTATCTATATTAAACATATATGCACCAAGTGGGGTAGCATCTAAATTCTTAAAAGAGAAACTAAGAGAGCTGCAAGAAGAAATAGACAGTAAAACTATAATAGTGGGAGATCTTAACCTTGCACTCTCAGAATTAGATAAATCAAACCAGAAAATAAATAAGAAAGAAGTCAAAGAGGTAAACAGAATACTAGAAAAGCTAGATATGATAGATCTCTGGAGAAAATGTAATGGAGACAGAAAGGAATACACTTTCTTTTCAGCAGTTCATGGAACCTATACAAAAATTGACCATATATTAGGACATAAAAACCTCAAACTCAAATGTAGTAAGGCAGAAATAGTAAATGCATCCTTTTCAGACCACGATGCAATGAAAATTACATTCAACAAAAAAGCAGGGGGAAGTAGACCAAAAAATAATTGGAAACTAAATAATCTCATACTAAAGAATGATTGGGTAAAACAGCAAATCATAGACATAATTAATAACTTCACCCAAGAAAACGATAATAATGAGACATCATACCAAAATGTATGGGATGCAGCCAAAGCGGTAATAAGGGGAAATTTCATATCTCTAGAGGCCTATTTGTATAAAATAGAGAAAGAGAAGGTCAATGAATTGGTTTGCAATTAAAAATGCTAGAAAAGGAACAAATTAAAAACCCCCAGTCAAACACTAAACTTGAAATTCTAAAAGTAAAAGGTGAGATCAATAAAATTGAAAGTAAAAAAACTATTGAATTGATTAATAAAACTAAGAGTTGGTTCTATGAAAAAACCAACAAAATAGACAAACCCTTAGTAAATCTGATTAAAAAAAGGAAAGAGGAAAATCAAATTGTTAGTCTTAAAAATGAAAAGGGAGAACTCACCACTAACGAAGAGGAAATTAGAGCAATAATTAGGAGTTACTTTGCCCAACTTTATGCCAATAAATTCGACAACTTAAATGAAATAGAAAAATACCTCCAAAAATACAGCTTGCCCAAACTAACAGAGGAAGAAGTAAATATCCTAAACAGTCCCATCTCAGAAAAAGAAATAGAACAAACTATCAATCAACTCCCTAAGAAAAAATCCCCAGGACCAGATGGATTTACATGTGAATTCTACCAAACATTTAAAGAACAATTAACTCCAATGTTATATAAACTATTTGAAAAAATAGGGATTGAAGGAGTCCTACCAAACTCCTTTTATGACACAGATATGGTACTGATACCTAAACCAGGTAGGCTGAAAACAGAGAAAGAAAATTATAGACCAATCTCCCTAATGAATATTGATGCTAAAATCTTAAATAAAATATTAGCAAAAAGATTACAGAAAATTGTCACCAGGATAATACACTATGACCAAGTAGGATTTATACCAGGAATGCAGGGCTGGTTCAATATTAGGAAAACTATTAGCATAATTGACTATATCAATAACCAAACAAACAAAAACCACATGATCATCTCAATAGATGCAGAAAAAGCATTTGATAAAATCCAACATCCATTCCTAATAAAAACACTTGAGAGCATAGGAATAAATGGACTTTTCCTTAAAATAGTCAGGAGCATATATTTAAAACCATCAGTAAGCATCATATGCAATGGGGAAAAACTGGAACCTTTCCCAGTAAGATCTGGAGTGAAGCAAGGTTGCCCACTATCACCATTATTATTTAATATCGTATTAGAAACACTAGCCTCGGCAATAAGAGTCGAGAAAGATATAAAAGGAATTAGAGTAGGCAATGAGGAAACCAAACTATCACTCTTTGCAGATGATATGATGGTATACCTAGAGAACCCCAGAGATTCTACCAAAAAGCTATTGGAAATAATTCATAATTTTAGCAAAGTAGCTGGCTACAAAATAAATCCCCATAAATCCTCAGCATTTTTATACATCACCAACAAAACCCAACAGCAAGAGATACAAAGAGAAATTCCATTCAGAATAACTGTTGATACCATAAAATATTTGGGAATCTATCTACCAAAGGAAAGTCAGGAATTATATGAGCAAAATTATAAAAAAGTCTCCACACAAATAAAGTCAGACTTAAATAATTGGAAAAATATTAAGTGCTCTTGGATCGGCCGAGCGAACATAATAAAGATGACAATACTCCCTAAACTAATCTATTTATTTAGTGCTATACCAATCAGACTTCCAAGAAAATATTTTATTGATCTAGAAAAAATAACAACAAAATTCATATGGAACAATAAAAAGTCGAGAATCTCAAGGGAATTAATGAAAAAAAAATCAAATGAAGGTGGCCTAGCTGTACCTGATCTAAAATTATATTATAAAGCAGCAGTCACCAAAACCATTTGGTATTGGCTAAGAAATAGATTAGTGGATCAGTGGAAAAGGCTAGGCTCACAAGACAGAATAGTCAATTATAGCAATCTAGTGTTTGACAAACCCAAAGCCCCTAACTTCTGGGAAAAGAATTCATTATTTGATAAAAACTGCTGGGATAATTGGAAATTAGTATGGCAGAAATTAGGCATGGACCCACACTTAACACCATATACCAAGATAAGATCAAAATGGGTCTATGACCTAGGCATAAGAACGAGATTATAAATAAATTAGAGGAACATAGAATAGTTTATCTCTCAGACTTGTGGAGGAGAAAGAAATTTGTGACCAAAGATGAACTAGAGACCATTACTGATCACAGAATAGAAAATTTCGATTACATCAAATTAAAAAGCCTTTGTACAAATAAAACTAATGCAAACAAGATTAGAAGGGAAGCAACAAACTGGGAAAACATTTTCACAGTTAAAGGTTCTGATAAAGGCCTCATTTCCAAAATATATAGAGAACTGACTCAAATTTATAAGAAATCAAGCCATTCTCCAATTGATAAATGGTCAAAGGATATGAACAGACAATTTTCAGAGGATGAGATTGAAACTATTACCACTCATATGAAAGAGTGTTCCAAATCATTATTGATCAGAGAAATGCAAATTAAGACAACTCTGAGATACCACTACACACCTGTCAGATTGGCTAAGATGACAGGAAAAAATAATGATGAATGTTGGAGGGGATGCGGGAAAACTGGGACACTAATGCATTGTTGGTGGAGTTGTGAACGAATCCAACCATTCTGGAGAGCAATCTGGAATTATGCCCAAAAAATTATCAAAATGTGCATATCCTTTGATCCAGCAGTGTTTCTATTGGGCTTATATCCCAAAGAAATACTAAAGAAGGGAAAGGGACCTGTATGTGCCAAAATGTTTGTAGCAGCCCTGTTTGTAGTGGCTAGAAACTGGAAAATGAATGGATGCCCATCAATTGGAGAATGGCTGGGTAAATTGTGGTATATGAATGTTATGGAATATTATTGTTCTGTAAGAAATGACCAGCAGGATGAATACAGAGAGGCTTGGAGAGACCTACATGAACTGATGCTAAGTGAAATGAGCAGAACCAGGAGATCATTATACACTTCGACAACGATATTGTATGAGGACATATTTTGATGGAAGTGGATTTCTTTGACAAAGAGACCTGAGTTTCAATTGATAAATGACGGACAAAAGCAGCTACACCCAAAGAAAGAACACTGGGAAACGAATGTGAACTATCTGCATTTTTGTTTTTCTCTCCCCGATTATTTATACCTTCTGAATCCAATTCTCCCTATGCAACAAGAGAACTGTTCGGTTCTGCAAACATATATTGTATCTAGGATATACTGCAACATATCCAACATATAAAGACTGCTTGCCATCTAGGGGAGGGGGTGGAGGGAGGGAGGGGAAAAAAAAATCGGAACAGAAATGAGTGTCAATATAATGTAATTATTAAATAAAAAATTTAAAAAAAAAATAAAAAAAAATAAAAAAAAAATGACATTTAAATATAAAATTCCTACATCATTTCCCTTTGTCTTTGCTTATTCTAGATCCACATTGTAAAATATTTTTAGCATCTTCATATATTTCATACTTTGCAATGGAGTCACCAAGTATATAGATTTAAATTGCTAGGCCATACTAAGTTCTTAACAGAATACCTCTTCATCTTCTGCATACAACTTAGAACATGAATACAATTTTTTCATGGTGGTATTTTTGCAAATATTCATCAAGAATACTACCTAACCACGAATTGAAAGAATGTTATATAAAATGATGCTATGAATTTCTTTACTAGTATGCCTACTCAGTCACTGGATGTGGATTTCACATTTAGACTACCAATATATAAATTAAAACTTTGTTGTTCAGTCATGTCTGATTCTTCATGAACTTATGAACTATTGGTATCCATGAAGTTTTCTCAGCAGGGCTACTGGAGTAATTTGTTACTTCCATATCCAATAGGTTCTTTTTTTTTTTTTTTTTTTTTTTTCAGAAATAGAGGCTGAAGTGCCTAGAATCACATTTTCTGTAGTTTATTTCTGTACTTGAATTTGAACTCAGGTCTTTCCATCTCCAGACCCAGTGTTCTATCCACTTAGCCATGGCTGCCTTCATAAGTAAAGTTTTTACATCATCTAAAAAAAATTCTCAAAATCTGTTGTCATCTTTTTATTTTTCTGTAATCATTAGAAAAGAAGAAATATGAGCAAACCTAAGAATTATCTGGAATATTCTTTTTATTGGTGGAGTTGGTGGTTACCACGGCCAAAAAAATTTTATGTATTTCACATTTAAATGGAATCATATTACTGAAAGTACTATTGTTAAGGAATATGTTTTAGAATCTTAGCTTGCCATAAATGATTCATCTACTATTTTTTAACAATAAATTTTTATTTAAATGTGAGCTAGTATTATTATTCAACCCCCTCTCTCTTAGTTTTAATGACTCTGAGTGGACTGTGACCTGCTCATTTGCTGAAGCTTTGCAGGAGGAACAAATTTTCCTTTTTACTGCTATGTCTCTCCTACTTGTGAGAGGTCATGGATAGTGATGCCATTCATTTTTCATCAGTTATTCAAAGAATCAATCCCAAAGTTGTTACTAAACCACAAACTTACTCCCTCTGGGGGTACATTGATGACATGAATACACATAACAGGCAAGCTATAAACCATGCCTCTGGAAAAGTAATTAACAGAGAATTAAATATTCATGTGATGAACAGACTGGAGTTTAAGAACTTTAGTAGAAGAATGAGTCTATGGTTAGTCTTAAATACAAGTAGAGGCACATGGGATGGTCTAAGCAGCATACTATGATGACCACTGATTTTGGTTTCACAAAACCTGAATTTATATCCCAACTCAGCTTTTTATACTGTGTTTGACATTTGATTCATCCTTTCAAATTTCTGGTGCAAATTCCCTTAACTGTAAGTTGATGGGTTAGATAATCTTTAATTCCCTCACAACTATAAATCTCTGATATAAATCTCTGCTCTAATGGCATCTGGCTCTCCACAATCTAATGCTTTCTTTGATCTGCCTAAAAATCTGCACAATGAATAAACTTAGTAAAGTACCCTTGCCCACATTGGGCACTATATAAATGCTTATTTTTGATCATTAATTCCCCAACTTAGCTACAAAGCCTCCACTAACTCTAAATTCATGTAACATTTCATATTTCTGAGATTACTTTCTGCCAATGGTAGTGTAAAAATCATCTATTTTGCAAATGAGTAAAAAGAGAAATATAGTCATAATCTCTGTTTAATTAAAATAATAATCTTTATTCATCATCTTAATTGATTGTTATGAGGAAAGTGTTATAGACATGGGAACTATTAAAAATTAATCAGCAACATGGCCCTGAGTAGGTCACTGAAATATTATAAACAAAATTATATAGCAGCTTGTAAGTCACAACTCTGTAAAATAGAAAAGATATTGTGCTATCTTGTTGTAAAATATGTCATTAGTTCCTTTTCCTAGAGCAAGATTAGGAGATAGAGCCAAGGAACTTTGGTAAGTAAAGACTCCCTGGAGAACACTATGCTATGGAACATTTTGGTTAACATAAATGGTTTTTGTATGAAGAATTTTTACTTTCTTCTTTAATAATTCATATTTCCAGTGAGCATCCCCATGTCTCTATTACCTTTCAATGTACCACAGCTGCAAACTGATTACAAAAACATCATGAATTTGGATCATAAGATTTATCTAGTCAAATTCTCTCGTTTTACATAGAAGAAAATGACGATTCATGAATGAAATGATATGCCCAAAGTAATTTGGATAGCAATTACCAAAAACATGATTGAGTGTTATACATGCCTTTTACCCCTACATGAGAGATGTCAAACAAGTGATCAACAAAATATATGAAACACAATACTGTTGTGGGTCAGATTAAAATATAATCAGAAAATATTTGACTAAATAAAAAGACAATAAAACTTAGATAATTTTAACATTAAAAAATAAATGTAAGGTCTGGTATGATCGTTTATATAAATGATATATGGTTCAGTATTCATCATTTATATTTGAGTTTGATAACACTGTCCTACATGAAACTGTTCTTTGTTAACTACCAGAAGATTTGGGTTAACTAGTTTCACCAGAAAACGAAACACAAATATGGTGACATATTCAGAGATTGATAGAGATAAGCACTTGACCAAAGATAATGAAGTATATAGGAATGTGAATGCATGTAAATGAAAGGGTACTTAAGTGAAATGAAAATGCCTAACATAGAAAAAGTAGCATGGGAATAAATTTTATAGCATTTCAAAGCAAGAGCCACCTGTTTGTCATGCATTTGGAAACAATTCTGATCACAGAAATGATTAGTAAAAGGAGTTTTTATTCAGCTTAATCTTAGAGTTGTATTGAAAATAAATGAGAAAAGACAAGGAGTAGAATGATCAAGTAAAATCCAATAAATGCAAAAAATGCAATAAAAAAGTAATGGGTTGATTGAATATAAAACAACTAATAGAAACAAAGAATACAGAACTTATATCCACATCTAAGAGACAAATTATTATTTGTCTGACATACACACAAAACTATGTTAAAGGTTGAATAAATGGTTTTCAATCCTTCCTACTGAGTAGCTAAAGTTAAGTATCTGGAAACAGAATTCAATCTTAAGAAAAGAATACAAAGCCTAATGATTAAACAAGCAGCAGTGGAAAAATTAATTTTGAAGGTATCATGAGTTTTAGGTTACTGAAGCAAATTTATATCAAATAGAACTTTTGTTCTGAATTCTTAATATGTGATTATATAGTGTAAATACATTGTTGGTACCTTATGCCATAAAGAGAAGTTAATCTCTCAAAAAGTAGAGATAATGTTTAAACCTGACATTTTTTCAAATTCAGAATACAAAAAAGTCTTTAATGTTTGTTGAATTGAAAGGAAAACAAGAAGGCAAAGAGTTCAAAAGGCAATTCAATTCAATAGTCATTAAGAATCCAATATTTGTATGATGTCTGAAAAAATACATATTACATATATTCTATAATTCAGAAAGAATGTTGATTGATAATTGCTTATCTGATGCCTCTTAAAAACTTGTTGATTCCTTATTGAGCTTTGAAAGTAACTCAATTTTTAGCAGGCACTATAAAGTTGTAAAGGTTCTTGTGCATGGTATTATCAAAGGATTATATATGCACCTATTGAATAAGGAAAAATACAGCTAAGCGGAAACTCAACATAAAAGAATGAAAATCACATGATGATTTTTTTCAAATGCTGAAACTTATGAAACCATACTTGCCAATAATGGGGACATTTTGAGGTGCACCAATGAAGAGAATATTAAGACTATGATAAAATACTTCTTTATTTATGAGGTATTGGGTGCAAACATGGCACTCTGCTAAACACTGAACATTCAAGTAAAAAGGCAAATCAACCCATACTCTTAGCTTCCCTCTATGAAATTTCTGGCATTTGAATTTTTTTTTTCAAATAACAATTATTTTTCCAATTACATATAACCATAGTTTTCAACATTTATTTTTGTAAATTTTTGAGTTTAATACTTTTGTTCCTCTCTCCCTTACCTCCTTCTCCCCAAAAGAGTAAGCAATCAGATGTAGATTACATGATACCATAATTTTTTTTTAAACATTAGAGTAACTCATAGGATCCTCAAATTCTAAGAGAGATATTGAAGCAGAAACAATGTCCCATTTTGTAGATTTACCATGCTAAAAATCTGGGATCTTCTGACTATGAATTAGTTTCTCTTTTCTTTACTCTAAATTATATGGCAATAATTCTTCCTATTAAGTAATTAAAATTAAGCAATTGGAATCAGGATACAATCTTCAATCAATAATACAAAGATAATCATTAAACAAAAGTAAAACTCAGAAATTGATGTGACTTTATAAGTAGCAAGTTGAAATCTATATAAAAGACCCCTCTAATGAGTAGAAAACAGAACTAGATTTACAAACCAGTTCTGCCAAAAAATTGAAGAAAATTTAATTCCAATATTACATAAACTAATTAGGAAGGTGGGTTAAGAAATAATTCTACCAAATTCCTTCTATAAGACAAATAGGATTTTGATATCTAAAGGAGTGATAGCAAAACAGAGAAAGAAAGTTATAGAAAAATTTCCCTAATGAATATTGATGCAAAATTTTTTTTTAATTTTTTATTTAATAATTACATTATATTGACACTCATTTCTGTTCCGATTTTTTTCCCCTCCCTCCCTCTACCCCCTCCCCTAGATGGCAAGCAGTCCTTTATATGTTGGATATGTTGCAGTATATCCTAGATACAATATATGTTTGCAGAACCGAACACTTCTCTTGTTGCATAGGGAGAATTGGATTCAGAAGGTATAAATAATCCGGGAAGAAAAACAAAAATGCAGATAGTTCACATTCGTTTCCCAGTGTTCTTTCTTTGGGTGTAGCTGCTTTTGTCCGTCATTTATCAATTGAAACTCAGGTCTCTTTGTCAAAGAAATCCACTTCCATCAAAATATGTCCTCATACAATATCGTTGTCGAAGTGTATAATGATCTCCTGGTTCTGCTCATTTCACTTAGCATCAGTTCATGTAGGTCTCTCCAAGCCTCTCTGTATTCATCCTGCTGGTCATTTCTTACAGAACAATAATATTCCATAACATTCATATACCACAATTTACCCAGCCATTCTCCAATTGATGGGCATCCATTCATTTTCCAGTTTCTAGCCACTACAAACAGGGCTGCTACAAACATTTTGGCACATACAGGTCCCTTTCCCTCTTTAGTATTTCTTTGGGATATAAGCCCAATAGAAACACTGCTGGATCAAAGGATATGCACATTTTGATAATTTTTTGGGCATAATTCCAGATTGCTCTCCAGAATGGTTGGATTCGTTCACAACTCCACCAACAATGCATTAGTGTCCCAGTTTTCCCGCATCCCTCCAACATTCATCATTATTTTTTCCTGTCATCTTAGCCAATCTGACAGGTGTGTAATGGTATCTCAGAGTTGTCTTAATTTGCATTTCTCTGATCAATAATGATTTGGAACACTCTTTCATATGAGTGGTAATAGTTTCAATCTCATCCTCTGAAAATTGTCTGTTCATATCCTTTGACCATTTATCAATTGGAGAATGGCTTGATTTCTTATAAATTTGAGTCAGTTCTCTATATATTTTGGAAATGAGGCCTTTATCAGAACCTTTAACTGTGAAAATGTTTTCCCAGTTTGTTGCTTCCCTTCTAATCTTGTTTGCATTAGTTTTATTTGTACAAAGGCTTTTTAATTTGATGTAATCGAAATTTTCTATTCTGTGATCAGTAATGGTCTCTAGTTCATCTTTGGTCACAAATTTCTTTCTCCTCCACAAGTCTGAGAGATAAACTATTCTATGTTCCTCTAATTTATTTATAATCTCGTTCTTTATGCCTAGGTCATAGACCCATTTTGATCTTATCTTGGTATATGGTGTTAAGTGTGGGTCCATGCCTAATTTCTGCCATACTAATTTCCAATTGTCCCAGCAGTTTTTATCAAATAATGAATTCTTTTCCCAGAAGTTAGGGGCTTTGGGTTTGTCAAACACTAGATTGCTATAATTGACTATTTTGTCTTGTGAGCCTAGCCTTTTCCACTGATCCACTAATCTATTTCTTAGCCAATACCAAATGGTTTTGGTGACTGCTGCTTTATAATATAATTTTAGATCAGGTACAGCTAGGCCACCTTCATTTGATTTTTTTTTTCATTAGTTCCCTTGAGATTCTCGACTTTTTATTGTTCCATATGAATTTTGTTGTTATTTTTTCTAGATCAATAAAATATTTTCTTGGAAGTCTGATTGGTATAGCACTAAATAAATAGATTAGTTTAGGGAGTATTGTCATCTTTATTATGTTCGCTCGGCCGATCCAAGAGCACTTAATATTTTTCCAATTATTTAAGTCTGACTTTATTTGTGTGGAGACTTTTTTATAATTTTGCTCATATAATTCCTGACTTTCCTTTGGTAGATAGATTCCCAAATATTTTATGGTATCAACAGTTATTCTGAATGGAATTTCTCTTTGTATCTCTTGCTGTTGGGTTTTGTTGGTGATGTATAAAAATGCTGAGGATTTATGGGGATTTATTTTGTAGCCAGCTACTTTGCTAAAATTATGAATTATTTCCAATAGCTTTTTGGTAGAATCTCTGGGGTTCTCTAGGTATACCATCATATCATCTGCAAAGAGTGATAGTTTGGTTTCCTCATTGCCTACTCTAATTCCTTTTATATCTTTCTCGACTCTTATTGCCGAGGCTAGTGTTTCTAATACAATATTAAATAATAATGGTGATAGTGGGCAACCTTGCTTCACTCCAGATCTTACTGGGAAAGGTTCCAGTTTTTCCCCATTGCATATGATGCTTACTGATGGTTTTAAATATATGCTCCTGACTATTTTAAGGAAAAGTCCATTTATTCCTATGCTCTCAAGTGTTTTTATTAGGAATGGATGTTGGATTTTATCAAATGCTTTTTCTGCATCTATTGAGATGATCATGTGGTTTTTGTTTGTTTGGTTATTGATATAGTCAATTATGCTAATAGTTTTCCTAATATTGAACCAGCCCTGCATTCCTGGTATAAATCCTACTTGGTCATAGTGTATTATCCTGGTGACAATTTTCTGTAATCTTTTTGCTAATATTTTATTTAAGATTTTAGCATCAATATTCATTAGGGAGATTGGTCTATAATTTTCTTTCTCTGTTTTCAGCCTACCTGGTTTAGGTATCAATACCATATCTGTGTCATAAAAGGAGTTTGGTAGGACTCCTTCAATCCCTATTTTTTCAAATAGTTTATATAACATTGGAGTTAATTGTTCTTTAAATGTTTGGTAGAATTCACATGTAAATCCATCTGGTCCTGGGGATTTTTTCTTAGGGAGTTGATTGATAGTTTGTTCTATTTCTTTTTCTGAGATGGGACTGTTTAGGATATTTACTTCTTCCTCTGTTAGTTTGGGCAAGCTGTATTTTTGGAGGTATTTTTCTATTTCATTTAAGTTGTTGAATTTATTGGCATAAAGTTGGGCAAAGTAACTCCTAATTATTGCTCTAATTTCCTCTTCGTTAGTGGTGAGTTCTCCCTTTTCATTTTTAAGACTAACAATTTGATTTTCCTCTTTCCTTTTTTTAATCAGATTTACTAAGGGTTTGTCTATTTTGTTGGTTTTTTCATAGAACCAACTCTTAGTTTTATTAATCAATTCAATAGTTTTTTTACTTTCAATTTTATTGATCTCACCTTTTACTTTTAGAATTTCAAGTTTAGTGTTTGACTGGGGGTTTTTAATTTGTTCCTTTTCTAGCATTTTTAATTGCAAACCCAATTCATTGACCTTCTCTTTCTCTATTTTATACAAATAGGCCTCTAGAGATATGAAATTTCCCCTTATTACCGCTTTGGCTGCATTCCATACATTTTGGTATGATGTCTCATTATTATCGTTTTCTTGGGTGAAGTTATTAATTATGTCTATGATTTGCTGTTTTACCCAATCATTCTTTAGTATGAGATTATTTAGTTTCCAATTATTTTTTGGTCTACTTCCCCCTGCTTTTTTGTTGAATGTAATTTTCATTGCATCGTGGTCTGAAAAGGATGCATTTACTATTTCTGCCTTACTACATTTGAGTTTGAGGTTTTTATGTCCTAATATATGGTCAATTTTTGTATAGGTTCCATGAACTGCTGAAAAGAAAGTGTATTCCTTTCTGTCTCCATTACATTTTCTCCAGAGATCTATCATATCTAGCTTTTCTAGTATTCTGTTTACCTCTTTGACTTCTTTCTTATTTATTTTCTGGTTTGATTTATCTAATTCTGAGAGTGCAAGGTTAAGATCTCCCACTATTATAGTTTTACTGTCTATTTCTTCTTGCAGCTCTCTTAGTTTCTCTTTTAAGAATTTAGATGCTACCCCACTTGGTGCATATATGTTTAATATAGATAGTGCTTCATTATCCATGCTACCCTTTAGGAAGATATAGTGTCCTTCCTTATCTCTTTTAATTAGGTCAATTTTTGCTTTAGCTTGATCTGAGATCAGGATGGCTACCCCTGCTTTTTTGACTTCACCTGAAGCATAGTAGATTTTGCTCCAACCTTTTACCTTTAACCTGCATGTATCTCCCCGCTTCAGGTGTGTTTCCTGTAAACAACATATTGTAGGATTCTGGCTTTTAATCCATTCTGCTAACCGCTTCCTCTTTATGGGGGAGTTTACCCCGTTCACATTTATGGTTAGAATGACCAATTCTGTATTACTTGCCATCTTGTTAACCCCGGTTTATGTTTTCCTCCCTTCTTTCCCTTTCCCCCCTTCCAAGTATTAAGCTTGTGAGCACCCCTTGCTTCTCACAGCCCTCCCTTTTTAGTGTCCCTCCCCCCGCCTTAGAGTTCCTCCCCCTATCTTACCCCTTTCCCTCCCAGTTCCCGTATTCCCTTCCGCTTAGCTTATTCCTTCCCTTTCCACTTTTCCCTTCTCACTTTTCAATGAGATGGGAGAAGTTTCACCATAGATTGAATATGTCTTAAGATTTTTCACTTAAAGCCAATTCTGAAGGCAGTAAGATACTCACTATATTCATCCCCCTCCATTCTTTCTCTCAGATATAATAGGTTTCCTATGCCTCTTCATGAGATGTACTACCCCCACTTTACCCTTTTTCTGGTACAATGTCCTTTCCACATCAATTTCTAGAACAAGGGATACATGTATTCTTTATACATCTATATAGTCAAAATATAGTTCCCAAGATTAATCTTTACCTTTTTAGATTTTCCTTGAGTTCTATATTTGTAGATCAAACTTTTTGTTAAGTTCTGGTTTTTTCATCAGAAATAGATGAAATTCGCTTACTTCGTTGAATGTCCATCTTCTTCCCTGGAAAAAGATGCTCATTCTCGCTGGGTAAGTTATTTTTGGTTGCATACCAAGTTCCTTAGCCTTTCGGAATATCATATTCCAGGCCCTTCGATCTTTTAATGTGGATGCTGCCGGATCCTGGGTGATCCTTATTGTGGCTCCTTGATACTTGAATTGGGTTTTTCTAGCCGCTTGCAATATTTTTTCTTTCATCTGAGGGTTCTGGCATTTGGCCACTATATTCCTTGGTGTTTTGATTTTAGGATCCCTTTCAGTGGGTGATCGATGAATCTTTTCAATGTTTATTTTTTCCTCTGTTCCTATGACTTCTGGGCAGTTCTCTTTGATAATTTCCTGGAAGACATTGTCCAGGCTCTTTTTTTCATCATGTTTTTCTGGGAGTCCAATGATTCTCAGATTGTCTCTCCTGGATCTGTTTTCCAGGTCTGTTGTCTTCCCCAGAAGGTATTTCACATTTTTCTCTATTGTTTGATTTTTTTGGATTTGCTTGACTGATTCTTCTTGTCTCCTCGAGTCATTCAATTCCACTTGTTCAATTCTGATTTTCAGTGAAGTATTCTCTTCACTCACTTTTTTAAAATCTTTCTCTAATTGTCCAATTGAGTTCTTTTGTTCTGTGGAATTTTTTTCCATTTCGCCAATTTTGTTTTTTAGAGAGCTGTTTTCTGTTTCCAGTTCACTAATCCTATTTTTCAAGGATTTTACTTCTTTATCCACTCTCTCTTTAACTGACTTCTCCAGGCTCTTTTCCCATTTTTCTTCTAGCTCCCTTGTGAGAGCCTTTTTAATCACTTCTATGAGGTTCATCTGTGCTGAGGAACAGATCTCCTCCTTTGGGGAATCACCTGGGGACTGCCTGTTTTTAGTCTCCTCAGGATTTAGAGTCTGCTCTCTATCTGTGTAGAAGCTGTCAAGGGTTAAAGTCCTCTTCAGCTTCTTGCTCATTCTGTCTATTAATCAGAGACAAACTACCAACGAAAAACAGAAAAAACTGGAGTCTTTCTTTGGGGGGGGGGCTGGGTGTGTTATCGAGCTTCCTCTACAGACTGCAGGGGGCAGCAGTGAGGCACTAGCAGGACTGTGCTGCGCCTGCGCTCTGAGATCCCAGAGCGTGCTGAGTCACTGAGGGGGGGGAAGGGGGGGGCGGCCAGGTCCTGAGAGACTCCAGCTGTTTGCGGTTGTGTTCTTCAGCCACGGTGTTTTTAGCTTCTCTGCTGGGCTGTTGACTTGCTGCAGGTTCCAAACCTGTAGCAAAGCTCTCCCCGCAGAGACGGCTACGATCACTCCCCACCCCCTCTCAGCTCTGCTCCCGTGCTCTCACTGCCGCTGCCCGCCGCCTGCGCCCGATCTAAAACCGCCCCAGCCCTCCAGTAAAGACAGACCTTTCTTGGCGGATCTCAAGGATGGCTTCTCTTGGTAACTATTTGTGGGTTTTTTTCAGTCAAGCATTGATTCAGAGGCTTGTAATGAAGTGGATAGTGAGAGAATGCGCGGAGCTTATGCAACTGTGAGCCTCCTCTCCGCCATCTTAACCGGAAGTCCCGATGCAAAAATTTTAAACAAAATGATCAGATGGAATTTATATAATGGATACAGGATTGGTTCAATATTAGGGAAATTATTGGAATAATTTATAGTATCACTACCAAAAATAACAAATTTTATATTGTTACATTAATAGTTGCAGAAAAATCTTTTGGCAAAATATAGTATTCATTCCTATTTAAAAAAACTACAAAGTATTGGGAAAAAAGAATTCTTTCTTAAAATAATAAGTATTATCTTTCTAAACTGAATAATGATCACAATGTCTAATGAGGATAACTAGAAGTCTTTAATATAAGATCATGCAATAAGCAAGGATAATTATTATCACTATTACAGTTCAATATTGTATTAGTAATGCTACTTACATCAACATGACAAAACAAATAAATGAAAGAAATTAGAATATTTAATGAGGAAAAGAAACTACTATTCTTTGCAGATGATATGGTGATATACTTAAGAGAATCAACTTAAAAGAAAACCTAGGTAAAATAATAAATTTAGAAAACTTGTGGGATATAAAGTAAATCCTCACAAATAATTGCATATATATATATATATATATATATATATATATATATATATATATATATATATATATATATATATATTCTGGATATAACATGTCTATATCTATACAGCTATATATGTAACATCTATATATCTAGTTATTACATATATATTTCATAATATATAGAGAGACAAAAAATTTCTTTCCTTGGAAAGTTACATATATGCATGACTATAGACAGCTGTGAATATATTTGACAAGATACACAGAAGGACTATATGAACACAAGAACAAATTTTTTTCTTTTATGTCCTTAGTGTGAAAATTATGTTTTTACAAATACATGTAAAAACAATGTGAACATTTTTATTGAGTTGTCAATTCTCTCCTTTTTCTTTTTTCCCTTCTCTCATTGAGAAGAAAAGAAATTTAGAAAATAAGACAAAAAAGGAAAACAAAGAACAAAAACTGTGATTCTTTCTTTTTTTTTAATTATAGCTTTTTATTTACAAGATATATGCATGGGTAATTTTTCAGCATTGACAATTGTAAAACCTTTTGTTCCAATTTTTCCGCTTCTTTCCCCCAACCCCTCCCCTATATGGCAGGGTGACCAATGCATATTAAATATGTTAAAGTATAAGTTAAATGCAATATATGTATACATGTCCATACAGTTATTTTGCTCTACAAAAAGAATGGGACTTTGAAATAATGTACAATTAACCAGTGAAGGAAATAAAAAATGCAGGTGGACAAAATAGAGGGAATGGGAATTCTATGAAGTGGTTCATACCGATTTCCCGGAGTTCTTTTACTGGGTGTAGCTGGTTCAATTCATTACTGCTCTATTGGAACTGATTTGGTTCATCTCATTGTTGAAGATGGCCATGTCCATCAGAATTGATAGTTATATACTATTTTTGTTGAAGTATATAATGATCTCCTGGCCCTACTCATTTCACTCAGCATCAGTTCATGTAAATCTCTCCAGGCCTTTCTGAAATCCTCCTGCTGGTCATTTCTTTTAGAATGATAATACTCTATAATATTCATATACCACAATTAATTCAGCCATTCTCCAATTGAAGGGCATCCACTCAGTTTCCAGTTTCTGGCCTCTACAAAGAGGAATGTGTGAATTTATTTTGTATCCTGCCTGAAACTTTGCTAAAGTTGTGGATGATTTATAATATTTTTTTTATTTGAATCACTCTAAAACCAATTCAGAGTCTTCATCTGGTGATGATCTGATGGACATTAGAAGGAGCTCAGATAAAGATGTGTTTATCTATGCTATCTTGACTCCACTCTTTGGCTCAATTTTATTTTTTTTTTTTGAAGTTGAAGTCTCAGGGCAAACAAGATATTGTCCCAAATTACCTTTACAAGTGGCAGAGTCTGTTCTGGGCTGATGCTGCTGACTTTCTTCCTGTGCTGGGTGGGCATGGTCAAGTCCTTTGTTATTCTGGGGTTCAGGAGCTCCCTATTTGCCTTTTGTATTTGTATTGGATGTCTTACAGCTAATATGCTGATTCACTGGCTTTTTTGCCTAAAAACCTCCCAGTAAATTCCCAAGCCTCCATACAACACTCGGTCCCTATGCTTTTCCTGCACTTGGACACCTCATCCATGCCTGATTAAAACAGATTTTTTCTGAAGTTATTCCAAACTATCTTCCACTGGAAATTTCTTAACACTTCAAATATCTGTGGGCTTTGTCACTCCAAAACCAGTTCAAAGGCTTGATTTGGTCTTGATTTGAGGAGCACCAATAAGAGCTCAGATAAATACGTGTCTACTCTCCATCATTTTGGCTACATCCCCTCCATATATATATCCTTAGGATATAATTTAAGTAAATTGGACACAAACTAAAAACTGATAGTTCTTAACAATCTAAAATTGCTGCTGGATATTAACAATGGTCATAGTTGTGTTCATTTGGCTCTAAGAAAGTATATATTTTTTTTCTTTAAGATACTGAAAAGAGAAATTTTGTAAATTAATTAGTTAATTACTTTTTAAAGTTTCATCAGTGCCTTTTTTAAAAAAGCCAACCATTGTTTAATGTACTTCTCCACTGAACCTTCCTTTATAATAAAGAAAAAGTTAACTAAAACCAACTGAATCCATCACCAACAAAACCCAACAGCAAGAGATACAAAGAGAAATTCCATTCAGAATAACTGTTGATACCATAAAATATTTGGGAATCTATCTACCAAAGGAAAGTCAGGAATTATATGAGCAAAATTATAAAAAAGTCTCCACACAAATAAAGTCAGACTTAAATAATTGCAAAAATATTAAGTGCTCTTGGATCGGCCGAGCGAACATAATAAAGATGACAATACTCCCTAAACTAATCTATTTATTTAGTGCTATACCAATCAGACTTCCAAGAAAATATTTTAATGATCTAGAAAAAATAACAACAAAATTCATATGGAACAATAAAAAGTCGAGAATCTCAAGGGAATTAATGAAAAAAAAATCAAATGAAGGTGGCATAGCTGTACCCGATCTAAAATTATATTATAAAGCAGCAGTCACCAAAACCATTTGGTATTGGCTAAGAAATAGATTAGTGGATTAGTGGAAAAGGCTAGGTTCACAAGACAGAACAGTCAATTATAGCAATCTAGTGTTTGACAAACCCAAAGCCCCTAACTTCTGGGAAAAGAATTCATTATTTGATAAAAACTGCTGGGATAATTGGAAATTAGTATGGCAGAAATTAGGCATGGACCCACACTTAACACCATATACCAAGATAAGATCAAAATGGGTCCATGACCTAGGCATAAAGAACGAGATTATAAATAAATTAGAGGAACATAGAATAGTTTATCTCTCAGACTTGTGGAGGAGAAAGAAATTTGTGACCAAAGATGAACTAGAGACCATTACTGATCACAAAATAGAAAATTTCGATTACATCAAATTAAAAAGCCTTTGTACAAATAAAACTAATGCAAACAAGATTAGAAGGGAAGCAACAAACTGGGAAAACATTTTCACAGTTAAAGGTTCTGATAAAGGCCTCATTTCCAAAATATATAGAGAACTGACTCAAATTTATAAGAAATCAAGCCATTCTCCAATTGATAAATGGTCAAAGGATATGAACAGACAATTTTCAGAGGATGAAATTGAAACTATTACCACTCATATGAAAGAGTGTTTCAAATCATTATTGATCAGAGAAATGCAAATTAAGACAACTCTGAGATACCACTACACACCTGTCAGATTGGCTAAGATGACAGGAAAAAATAATGATGAATGTTGGAGGGGATGCGGGAAAACTGGGACACTATTGCATTGTTGGTGGAGTTGTGAACGAATCCAACCATTCTGGAGAGCAATCTGGAATTATGCCCAAAAAATTATCAAATTGTGCATACCCTTTGATCCAGCAGTGTTTCTATTGGGCTTATATCCCAAAGAAATACTAAAGAAGGGAAAGGGACCTGTATGTGCCAAAATGTTTGTAGCAGCCCTATTTGTAGTGGCTAGAAACTGGAAAATGAATGGATGCCCATCAATTGGAGAATGGCTGGGTAAATTGTGGTATATGAATGTTATGGAATATTATTGCTCTGTAAGGAATGACCAGCAGGATGAATACAGAGAGGACTGGCAAGACTTACATGAACTGATGCTAAGTGAAATGAGGAGAACCAGGAGATCATTATACACTTCGACAACGATATTGTATGAGGACATATTTTGATGGATTTCTTTGACAAAGAGACCTGAGTTTCAATTGATAAATGACGGACAAAAGCAGCTACACCCAAAGAAAGAACACTGGGAAACGAATGTGAACTATCTGCATTTTTGTTTTTCTTCCCGGGTTATTTATACCTTCTGAATCCAATTCTCCCTATGCAACAAGAGAACTGTTCGGTTCTGCAAACATATATTGTATCTAGGACATACTGCAACATATCCAACATATAAAGGACTGCTTGCCATCTAGGGGAGGGGGTGGAGGGAGGGAGGGAAAAAAAAATGGAACAGAAACGAGTGTCAATATAAAGTAATTATTAAATAAATAAAAAAACCAACTGAATCAACATCTCCATCTGATTACCATGAAAAATTCTATGATCAGAGATTATCACTTCTCTATTGAAAAGAAGGAGAAACATTTCATCCTGTTTGCCAGTAACAAGATATGTTATTTCAATTAATCACTTGCTCTAAATTTTCATTTCAGTTCTTAAAAATTATTGTGTATATTGTGTAAAAAATATTGTATATTATTATAAATATATAGTTCTCCAACTGATTTTTTAATGCATGTTACTTAAAATATCTTCCCATATGTTTCATATTTGGTCATACATTTTGCTTCTTGAAACATAGTAAAATGTAATTATATTCATATACTACAATTTATTCACTTGCTCCTCAATGATGAGCACCCACATACCATTTTCTGCTTCCACAAAAAGCATTGCATACCTGATATTTATTAATCCTTTGAGCTTTACAAAGTGTTTTCAGCATATTCTCTTTTCTCTTTCTAATTACCACTTGATGAAACAAATAGGATAAAAAATATTTCTTTTTTTAAATGAGAAAACAGAAATTAAATATCTCTTCCTCAACTACTGTGAGGCATGGTCAGGATGTGAACCATAGATCTTCTGACAAAAAATCCAATACATTTTCATAACAGCCAAAATTTTATATAATTATTTATGGTTTTTAGAGATTTTTATATCCCCTAAATCATGGATTCTTTCCTCATCTTTCTAAAGCAGTGGTGTGGCTATATTTGCATTTTATGAACAATGAAAAAGTCCAGCAATTGTATGGGACCCATATAAGATCACACAGTAAGTGGATTAAAATCCAGTTTTTCAGATTTTATGTCTCATCTTTCTGAAACACTCTATAATTTCTATAGCACTGTGCTTAATTATTCAAAAAAGAAAAAAAAAAGAAAGAAACATGAAGGAAGTGAAGAAGGAAGGAAGGAAGGAAGGAAGGAAGGAAGGAAGGAAGGAAGAAAGGAAGGAAGGAAGGAAAAAAAAGAAGGAAGGAAGGAAGGATGTGAGGGAAGGGGGAAGGGAGAAAGGAAAGAAAATGGGAGGGAAGGAGGAAGGGAGGAAGGAGGGAAGGAAAGGAGGCAAAGAGGAAGGGAGAAAGAAAGGAAGGAGGGAAGGAAGGAATATCCAGAATCCCTTAATCCCAGATATATCAGGTATTCTAATGAATAATAATTCAGCAAAATGTTGGGCAATTAAAAATGAAGGGTTAAATTTAAGTATTCTCAAGTTTTTTTTTTTTTTTTTCCTCCCTATAGTTATCTATGATATGATTCCTTTTGGGTTAAGCAAAATCTTTTTTTTTTTTTTTTTTTCTGGTATCTGGATGAGTGTTATGGTATCATGGGAACAGAAAATAGAAACATTTTCAGGTAATGTATCCAACTTGGAAAATAATTTTTTTGTATATTTGAGTCTGAGGAGAAAAAAGACAAAAAAAAAAGCATTTTATACATACTATAATCCTGGGAAATTGCTTCTACAAAGCTAGTTGTATAAAGTGTAAGCACAGCACTGAGAGGTTGTGTGCATTTTGGATGAAGGATAGAAGTTCACTCTTTTTTTTTCCTTGTTGGTTTCACCATTACTTTATAACCTAGGTCATGTATTTCATTCTGGTGCAAAGTTTCACAGTCTATCAGTTGTTCCTGCGGATTCCTATCCCAGTTTTCTTTTTGCTTCCATATGGAGCAAGTGCTTCTACCACACTCCACCTCAGAGCAAAAAATATGACAAGTATATTGATGTTTCACTGTACCCAGTGCAAAGACAAAGATTCCAGGAACCCCCTCATATGGCTGCTTTTAAAGAGTTCTAAGCTAACTTCCAGTCTATGAATATCAATTAGTCAGTAAACATTTATTAATCATTTATCATATGTTAGGCACTGTATTAATTGCTAAGGCTATACAAAGATACAAAGACAGTCCCTGCTCTCAAGGAGATCTAAATCTAATCTCTTTCTCTTCCTTTCTCTTTAAGGAACAGTGACCAATGATGGAACTTGAACCCAAAATTTAGGTTTCTCTAGTATAACCATATTTAAGAGGGCAAATCTATTTAGGTATTCTTCTCTGAATAGCAGAGCATTCAGCTTCATGGTCCCTTCTATAGCTTCCTTTTAAGGAAGAATAAAAAACCACCCTTCTAGACAGGAGAAAAATTTTAGACATCCCTGAATTCAAATCAATTTGACTTCCAATTCTACATAATATATTTATTAATTGAGTGATCTTGGGTAAGTTATTCAACTTCTATTTTCCTACGTTTCCTCAACTGTAAAACAATGATAATAATACCAGCTATCTCCTAATTGTCATAAGGAGCAAATGAGATAATTTCTGTAAATCACCTAGCAAAGTGCTTCATATATATGATAATTTTTGTATAAATTATATTATGTTTATATATATACACATACATGTATATTTATGTATATATATACATTTATATATTGAGCATACATATTACAGATATATATATATATGTATATATATATAATGTATTCACATGTATGTACATAGAATATATGTGTGTGTGTATGTGTAGAGAAATTCATTTGTGTGTAAATGTATATAAACAAACAGATAAACATATGTATATTGTATGTAAATATGTGTGTGAAAACAGATCTTCAGCACATATACCCCACGTAAGTATTCTTACTAAATAGGTTCTAAATTCTATTGCTTATGTACTGCTAACAGACTGAGTTTTCCAAAAACAGCAAAAATGATTTAAATCCTCAAATTTCTAGTGCTACAAGGCTAGTTAGGATATTTGTTTGAGATAAGACAAACTTCATAGGAGAGGATGCCAATATATTGTCAGTTTGGCACAAATTGAATTTAACATATTTACAAAATAGTTATTTGCAAATATCCAGGAGATAGTTGGGACAAGGATGGGAATAAAGATTTAGAAATAATCCTTTGTGAATCTTCTTCTTTAATATAATAAGATAATGGTTCTCTCTGGGAGAGAGAGCAGGTTTCTTGGGGAGGTTTTCTTGGAGGCAGTCTTAGTATCAGTTCAGATCAATAATTATCCCAAATGCAGTCATGTGATAAAAGTTCAGATCTTTTATTGTCTCCAATATAGTCTGGTTAGCTTAGAGGCCTATCTCTCTGCTTGGTTCCAAGAGCTCCCTTCAAATGTCTCCAAATCCAAAGGTTTGTCCTTCAGTCCTCCAGCCAACCAAGTGGAAAATGAAATGGATCTCTCTTGCCTCGGAGAGAAGGCTTTGTCCTTTGCTTCTGCCTCTGCTTTCTTCAGCCTCCAATCCAGCTCCAAGTTGAATCTGTCTTGCCTCCGAGAGAGGACTTCTGGCTCTCAATCTCCCAAAGTGTCATCTGTCACAGAGTTGAAAAATAAAGTCAGGAGAATGAAATAAAGGGGGAAAGCAACAATTATCTATATAGTGCCTTCTATGTTCCAGGCATAATGCTCACTATCTTGCAATTATTATATTATTTGATACTTGTAGAAACATTGGGAGGTAGTTGTTATCAATTGCATTTCATAGAGAAGGAAACTGAGGCAATAAATCAAGTAACTTATCCAGGGTAACAGAGCTAGGAAATATCTGAATACAGGTATGGATTCAGATTTTTGTGATTCCAGTCCAGGGAACTTTTCATTCTGCCATATGACTAATAACTAAAGGAAAGATTATAGAAAGAGTAGAAAAGAATCCTGAGAACATCACCTTAAAGGGGATAATCTGATGGGCAAGGGTGAGTGGAGGCAAGATGATGGAGAGCAGACACAACTTTCTGTGACCTCCTCTGACCTTCTCTCAAACCAACAGCAGATTAAGCCTCTAAACTGATTCAGGAGTCAAAAACCACAAACAGTGGTTTTTCTGAAGAAGAACTTCAGAACAGGTCTTTTGCAACAGGCAGGGGAATAGTCTGCCAAGCTCGGACCACAGCACAGGGAGCTCAGGCAAGGAGCTGGAACAAGAAGTTAGAGTTTAGTAGCTCCTATTCACCTGGGAATATTCTGCAAATCTCTTAGGCTACTCTGTCCTGGTTGCAAGTGGATGACTAACAGATTTTCCATATAAGGCAAATTGTAAACCCCTGAGCCCTGGAAGAACACTAGACCTAGCCATCTCATTATCCAGTATCAAAAGCCAATCATCAAAACATCTCTAGAGCAAATTAAAGTAGCTGCCTCTCCTTTGCCTTAATTTTAAGCCTTAAAAAATGAATAGAAAACCAAAAAGAACTCTCACCATAGACAGCTTTTATGGAAACAGAGAAGAACAGACCTTAAATCCTGAAGTTGCTAAAGGCAAAACAATTCCAGATTAAGCCCTAAAGGGAGACATGAGCTAGTCCCCATTTCACAAGTCTTTCTTGGAAGATTGCATAAAGGATATTAAAAGAGAGAAGAAAAATGGGGAAATCAAACAAGATCATTGCAAGAAGGAATAGAAAAATCATATAATTGGGGGTAGAGCAAGATTGCGGAAAAGGCACATATGACTTTTGAAGCTCCTCTCATACCCTTACAACTAATTATTAAATTCAGGCTCAAAAATAGTGCTTGACTGGTAAAATTCACAAAGATTAGATGTACAATTTACCAGCCAAAGATAATCTGGAAGCTTGTCTGAAAAGGTTTTTCCTGAGGAGTGGGAAAAGACCAGAGCAGGCAGGGATAGAACTAGAAGCTAGTATAGTGAGCAGACCAGCAGAGGTGGCTTCTGTGGTTAGAAAATCTACAGAGACAATTCTGCCATAGGCTGATTGCTCTGCTTTGTTTGGAAAACAGCAGATCAGCAGAGCAATTAAAGCCAAAGGTAGAGGGTACTCTAAAAAACGCCAGAACCTAGCAGGATCCGGCTATATCCACCCAAAACTGGAAGTGACTCAGCACAGACCACAGCACATTTGTGCAGCTGCAATCTGCAATACTGGGCTTTTGCTTGGGGCAGCCACAAATCTGCATGGCAGGGGGGTACAGCCCAGGGCAGCCTCTAATATGCACAGTGCGGGGCTCAGCCTGGGGAAATAGAACTTCCTCATCTTGACTATGCTTCCTTGGGCAGAGAAACTTTTGGTCCATGTGGGACTATTCACTGGTCAGCTGCTAATACCCACAGCCTCATGGCAGGCTTTGGTTTGGGCTAGTGACACATTCGCTGCTCAGTCTCTAGCCCCAGGAATTAGAGAAGGTAATAAGGAAGCCAAATTATCACTCTTTGCTGATGATATAATGGTATACTTGGAGAATCCCAGAGATAGAGAACCTCAGAGATTCTATTAAAACACTATTAGAAATAATGCACACTTTTAACAAAGTTTCAGGATACAAAATAAACCCACATAAGTCATCAGCATTCTTATATATCACTAACAAAATCCAACAGTTAGAGTTACAAAGAGAAATTCCATTTAAAATAACTACCAATAGTATAAAATATTTAGGAATCAATCTGCCAAGGAAAAATCAGAAACTATATAAGCAAAACTACAAAACACTTTCCACACAAATTAAGTCAGATCTAACCAATTGGAAAAATATTAAATGCTCTTGGATTGGGTGAGAAAATATAATAAAGATGACAATACTACTTAACTAATCGATTTATTTAGTAGTATACCAATCAGACTCCCAAAAACTATTTTAATGACCTAGAAAAATTAATAGCAAAGTTCATATGGAAAAACAAAAGGTCAAGAATTTCAAGGGAACTAATGAAAAAAAAAATCAAATGAAGGTGTCCTAGCTGTACCAGATCTAAAACTATATTATAAAGCAGCAGTTACCAAAACCATTTGGTACTGGATAAGAAATAGACTAGTTGATCAGTGAAATAGATTAGATTCAAAGGACAAAACAGTCAATAACTTTAATAATGTAGTGTTTAACAAATCCAAAGACCCCAGCTTTTAGGATAAGAACTCACTCTTTGACAAAAATTTCTGGGAAAATTGGAAATTATTGTGGCAGAAATTAGGTTTTGACCCACACTTAATACTGTACACCAAGATAAAATCAAAATGGGTTCATGACCTAGGCATAAAGAACAAGATTATAAATAAATTAGAGGAAATAGGATAGCTTACCTCTCAAACCTGTTGAAGAGGATGGAATTTATGACCAAAGAAGAACTAGAGATAATTATTGATCACAAAATAGAAAATTTTGATTATATCAAATTGAAAAGTTTTTATACAAACAAAACTAATGCAGACAAGATTAGAAGGGAAGCAATAAACTGGGGAAACATTTTTACAGTCCAACATTCTGATAAAAGCCTCATTTCCAAAATATATAGAAAATTGACTCTAATTTATCAGAAATCAAGCCATTCTCCAATTGATAAATGGTCAAAGGATATGAATACACAATTCTCAGATGAAGAAATTGAAACTATTTCTAGCCATATGAAAAGATGCTCCAAGTCGTTATTAATTAGAGAAATGCAAATTGAAACAACTCTGAGATACCATTGCACACCTGTTAGATTGGCTAGAAAGACAGGGAAAGATAATGAGGAATGTTGGCGGGGATGTCGGAAAACAGGGACACTGATACATTGTTGGTGGAATTGTGAATACATCCAGTCATTTTGGAAAGCAATTTGGAACTATGCTCAAAAAGTTATCAAACTGTGCATACCCTTTGATCCAGCAGTGTTACTACTGGGCTTATATCCCAAAGAGATTGTAAAGAAAGGAAAGGGACCTGTATGTGCCAAAATGTTTGTGGCAGCCCTCTTTGTAGTGGCCAGAAACTGAAAACTGAGTGTTTGTCCATTAATTGGAGAATGGCTGAACAAATTGTGTTATATGAATATTATAGAATATTATTGTTCAGTAAGAAATGACCAGCAGCATGATTTCAGAAAGGCCTGGAGAGACTTACATGAACTGATGCTGAGTGAAATGAGCAGGACCAGGGATCATTATATACTTCAACAACAATACTATATGATGATCAACTCTGATGGATGTGGCCTTCTTCAACAATGAGGTGAAACAAATCAGTTCCAATAGAGCAGTAATGAATTGAACCAGCTACACCCAGTGAAAGAACTCTGGGAGATGACTATGAACCATTACATAGAGTTCCCAATCCCTATATTTTTGTCTGCCTTCATTTTTGATTTTCTTCACAGGCAAATAGTACATTATTTCAAAGTCCAATTCTTTTTGTACAGCAAAATAACTGTTAGGACATGTATACATATGTTGTATTTAATTTATACTTTAACAAACTTAACATGTCATCTGGGGGAAGGCATGGGGTGAAGGAGGGGAAAAGTTAGAACAAAAGGTTTTGCAATTGTCAATCCTGAAAAATTACTCATGCATATATCTTGTAAATAAAAAGTTAAAATAATTTTTAAAAATAAATAAATAAAAAAAGAAAAGGCATATAATTCCCCCCAAAATGCCAATTTATTGAAAAACAAAATTTGTGAAATGGAAAAGGAATGCAATGAACAAAAAAATTCAATTGACCAATTGCAAAAGAGCTACAAAAGTATATCTGAATAAAATAATACAATTAAAAAAGTAGAATTCAACTAATGGAAGCGAAGACTTAATAAGACTTCAAAAATCAAACAAAAACAAAATAAAAATAGAAAAAAATATGAAATATCCCCTAGGAAAAACAACTGACCTGGAAAATAGATCTAGGAGAGACAATCTAAAGATTATGGGACTTCCTGAAAGCTATGGGAAAGTCCTGAAAGGGACTTACAGGAAATCATAAAAGAAAATTGCCAGATATTTTAGAATCAGAAGGTAAAATAGCCATTGAAAAAATCCACCAATCACTTCCTAAAAGAGACCCCAAAATTAAATCCCCAAGGAATATTGTAGCTAAATTTCAGAACTATCCCACCAAGGAAAAGATATTGCAACCAGTCAGAAAGAAACAATTTAAATAATGAGGAACCACAATTAGGATTACCCAGGACCTAGTAGCTCCTTCCTTCAAGGACTGAAAGATGTTGAACCTGATATTCTCAAAGGCAAAGGAACTTGGAATACAGCTAACCAGCTAAAATGTACATTATCTTTCAGGAAAGAAGATGAACATTCAATAATATAGGTTAATTTCACCTATTTCTAATGAAAAGACCAGAACCGAACAAAAATTTTAATCTCTAAATACAGAACTCAAGAGAAGCATAAAAAGGTAAAAAGGAAAAAAAAAACTCTTGAGAACTATATTTTTGTTTTGAGTATACTAAGATAATAAGGGTATAATTTGATTTTATTATGATAATATGGAAAAGAAATTGAGGAGGAAGGGATCATACTGGGGAAAAGAGGAAAAAAGAGGCAAAATAAGAGAAATTATATCTCATGAAAAGGCAAAGAAAACTTATTCTAATTGAGGGAAAAAAGTGAGAGGAATGAACATTGTGTGAATCTTAGTTTCATCAGATTTGTATCACAGAGAGAATATCAGATATATTTGGTTTCATGGAGAAACTTGCCTCACCTTCTAGGGAAGTGGCAGGGAAAGGGGGAAAAGAAAGGGAAAGATGAAGAGAAGGAAAAACAGAAGAATTAGGAAGAAGGTGTAAAAAGGGGAAAAGACTCTAAAGGGGAAGTCTGATTGAGATCAGAAAAATACTGGGGAGGAAGGAAAGGGGGAAGGAAAGAGAAAAACATAACTTAGGATAAATAAAATGGCAAGAAATACAAAATTAATTATTTTAACTGTGAATGTGAATGGGATGAACTCTTCCATAAAAGAGAAGTAGATCCAGACTGGATTAAAAACCAGAATCCTATAATAACTTGTTTCCAAGAAACAAATTTAAAGCTTAGTGATACATACAGAATGAAGATAAAGGGATGGAACAGAATCTATTATTCAGGTTAAGTAAAAGAAGCAGGGCTAGCAATCCTGATCTCAGAGCAAGAAAAAGCAAAGATAGATTTAACAAAAAGAGATAAGGAAGAAAACTATATTTTACTAAAGGTACCATAGATAATGAAACAGTATCTATTCTAAATATATATGTATCAAGTGGTATAGCATGGGAATTCCTATAGGAGAAGTTAAGAGAGAGATGCAAGAAGAAATAGGTGGCAAAACTATACTGGTGGGGGACCTCAACATTGCTCTCTCAGAATTAGATAAATCAAACCACAAAACAAATAAGAAAGAAGTTAAGGACTTAAACAAAATGTTAGAAATGTTAGTTATGGTATATCTTTGGAGAAAATTGAATGGAGACAGAAAGGAGTACACTTTCTTCTCAGTGGTTCATGGAACTCATACAAAAATTGACCATGTGTTAGGGCACAAAAATCTCAAAATCAAATGCAGAAAGGCATAAATAGTAAATGCATTTTTTTACATCATAAAAATTACAAGCAATATAAGGCCAGTATTAATTAATTAATTGGAATTAAACATTAATTAATTAATTGGAAATTAAATGAACTAATCCTAAAAACTGAATTGATGAAAAAGCAAATTATATACACAATACATAATTTCATTCAAGGGAATGCCAGTAATGAAACAACATACCAAAATTTGTTGGATACAGCCAAAATGGTTATAAGAGGAAATTTTATATCTCTAGATGCTTCTTTGCTTAAAATAGAGAAAAGAAAATCAATGACCTGGGCTTACAACTAAAACAGACAGAAAAAGACCAAATTAAAAATCTATTAAATACCAAATTTGAAATTCTAAAAACAAAAGGGAAAATTAATGAAATTGAAAATAAGAAAACTCTCAAATTAATAAATAAAATTGAATTGGTTTTATGAAAAAAAAAACAATAATTAGCAATAATTAGAAGTTTTTTTGTCCAACTATATGCCAATAAATTTGATAATCTAAATAAAATAGAGGAATATCAACAAAAATATAGATTGCTCAGGTTAACAGAAGAGGAAATAAATTATTTACATAGTCCCATTTTAGAAAAAAAGATATAAAATAAACTATAAATCAACTCCCTAAGAAAAACTCTCCAGGGCCAAATGGATTTACATATGGATTCTACCAAACATTCAAAAAACAATTAATTCCAATTCTATATAAACTATTTGAAAAAATAGGGAAAGAAAAAGTCCTACCAACCTTTTATGACACAGATATGGTACTGATAGGTTAAACTATGTAGGGTGAAAAGAGAGAAAGAAAATTATAGATCAATTTCCCTAATGAATATTGATGCCAAAAACTTAAATAAAATATTAGCAATGGGATTACAGAAAGTCATCTCCAGGACAATAAACTATAAGAAATATTTATACCAGGAAAGCAGGAAATATTAGGAAAACTATTAACATAATTGACTATATCAATAACCAAATAACAAAAATCGTATGATTATCTCAATAGATGCAGAAAAACCATTTGATAAAATCCAGCACCCATTCGTATTAAAAAACATTAGAATATAGAAATAAATAGAATTTCCCTTAAAATGATCAGTAGTATCTTTTTAAAATCATCAGCAATTATTATATGCAATGGGGATGAACTAGAACCATTCCAAAAAAGATCAGGAGTGAAACAAGGCTGCCCACTATCATCATTAATATTCAATGTTGTATTAGAAATGTTTGCTTTAGCAATAAGAGAAGAAAAAGTGATTAAAGGAATTAGAGTAAGTAATGAGGAAACCAAATATCACTCTTTGCAGATGATATGATGGTATATGGAATCAACTTAAAATGTACTAGAAAAAATTCACAACTTTAACAAAGTTGCAGGATACAAAATAAACCCACATAAATAATCAGCATTTTTATATATTACCAACAAAGTCCAGAAGCAAGAGATATACTAAGAGAACTTCCCTTCAAAACAATTATCAATAATCTGTCTATAGTATAATATATCTGGGAATCTATCTGCCAAGGAAAAATCAGAAACTATATGAACCCAACTACAAAACACTTTCCACACAAAGTCAGACCTAATCAATTGGAAAAATATCAAGTGCTCATGGGAGTAGAGGGCTAAAACTATTGAACTGATGCACTGAGGTCAGGACTGCTGAGCGCTTGAGGTTAACTACTGATTGGACTGTACTCTATGGGCATCTGCTTGGGAAATGGTCCTTTCCACTATCCATACTGGCTCAATTATTGATGTATAGAGGATTGTAGGAGGGACTAGGGGGTAGAGTAAGAAGAGCCAGAGACACAAGCTTGGGGGTAGATGAGGGAGAAGGCAGTCGCAGTCATTCTCTTCCATCCTGTTCAATACTGCGTCTAAGACTGAGAATAAAGATTATGGACTTTTGCTTATCCTGACTCTGGCTGATTCTGGGGTGTCCTGGGTGCTAGTGCGATTGTTACATTTGGCACCCAAGTATGGGAACTGAGGACCCTAATTTCATTGAAGAAGTCTCCAGTGGCCAGGAAATAGGGTGAGTATTTCAATAGACAGACAGGGAACTTAACTTTGTTAAGGGCTAAACTAGTATCATTTTCTAGCTACAATGGGGCATAGATTGGGAAAAGATCCACCCCTAGACCCAGACCCAGACCCAGCCCCAAACCCAACCCCACCCAAAAGGAGATCTGCAGGAAGCATACTCAGACTGATAAAGAGACAGGGCTTATTTATGACTTGTACACAGATTGATGGATTACTGGATACATTAGAATGTATATATCCTTGGTTCTTTGAGGAAGAAGAGATAAGCCTAAATAATTGGAAACTTGTAGGAGATCAGTTATGTGACTATTATAATGACAATGGTTCCCAGTCACTTTCCAAAGAAACACTATATATATACAACATAATACAATTGGCCTTAAAAATTCCTGCAAGTTATAGAAAAAAGAAACATTTTCAGAATGGCCAGATGTGGAAGTATGAGGAAAATGAGGAGGACAAAGAAGGGATTAAAAGCCATATCACCAGAGGGCATGAGGAGTTAAATGAGGATGAAGAGTGTGGAGAAGGGTGGGGTGAAGGGTGTGGTGAAGTGCGTGATGATTCTGGCTCTCACAAAGCAGCTTCAATCTTGCCTGGGAACTGGTTCTTGACACACCCCCATCAACTTCACCTTCCGGGATGGAGGGGAAATGAGTAGTACGAGGGGCTGTGACACCACCAGCACCTCCCTCCAAAAAATCACCCCCTCCTATGACTAGATTGCAAAAGGCAGTAGGTAAAGCCATGGAAGAAGGTCAGAATTTAAGTGATTTGCAAATGGAAATGTATCCAGTGATTCAAGAGTTTGACTCTTCATGTCAAGAAAGTAGAAGCTATGCTCCTTTTGATATTGAAATACTTAAAGACCTGAAAAAAGTTTGCACTCTTTATGGGGTTGCATCAGCTTATGTTAAGATGTTATTACAGAATTTGGCTTATGAAGTCTTAACTCCTAGGGACTGGAAATCTATAGCAAGGACATGCTTAGAACCTGGACAAAACTTGTTGTAGCTTTCTGAATATAGTGAGCTCTGTAGGCTACAAGCCCAACAAAATAGTCAAAGTGGAGTTAATCCTCCAGCCACCTGTGACCAACTAACAGGTGTAGGTTCTTATGCAAAAATTTCAGTATAGATTAATTAACTCTTAGCAGCTTATGGGCAAATTGCTGCTGTTGCTATCAAGGCATGGACTTTGCTTCCCAATAAAAATGACAAGAGTGAAACCTTCACAAAAATAATACAAGGGCCAAATGAACCCTTTGTTGATTTTGTGGGACGTCTGCAGACTGCTGTTGTATGAACTAATGGTGAAAGTGCAGTAACAGACATTATAATAAGGCAATTTGCTAAGGAAAATGCTAATGAGGTTTGCAGAAGAAATATACTAGGACTGCACAAGGATGCTCCTTTAGATGAAATCATAAGACACTGCTACAGTGGGCACAAATGCTTTTTATAGCCAGGCTGTGATGCAAACTTCCCAAAATCCAAACATGGGGAGACAGGGTCCCTTTTGCCAAAGGACTTCCAGAAAGACTCATCAATGCTTTCAATGTGGTAAAGTAGGGCATCTGAAAGCTCAAAGCTCAATGTTGGCATAGAGACAGAGTGAGAAAACAGGGTGGGAGAACAAGACCCAAAACCCCATGTCCAAAATGCAACAGAGGCTTCCATTGGGCCTCAGAATGTAGACTGATTCAGGGAAATGGGATTAAGGGCCCAGTCCCAAGGCCCAAGACAAAAAACACTTGGGGTATGATGGCAGCCAATGCTATACCCAGAGAGTGCCTAGAAGTCCAGTACCCAGACATGACCAATCAGTCAGGAAGCCATATAATGGGAGAAGGGGATTATACAATCAACCAGCCAGAAAGCAATCTGATGGGAGAAAGGGATTACAATTGGGGAGAATAGAGTTGTATGCAGCTGGGACAACTGAGATACCCCCTGAAGAGGTGAAATCTGTTCTTCTCCAGCCTATGGATCCCTTGCCTCCAGGCACAGTAGGCTTGACCATTTCACCTCCTGAGATCACTTACAAAACAGTGTTCATCAGTACACTGAGGAAACTGGGGAGTGTGTAGACAATATCCCAGTCACTAATATAGGTAGAGAATATGTGACTTATCAACCAGAAGAAGTAATGTCATCAGGTTTACTGATACAGACTCCTAATAAGCAATCTGGTGGTGGTATCCCAGATTCTGACTCCAAACAACAAAATCCAGGAATATACTAGACAGCAGCTGTAACATCTGACCGACCTATGCTCACGATCTATATAAATGGCCTACCATTAGAAGGATTGGTAGACACAGGTGCAGATCGTACAGTCATTAGAGGTGCAAACTGGCCCAGTCACTGGCAAAAGATTAAGGCAGACACCTACATGTCTGGTGTAGGGGGATCAATAGCAGCTGAAGTTAGTGCTACCCCTTTGAGATGAATTTTTGAAGGTGAAACAGGAGTTTGTACTCCTTTTATAGTTGAAAAAATTCCCATCAATCTGTGGGGAAGAGACATTTTACAAGAATTAGGATTAAAAATGAATAGCTTGGTTTTTTAGGCAGGGCTGCTGTTGAAGGCCTACCAACATCTTCACCTGTTCCTATCCAATGAAAAACTGATACACCAGTGTGGATAGAACACTGGCCCTTAGTTAGCAATAAAATTCAGGCCTTATTAAATATAGTACAGGAGCAACTTGATCAGAACACTTACAATCTTCTCTAAGTTCTTGGAATTCCCCAGTATTTGTTGTAAGAAAGAAATCTGGAAAATGAAGGATGTAGACTGATTTAAGAAAAGTAAATGAACAGATGGAAACTATGGGAACTCTTCAGCCTGGACTTCCATCTCCTTCTCATTTGCCTAGAGAATGGCCTCTTTGGGTTATAGATATTAAGGATTGTTTCTATTCTATCCCTCAAGATAAGGAGGATATGAAAAGATTTGCCTTTTCAGTGCCCAGCGTTAACTTAGCTGAGCCTTATAAAAGATATGAATGGACAATTTTGCCACAGGGAATAAAAAAACATCCCTACTATGTGTAAAATATATGTTGTTGCTGCTCTTACTCCAGTAAGAAAAGCATTTCCAATAGTTATGTTACTACATTACATGGAGGATATATTAGGATGTGCACCTGAGGAACAAATGTTAGAAGCATGTCTACAAAAGACCATGGACACACTAAGATACTACAAATTGCACATAGCTCCAGAAAAAAAATTCAAAGACATGCTCTGTTGGAATCCTTACTAACTGCTAACTAATTAGAGTTGATCTAATCTTACAAGAAGATGTTTTGGGCAGAACCTGAAACAAGGTACTAAGTAGAACTAATTAATACAAGGCTTGTGTTCACACCTTTACTCATTGGAGTTCAATGAGTTCATACCTCCCTTGAAGCTCTTAGGGCCAGAGAGCACTATGGGAGAAAACCCATAATCCCTCTCTCTCGTATCCCACAATTCCTCCCTCTTGCATAAAAGAAACAGACAGAGACTCTTGGAGAGATTTCACCGGAATGACTTGAAGAGTGGAGCTGGCTGGAGGCTGAAGAAAGCAGAGGCAGAGGCTGAAGGACCAGACCTTTGGATTTGGCGACATTCAGAGAGAGCTCTTGGAACCAAGCAGAGAGATAGGCCTCTAAGCTAACTGGGCTATATTGGAAATAATAAAAGATCTGAACTCTTATCACCTGGGGGTGGAGGGAGGGAGGGAAAAAAATTGGAACAGAAACGAGTGTCAATATAAAGTAATTATTAAATAAAAATTAAAAAAAAATCTAAAAAAAAAGAGAATTGTATGAATATGTTTATACATATTGGATTTAACATATATTTTAACATGTTTAACATTTATTGAATTGCTTGCTATCTAGAGGAGGGGGTGGGGGAAGGAGAAGAAAATCTTAAACCGAAAACTATGCAAGGGTCAATATTGTCAAATTATCTGTGCATATGTTTTAAAAATAAAAAGCTTTATTAAAAATGGGGTAGGATAATCTCTTAAGGGAATTGAAAATTTAGCAAGGATGTCAGAGCAGGGATTGGAGGAAGCTGAAGATTCAATAATAGGGACAAAAAAAGAGAGGGCATAATTAGAGTTAGAAAGGAGGGCTTCAAAAGTGAGAATAATTAACCACAATTACTGGGAAAATGAATAAATCACCTGAAATGGTCCCATGTTTTTAAATTCACATCATTCAAAATTATGCATTTATAAAATAAAATAGCCCAAAGGAAATATACAATGTGAAGTAAAATAATGCAACCACTTCAGGGGATTCTTTGTTGTACAAATTAAGAATTAGCTCTAACAGAGCCAAAAAAGAGGAAAGCCTCAAGGAATCTTTTTGTGGCTCCTTAATGTGTCTAGTTGAAAATAATAATCCCTTGATCTAAAATGCGAAATCTTCCACAGTATGGCTTTAGAATAATTTTCTAGTCTAATTTCATTAAACTTTCCCTTGCTCTATGATCTAATAAAGCTAGCTAACTCCTAAAGATAACATTACATCTCCTATCATCATGCTTTAACCATGACTCCCCATCAAGACTTGTACCTTTTAGATCAGTGGTTCTCAAAGTATAGTCTAAAGAATCCTGGGGATCTCTGAAACCCTTTTAGAGGGTCTACAAATTCAAAAATAGTTTTTATTTCCAATATGGTAAATGTCTATAAATATAATCCAGATAAACAAAAACTCTTTGGAGAGATCCTCAACAATTTTTAATAGGATAAAGATACTGAAAACAAAAGTTTGAGAACCATTCCCTAGCTTCCTACAAGGGTCAGCTCAAATGCTACTTCCTAAATGAAGTCTTTTTCTAATTCCTCTCCTCATGACTAATAAGATGTTAGATATCTCAGCTCCTGAAATTATACTGATATGCACAATTTGTACTTATTTGTTTCTGAACATTTTGATTCCCGCCTCCCTACCCTTACTCTAGTATAATCATTTTTGAATCAAGGATGATTATTTTTGTTTTAATTATTAGAATCTAATAACTGATACAAAGTTATCACTCAGACTTTGTGTTTCTTCATTGCTTAGATTAAAAAATTTTTATATTAATTCATTTTCATGAAAAATTTATGGAGATCATTTTGGAAAACTTCATATTATAATAATTTAAAAGGTTCAAGAGACATAGATTTTAGAAAATTTAATAATTTTATTAATAAGTTAAACATACTTATTAATAAAGATGTTTCTACTAGGTCTCTATCCCATAGAGATCATAAACAAGGGAACAGGAGCCACATGTACATAAATATTTGTGGCAGCCCTTTTTGTAGTGGCAAGGAAATGGAAACTGAGTGCATGCCCATCAGTTGGAGAATGGTTAAATAAGTTATGCTATATAAATCTTATGGAACATTATTTTTCTATGAGAAATGATCAGCAGGATGATTTTGGAGAGGCCTGGAGAGACTTACATCAATTGAAGCTAAGTGAAGTAAATAAGACCAGGAGAACATTGTACATAGCAAACAGATTATGCAATGATCGATTCTGATTGACATGACTCTTTTTAACACTGAGGTAATTCAGGACAATTCCAATAAACTTATGAAAGAGATAGCCATTTGCATCCAGAAAGAGAACTGTGGGACCTGGATGTGAATCACAACATGGTATTTTCACCTTAAAAAAAAGAAGGTTTGTTTGACCATCTTTTTTAGACTAAAGACAATCATTATAATAGCTCAAGGTTTTTATATTCTTTTGGAAAATGAGTGGCAATCAACTGAGAGAAAGAATGTTATAGTGGGACAATGATAATGATGTTATGTCACCCTTACATAGAGAGACTATCTTTATATCTAGAGACTCCCAGCCTTGGGCAATGTATTCAAAGAATTTAAAGCCTACCCAATCTGAAAAGAATACTGTGATTATCCTTCTTATATGAGGTCTGAATAAGAAAGATAGTCTAATTTCGTTATCATCAGTGTCCTTCAAAAGACTGAACTTTTCAAAATGGAGACTTTAGAAAGAGGGAAGAACTCTGGATCTCCCTAAATCATTGCTTATTAAAACAGTTTCTCTCAATGTATTATATAAATGTGAATCATTATGCCAAGAATAGTACCTCCCCACACCAAGTGCCAGTTATATTTAGAATTTACTTCCCTGGAAAATGTTTCAAGTCTGTTTTCATTCTAAATTTTAGAGCTTATGATTCAGTAGATCAGCATTAGCATCCCCTCTGATAGGGTATTTTTATTTTATTTTATTTTATTTTATTTTTAAATTTTTATTTAATAATTACTTTATATTGACAGAATCCATGTCAGGGTAATTTTTTTACAACATTATCCCTTGCACTCATTTCTGTTATGATTTTTCCCCTCCCTCCCTCCACCCCCTCCCCTAGATGGCAAGCAGTCCTATATATGTTGGATATGTTGCAATATATCCTAGATACAATATATGTTTGCAGAACCGAACAGTTCTCTTGTTGCATAAGGTATAAATAACCCGGGAAGAAAAACAAAAATGCAGATAGTTCACATTCGTTTCCCAGTGTTCTTTCTTTGGGTGTAGCTGCTTCTGTCCGTCATTTATCAATTGAAACTCAGTTAGGTCTCTTTGTCAAAGAAATCCACTTCCATCAAAATATGTCTTCATACAATATCATTGTCGAAGTGTATAATGATCTCCTGGTTCTGCTCATTTCACTCAGCATCAGTTCATGTAAGTCTCGCCAGTCCTCTCTGTATTCATCCTGCTGGTCATTTCTTACAGAACAATAATATTCCATAACATTCATATACCACAATTTACCCAGCCATTCTCCAATTGATGGGCATCCATTCATTTTCCAGTTTCTAGCCACTACAAATAGGGCTGCTACAAACATTTTGGCACATACAGGTCTCTTTCCCTTCTTTAGTATTTCTTTGGGATATAAGCCCAATAGAAACACTGCTGGGTCAAAGGGTATGCACAATTTGGTAACTTTTTGGGCATAATTCCAGATTGTTCTCCAGAATGGTTGGATTCGTTCACAACTCCACTAACAATGCATTAGTGTCCCAGTTTTCCCGCATCCCCTCCAACATTCATCATTATTTTTTCCTGTCATCTTAGCCAACCTGACAGGTGTGTAGGGGTATCTCAGAGTTGTCTTAATTTGCATTTCTCTGATCAATAATGATTTGGAACACTCTTTCATATGAGTGGTAATTTCGTCCTCTGAAAATTGTCTGTTCATATCCTTTGACCATTTATCAATTGGAGAATGGCTTGATTTCTTATAAATTTGAGTCAGTTCTCTGTATATTTTGGAAATGAGGCCTTTATCAGAACCTTTAACTGTGAAGATGTTTTCCCAGTTTGTTGCTTCCCTTCTAATCTTGTTTGCATTATTTTTGTTTATACAAAGGCTTTTTAATTTGAAGTAATCAAAATTTTCTATTTTGTGATCAGTAATGGTCTCTAGTTCATCTTTGGTCACAAATTTCTTTCTCCTCCACAAGTCTGAGAGATAAACTATTCTATGTTCCTCTAATTTATTTATAATCTCGTTCTTTATGCCTAGGTCTTGGACCCATTTTGATCTTATCTTGGTATATGGTGTTAAGTGTGGGTCCATGCCTAATTTCTGCCATACTAATTTCCAATTATCCCAGCAGTTTTTATCAAATAATGAATTCTTATCCCAGAAGTTAGGGGCTTTGGGTTTGTCAAACACTAGATTGCTATAGTTGACTATTCTGTCTTGTGAACCTAACCTTTTCCACTGATCCACTAATCTATTTCTTAGCCAATACCAAATGGTTTTGGTGACTGCTGCTTTATAATATAATTTTAGATCAGGTACAGCTAGGCCACCTTCATTTGATTTTTTTTTCATTAATTCCCTTGAGATTCTCGACTTTTTATTGTTCCATATGAATTTTGTTGTTATTTTTTCTAGATCAATAAAATATTTTCTTGGAAGTCTGATTGGTATAGCACTAAATAAATAGATTAGTTTAGGGGGTATTGTCATCTTTATTATGTTTGCTCGACCGATCCAAGAGCACTTAATATTTTTCCAATTATTTAAGTCTGACTTTATTTGTGTGGAGACTTTTTTATAATTTTGCTCATATAATTCCTGACTTTCCTTTGGTAGATAGATTCTGAAATATTTTATGGTATCAACAGTTATTCTGAATGGAATTTCTCTTTGTATCTCTTGCTGTTGGGTTTTGTTGGTGATGTATAAAAATGCTGAGGATTTATGGGGATTTATTTTGTAGCCAGCTACTTTGCTAAAATTATGAATTATTTCCAATAGCTTTTTAGTAGAATCTCTGGGGTTCTCTAGGTATAACATCATATCATCTGCAAAGAGTGATAGTTTGGTTTCCTCATTGCCTACTCTAATTCCTTTAATATCTTTCTCGACTCTTATTGCCGAGGCTAGTGTTTCTAATACGATATTAAATAATAATGGTGATAGTGGGCAACCTTGCTTCACTCCAGATCTTACTGGGAAAGGTTCCAGTTTTTCCCCATTGCATATGATGCTTACTGATGGTTTTAAATATATGCTCCTGACTATTTTAAGGAAAAGTCCATTTATTCCTATGCTCTCAAGTGTTTTTATTAGGAATGGATGTTGGATTTTATCAAATGCTTTTTCTGCATCTATTGAGTTGATCATATGGTTTTTGTTTGTTTGGTTATTGATATAGTCAATTATGCTAATAGTTTTCCTAATATTGAACCAGCCCTGCATTCCTGGTATAAATCCTACTTGATCATAATGTATTATCCTGGTGACCATTTTCTGTAATCTTTTTGCTAATATTTTATTTAAGATTTTAGCATCAATATTTATTAGGGAGATTGGTCTATAATTTTCTTTCTCTGTTTTCAGCCTACCTGGTTTAGGTATCAGTACCATGTCTGTGTCATAAAAGGAGTTTGGTAGGACTCCTTCAATCCCTATTTTTTCAAATAGTTTATTTAGCATTGGAGTTAATTGTTCTTTAAATGTTTGGTAGAATTCACATGTAAATCCATCTGGTCCTGGGGATTTTTTCTTAGGGAGTTGATTGATAGTTTGTTCTATTTCTTTTTCTGAGATGGGACTGTTTAGGATATTTACTTCTTCCTCTGTTAGTTTGGGCAAGCTATATTTTTGGAGGTATTTTTCTATCTCATTTAAGTTGTCGAATTTATTGGCATAAAGTTGGGCAAAGTAACTCCTAATTATTACTCTAATTTCCTCTTCGTTAGTGGCGAGTTCTACCTTTTCATTTTTAAGACTAACAATTTGATTTTCCTCTTTCCTTTTTTAAATCAGATTTACTAAGGGTTTGTCTATTTTGTTGGTTTTTTCATAGAACCAACTCTTAGTTTTATTAATTAATTCAATAGTTTTTTTACTTTCAATTTTATTGATCTCTCCTTTTATTTTTAGAATTTCAACTTTAGTGTTTGACTGGGGGTTTTTAATTTGTTCCTTTTCTAGCATTTTTAGTTGCAAGCCCAATTCATTGACCTTCTCTTTCTCTATTTTATACAAATAGGCCTCTAGAGATATGAAATTTCCCCTTATTACCACTTTGGCTGCATCCCATACATTTTGGTATGATGTCTCATTATTATCGTTTTCTTGAGTGAAGTTATTAATTATGTCTATGATTTGCTGTTTCACCCAATCATTCTTTAGTATGAGATTATTTAGTTTCCAATTATTTTTTGGTCTACTCCCCCCTGGCTTTTTGTTGAATGTAATTTTCATTGCATCGTGGTCTGAAAAGGATGCGTTTACTATTTCTGCCTTACTGCATTTGAGTTTGAGGTTTTTATGTCCTAATATATGATCAATTTTTGTATAGGTTCCATGAACTGCTGAAAAGAAAGTGTACTCTTTTCTGTCCCCATTACATTTTCTCCAGAGATCTATCATATCTAACTTTTCTAGTATTCTATTTACCTCTTTGACTTCTTTCTTATTTATTTTGTGGTTTGATTTATCTAATTCTGAGAGTGCAAGATTAAGATCTCCCACTATTATAGTTTTACTGTCTATTTCTTCTTGCAGCTCTCTTAATTTCTCTTTTAAGAATTTAGATGCTACCCCACTTGGTGCATATATGTTTAATATAGATAGTGCTTCATTATCCATGCTACCCTTTAGCAAGATATAGTGCCCTTCCTTATCTCTTTTAATTAGATCAATTTTTGCTTTAGCTTGATCTGAGATCAGGATGGCTACCCCTGCTTTTTTGACTTCACCTGAAGCATAGTAGATTTGTCTGAGAGGTAAACTATCCTATGTTCCTCTAATTTATTTATGGTCTCTTTCTTCATGCCTAAATCATGGACCCATTTTGATCTTATCTTGGTATATGGTGTTAAGTGTGTACATGCCTAATTTCTGCCATACTAATTTCCAGTTTTCCCAGCAGTTTTTGTCAAATAATGAATTCTTATCCCCAAAGTTGGGATCTTTAGCTTTGTCACATTAGATTGCTATAGTTATTGACTATTTTGTCCTGTGAATGTAACCTATTCCACTGATCAACTAATCTATTCTTAGCCAATACCAAATGGTTTTGGTGACTGCTGCTTTATAACATAGTTTTAGATCAGGCATAGCTAGGCCACCTTCATTTGAATTTTTTCATTAATTCCCTTGAAATTCTCGCCTTTTTGTTCTTCCATATGAATTTTGTTGTTATTTTTTCTAGATCATTAAAATAGTTTCTTGGGAGTCTAATTTGTATAGAACTAAGTAAATAGATTAATTTAGGGAGTATTGTCATCTTTATTATATTTGCTCGGCATATCCAAGAGCACATAATATTTTCCAATTATTTAAATCTGACTTTATTTGTTTGGAATGTGTTTTGTAATCTTGCTCATATAATTCTTGATTTTCCTTTGGTAGATAGATTCTCAATTGTTTTATGCTATCAACAGTTATTTTGATCTTTGTATCTCTTGCTGTTGGATTTTATTGGTGATGTATAAAATGCTGAGGATTTACGTGGATTTATTTTGTATCCTTCAACTTTGCTAAAGTTGTGAATTATTTCTAATAGGTTTTTAGCAGAATCTCTGGGGTTCTCTAAGTATATCATCATATCATCAGCAAAGAGTGATAATTTGGTTTCCTCATTAACAACTCTAATTCTTTTAATCTCTTTCTTGACTCTTATTACTAAGACTAGCAATTCTAATATAATATTGAATAATAATGGTGATAGTGGGCAACCTTGTTTCACTTCTGATCTTACTGGGAAAGGTTCCAGTTTATCCCCATTACATATGATGCTTACTGATGGTTTAAATATATGCTCCTCACTATTTTAAGGAAAAGTCCATTTATTCCTATGCTCTTAAGTGTTTTTAATAGGAATGGATGTTGGATTTTGTCAAATGCTTTTTCTGCATCTACTGAGATGATCATATGGTTTTTGTTAATTTGGTTATTGATATAGTCAATTATGTTAATAGTTTACCTAATATTGAACCAGCCCTGCATTCCTGGTATAAATCCTACTTGGTCATAGTGTATTATCTTGGGCATGATTTTCTGTAATCTTTTTGCTAATATTTTATTTAAGATTTTTGCATCAATATATTCATTAGGGAGATTGGTCTATAATTGTCATTCTCTGTTTTCACCTACCTGGTTAGGTATCACTCTGTCTGTGTCATAAAAGGAATTTGGTAGGCCCTACATGTTGGAATCTTTACAAACTGCTAACTCATTAGAGTTGATGTTTTGGGCCAAAACCTGAGACAAGGTACTAAATAGAACTAATTAATACAGTGCTTGTGTTTACACCTTTACTCATTGGAATTCATAAGTATGGGAGATTCATGAAGTAAACTTTGTAACTTTGTGAATTCACACCTCCCTTGAAGCTCTTAGGGCCAGAGAGCATTATGGGAGAAAACCCATAATCCCTCTCTCTGGTACATAAGAAGAAAGCAGAGGCCCAGTTGGGAGAATTCAGCCAAATTGCATGGAGAGGGGAGCCTCAAGTCAGAAGAAGCCATGAGTCAGAGTTGAGCTAGAGCCAGGAAAGAATTATTTTGGAAGGCAAGAGAGACAGATTCATCTTTGTGCTGGCTGGAGGCTGAAGGGAGCAGAGGCAAAGGACAAAGCTGCAGGAGCTCTCAGAACTGAGCAGAAAGATAGGCCTCTAAGAATCTAGCTATCCGGGCCCAAGGAAAGAGACAAGTCTTGGAAGGAGAAATAAACATTTGTATTTTTACCAGCTGGCTGCATTTGGGGTAATTATTGATCTGAACTGATACTAAGGCTGCCTCCAGAAAACCTCCCTGAGAATCCTGCTTTCTCTCAAAGAGAACCATCATCTTATATTATATTAAAGAAGAAAAAGGCCACATTTTGGCTCCCGAACAGAGACTGATTCATATCATTATTTTATATTATAAAAAAGAAAAAAAAAGAACACTATACCTACAGTCCCTATTTTTTCAAATAGTTTATGTAGCATTGGAGCTAATTGTTCTTTAAATGTTTGATAGAATTCACATGTAAACAGGATGATTTCAGAAAAGTCTGAAGAGGCTTACACGAACTGATGCTGAGTGAAACTAGCAATGCCAGGAGGTCATTATATACTTCAACAACAATATTATATGATGATCAATTCTGATGGACCTGGCCATCTTCAGCAAAAAGATGAACCAAATCAGTTCCAATGGAACAGTAATGAACTAAACCAGCTACACCAACAAAAGAACTCTGGGAGATGACAAAGAACCATTCCATTCAATTCCCAATCCCTATATTTTTTCCTGCCTGCATTTTGGATTTCCTTCACAGGCTAATTGTACAATATTTCAGAGTCCGATTCTTTTTGTACAGCAAAATAATGGTTTGGTCATGTATACTTATTTTGTATTTAATTTAGTTTATGCTTTAATATATTTAACATGCATTGGTCATCCTGCTATCTAGGGGAGAGAGTGGGGGGAAGGAGAGGAACAATTGGAACAGAAGGTTTGGCAATTGTCAATGCTGTAAAATTACTCATGCATATAAGTTGTAAATAAAAAGCTATCAAAAATAAAAATAAAATAAAGGTCAAATGTGAAAAAAAAAAAGAGTTGACATGTAAATCTATCTGGCCCTGGGGATTTTTTCTTAGAAAATTGATTTTTTTAAATTTTTTTATTTTATTTTACTTTTTTTTTAATAATTATAACTTTTTGTTGGCAAAACCCATGACTGCATAAATTTTTTACAACATTATCCCTTGCACTCACTTCTGTTCCGACTTTTCCCCTCACTCCCTCCACCCCCTCCCCCTGATGGCAAGCAGTCCTATACATGTTAAATATGTCACAATATATCCCAGATACAATATATATGTGCAGAACCAAACAATTCTCTTGTTGCACAGGAAGAATTGGATTCAGAAAGTAAAAAAAAAAAAACAAAAAACAAAAACAAAAACAAACAAACAAAAAAAAACAGGAAGAAAAACAAAAATGCAAACAGTTTACATTCATTTCCCAGTGTTCATTCTTTGGGTGTAGCTGCTTCTGTCCATCATTGATCCATTGAAACTGAGTTAGATCTTCTCTTTGTCAAAGAAATCCAATTCCATCAGAATCCATCCTCATACGGTATCATTGTTGAAGTATATAATGATCTCCTGGTTCTGCTCATTTCACTTAGCATCAGTTTATGTAAGTCTCTCCAAGCCTCTCTATATTCATCCTGCTGGTCATTTCTTACAAAACAGTAATATTCCATAACATTCATATAACATAATTTACCCAACCATTCTCCAATTGATGGGCATCCACTCATTTTCCAGTTTCTAGCTACTACAAACAGGGCTGCCACAAACATTTGGGCACATACAGGTCCCTTTCCCTTCTTTAGTATCTCTTTGGGGTATAAGCTCAGTAGAAACACTGCTGGATCAAAGGGTATGCACAGTTTGATAACTTTTTGAGCATAGTTCCAAATTGCTCTCCAGAATGGCTGAATGTATTCACAATCCCACCAACTGTATCAGTGTCCCTGTTTTCCCACATCCCCACCAACATTCCGCATTATCTTTTCCTGTCATTCTAGCCAATCTGACAGGTGTGTAGTGGTATCTCAGAGTTGTCTTAATTTGTATTTCTCTGATTAATAATGACTTGGAGCATATTTTCATATGGCTATAAATAGTTTCAATGTCTTTGTCTGAGAATTGTCTGTTCATATCCTTTGACCATTTATCAATTGGAGAATGGCTTGATTTCTTATAAATTAGAGTCAATCTCTATATATTTTGGAAATGAGGCTTTTATCAGAACCTTTCACTGTAAAAATGTTTTCCCAGTTTATTGCTTCCCTTCTAATCTTGTCTGCCTTGGTTTTGTTTGTACAAAAACTTTTCAATTTGACTTAATCAAAATTTTCTATTTTGTAGTCAATAATGATCTCTAGTTCTTCTTTGGTCATAAATTCCTTCCTCTTCCATAGGTGTGAGAGGTAAACTATCCTATGCTCTTCCAATTTCTTTATAAACTAATTCTTTATGCCTAAGTCATGAACTCACTTTGACCTTATCTTGGTGTATGGTATTAAGTGTGGGTAAATGCCTAGTTTCTGCCATACTAATTTCCAATTTTCCCATCAAGTTTTGTCAAATGAGTTCTTATCCCAAAAACTGGGGTCTTGGGGTTTGTCAAACACTAGATTATTAAAATTATTGGCTATATTGCCCTTTGAACCTAATCTATTCCATTGATCAATTAGTCTATTTCTTAGCCAATACCAGATGGTTTTGGTAACCACTGCTTTATAATATAATTTTAGATCTGGTACAGCTAGGCGACTTTCATTTGATTTTTTTTTTCATTAATCCTCTTGAAATTATTAACTTTTTGGTTTTCCATATGAACTTTGTTGTTATTTTTTCTAGTCATTAAAATAGTTTTGTGGGAGTCTGATTGGTATAGTGCTAAATAAATATATTAGTTTAGGTAGTATTGTCATCTTTATTATATTTGCTCACCAAATCTGAGAATTATTGGACTCCCTGAGAAATATGATGAAAAAAAAAAGAGCCTGGATCTCCATGAAATTCCAGGAAATTGTCAAAGAAACTTCCCAGAAGTTTTAGAAACAGAGGATAAAATAAACATTAAAAGAATCCATCAATCACCTACAGAAAGGGACTCTAAAATCAAAACTCCAAGAAATATAGTGGCTAAATTTCTGAACTATGAATAGATCTATTTTCCACATCTGTTGTTTTCCCAAGAAGATATTTGACATTTTTTCCATTGTTTCTTTTTTTGTTTGTTTGTTTTGCTTGACTAATTCTTGGCCTCTCCTCAAGTCATCCAATTCCATTTCTGATTTTCAATAAATTATTTTCTTCACTCATTTTTTAAATATCTTTTTCTAATTATCCAATTGAGTTTTTAATGAGTTGTTTTGTTCTATGGAATCTTTTTTTCCATTTTGCCAATTTTATTTTTTAGAGTGCTATTTTCTTTTTCCAGTTCACTATTTCTGTTTTTCAAGGATTTGGTTTCTTTATCTTTAAATGAATGGGTTCACTTATCCAGACTCTCTTGTCAAGCTTCCCTTTCCTTTTCCCATTTTTCTTCTAGGTCTCTTGTGAGAGCCCTTTTAATTTCTTCAATGAATGTCTTTTGTGTTGAGCACCAGATCATATCCCCCTTTGGGGATTCATCTGGAGACAGTTTGTTATTAGTCTCCTCAGGGTTTAAAGTCTGCTCTCTATCCATATAGAAGATATCAATTTTTAGAGTTTTATTTTTTTTTGCTCATTTTGCCAGAGAAGACTCAAAGAAAGCAAACTAGCAAAAAAAAAAAAAAAAACAAAAAAACAAATGTGGACTTTTTTTTTTTTTTTTTTTTTTTTTGGCCAGGCTGGATGGTATTACTGAGCTTCCACTACAGACTGAGGTGGGGCAGCAGTAAGGTACTAGCAGGATAGCAATGCTGTGCTGCATCTCAAAAGACTTTAAAATGCTGAGAGTGTGCTGAGACATTGTGGGTGGGTGTGGCCAAGTCCTCAGAGACCTAGCTTTTTGGGGTTATGGTCTTTACCTCCTGTGTTTACAGCTTCTCTGCTGATCCTGGCTTGCTGCAAGGGCAAAGTATCCACACTGTTGTATAGTGCTTTCAGCAGAAATGGCTGATATCATACCTTAACCCCTCCGGTCTGTTTAGCTTGAGCTGCATTCTGTGCTCTCACTGCCTGCCCTCAGCCTGCGCCTGATCTGACTGTCCCCGCTCCCAGGGCAAAAACAGACTTTTCTGGAGAATTTCAAGGATGTATTCTGTTGGTAATTATTTGTGGGGTTTTTTCCCAGTCAAACACTAATTCCAAGGCCTTGTCATGAAATAAATTCTGAGAGGAAAAATGGAGATTAAATAGTTGTGTGTGTCCTCTCTGCCATTTTGGCTGGAAGTCTTGGATAGTCCAATAGCTTTCTAATTGATCTCACTATTTTATCTGTCTCTCCTTTGTCTTTCTTTACAAAAAAAAATCCACTCATTTTTTTTCTCTTTCTCTTCTCTCCTCATCTAGTTTGTTCTAGGCAGATATAAGTGTAAATTCTGGCTTTATTTGAAGTTCTGTGGGGATCAGAGCTCAAGAATTTTGTTGAGCACCTTCTGTTTTATTATAATGAATAAAAAGTAGATTGGAGAACTAACAGATTTTTAAAAAATGTTGACTGGGTAACTAAATGCACAGAATTCAAGTAGAATGGACGTCCTTCATTATGAGTAAATTCCCCTTCACTTGAGGTGTTTAAGGAAAATATGCATTATTCAGGAGGATTCTGGGAAAATGTAAGAATAGATCAGAAAATTTGAACTTCTCTAGATTTGCCTCACAAACAAACAAATTTTCATCTTTAGACAAAATAAAGACCAGTGAAAAATAAATAAGACTCAGAGTAGAACAGGGACCTTACTGGGACAACTCAAGAAGATCAAAAGATCCCAGAAGCAAGTTTTAATAGGTATGAAGTGTAAATACCTCCAGAATAGCTCTGCAGAAATAGTTGGCTTTGAAGATGGTCTCAGCTTAAATCAGAGGAACTTTCATCTCCTGGAAAATGCACAATATGGGGAGATGAGGGAGTCTGAATCCAGGAAGACTGAAGGAACCTCCGGTGATTAGGAATGCTAAATCTAGCTGTGCTGCTGAGATACCCAGGATAAAAAGGAACCAGCACAGGAGGTGAGTTCAGAAGCTGTGAGACAGGAAAGCTGCTGGCTGCAGGTATTTACAGGAGGATGTAGTTCTTGGTTTGAGTTTCCAGGGCAGAGGGGAGAACTGAAGTAAAATCAAAGGCATCATCCCTCCCACTCTGGATAAGAAGTGGTAATCCTAATAAGTTCCTATTTTTAAAAGATGAGCAGGCAAAGGAGAAAAAACCTAATCATACAGAGTTACTATGAGAATAGGAAATGTGGATGTTCATATTCAGAGGAGTACATTGAAGTAAAAAAAAAAAAGTCTCTCCTACCACCAAAGAATAATTTTAATGGCTACCTTCCCAGAAAGAATTTATAGGAATACTCAAAGAGACTTTGAAAATCAAATGAAAAAATAAAGAGGAACCAAGAAAAACAAAGAGATTATAAAAAGAAAGTCAGCCAATTAGAAAAGAATGTCCAGAGACTTAAGGAAGAAAATGAGTCTTTGAAAATTAGAATTGGGCAAGAGGAAGCCAAGGAAATTATAAGAGACCAGGAATAACAAAAAAATATATATCAAAACAGAAGAGAATATGGAATATTTTATTAAATAAAACATATCTGGAGAATAGATCAAGAAGTAAAAACATAACAATAGTTGAACTACCTGAAATCTATGAATAAAAAAAAAGAATTTGACACAAAAATACAAGAAATAATCAATGAAAATTTTCCTGAAGTGACAGAACAAGAGGGTAGTAGAAATGGAAAAAAAAAAACCTCAGTAATTCCCACTCAACGAGATACTAAAAAGAAAACACATAAGAATATTATTGCTAAATTTCAAAACCACCAGATAAAAAAAATAATTTTACAAGAAAATGAAAAAAATATTTAAAAATTTCAAATATGCAAGGTATAATTAGAATTTATTTATTTATCAGCAGGTATTATAAAAGACCACAAGTACTAGAATATTATGTCAACAATCAAAAGAACCAAGCCCATGACCAAAAATATTATATGCAGACAAATTAAGCATAATATTAAATTAAAAAATGGATATTCAATAAATTCTTAGATTATCAGCTAAACCTGAATTCATTAGAAAACTTAATATATCAGAGCCTAAATGAGACTAATTTCAATGGACAACCAATGACAAACTATGTTTTATACAAGAAATTGTAAACCACATGTCTAAGATTGACATTAGTAATTGGATAGCCCCCCTCAAAAAAATAATGTAAAAATAGTACATATTCTGTAAAATTAAGTGAAGAAAACCTATTCACACCAGGAATAAGTTAAATAGGGAACTGTAAAGATCTAGAACACTGGAGAAGTATACTTGAAACAAGGATACTTATAATGAGGTGCTAACTCAGAGGAATTCAACATAGCTGTTACTTTGTATACTTTGAATACAGTACATTTCACTTTCCTTGAATTCTTGCATAATTTTCCAAGTTTTTTTTTCTTTCTGAGATCATCCAGCTCATAATTTTTCATACAAGAATAATATTCCATCATAAACACATTCAAAAAACACATATATTACTGAGTCATTCCTCAATTGATGGGCATCTTGAGAAGAGAGCTACTGTGAACAATTTTTATACATATAGGTCATTTTTCATTTTTTATGAATCACATTTGATATTCACATCAAATATTGATGTAGTTAGATCAAAGGATATGCATGAATTTATAGCCCTTTAGGCACAGATCAATTCATTTCACCATTTATTAATTGGGACATGGCTCTTATTTTTTTATATAAATTTGACTTTTTCCTCTATGTTTGAGAAATGAGGCCTGATCAGACAAACTTGCTTCAAAATTGTTTTTACTATTAATATTTCTAACTGTATTCTCCTCCATTTATAATCTTTTGCCCTATCCCTCATCAAAGTGTTTTGGTACTGATTACTCCTTCCCCCAATATGCACTCTCTTTTATCACCCTTCCCTCACTTCCTGTGTTCCATTCCCCTCCTATGTTCCTGCAAAATAAAATAGATTTCTATACTCCTACTGAATACATATGTTATTTTCTCTTTTAGCCATTTTTGATGAGAGTAAGGTTCATTTTCTTACCCTTTCCTCCTCTATAAAAAGCTTTTTCTCACATTTTTATGGCAGAAAATTTGCCCCATTCCACTTCTTCTTTTCCCTTTCTCCCAGTACATTATTCAACTCACATCTGTGCTCTGTTTATATCTACTCCTTCTAATTGCCATAATATTGAAAATGTTCTAATGAGTTACAAGTGTCACTCTCTCAAATAGGGATGTAAAGAGATAAATCTTATTAAGTTCCCTATGATATCATAGAGGGTCACAAATAGTGACCTATTTCTGAGCAAGATTTAAGACCAGAGGAACTCTGCTGATAAGTCTGGTTTAGCTTCCCATCCCTCACAAGGGCATTTCGGCCTTCCTGATAAGTTAGGAGGCATGAGAATCTGTATTCTAACTAAAGCAGAGTTATACAAGTGGCAAAGAGACATCTGCACACAATAGCAAGTAATTGATGTGGTCCAGCATGCATGGTATCCTATAGTTAGTATATGGACAATGTACTATAGTTATGTAAGTGTAATCTGGTATATAAATTCTGAGAAAATTTTGAATAAACAGACACTTGCTTGATCTTATTCATGAATTCCATCCTTTCATTCCTTACATATGATCAGGATTCAAACTGAATCTTCTAGTGAGAAAGTCCAGACAAGATATCACTTCCCTGAGAGTGCAAGGTTAAGATCTCCCACTATTATAGTTTTACTGTCTATTTCTTCTTGCAGCTCTCTTAATTTCTCTTTTAAGAATTTAGATGCTACACCACTTGGTGCATATATGTTTAATACAGATAGTGCTTCATTATCCATGCTACCCTTTAGCAAGATATAGTGCCCTTCCTTATCTCTTTTAATTAAATCAATTTTTGCTTTACCTTGATCTGAGATCAGGATGGCTACCCCTGCTTTTTTGACTTCACCTGAAGCATAGTAGATTTTGCTCCAACCTTTTACCTTTAACCTGCATGTATCTCCCTGCTTCAGGTGTGTTTCCTGTAAACAACATATTGTAGGATTATGGCTTTTAATCCATTCTGCTAACCGCTTCCTCTTTATGGGGGAGTTTACCCCGTTCACATTTATGGTTAGAATGACCAATTCTGTATTACTTGCCATCTTGTTAACCCCGGTTTATGCTTTTCTCCCTTCTTTCCCCTTTCCCCCCTTCCCAGTATTAAGCTTGTGAGCACCACTTGCTTCTCACAGCCCTCCCTTTTTAGTATCCCTCCCCCCGCCTTAGAGTTCCTCCCCCTATCTTACCCCTTTCCCTCCCAGTTTCCATATTCCCTTCCGCTTAGCTTATTCTTTCCCTTTTCACTTTTCCCTTCTCACTTTTCAATGAGGTGGGAGAAGTTTCATCATAGATTGAATATGTCTAAAATTTTTCACTTAAAGCCAATTCTGAAGGCAGTAAGATACCCACTATATTCATCCCCCTCCATTCTTTCTCTCAGATATAATAGGTTTCCTATGCCTCTTCATGAGATATACTACCCCCACTTTACCCTTTTTCTGGTACAATGTCCTTTCCACATCAGTTTCTAGAACAAGGTATACATGTATTCTTTATACATCTTTCTAGCCGAGATATAGTTCCCAAGATTAATCTTTTTAGATTTCTCTTGAGTTCTATATTTGTAGATCAAATTTTTTGTTAAGTTCTGGCTTTTTCATCAAAAATAGGTGAAATTCGCTTACTTCGTTGAATGTCCATCTTCTTCCCTGGAAAAAGATGCTCATTCTAGCTGGGTAAGTTATTTTTGGTTGCATATCACATTCCTTAGCCTTTCGGAATATCATATTCCAGGCCCTTCGATCCTTTAATGTGGATGCTGCCAGATCCTGGGTGATCCTTATTGTGGCTCCTTGATACTTGAATTGGGTTTTTCTAGCCACTTGCAATATTTTTTCCTTCGTCTGAGGGTTCTGGCATTTGGCCACTATATTCCTTGGTATTTTGATTTTAGGATCCCTTTCAGTGGGTGATCAATGAATTCTTTCAATGTCTATTTTATCCTCTGTTCCTATGACTTCTGGGCAGTTCTCTTTGATAATTTCCTGGAAAATAGTGTCCAGGCTCTTTTTTTCATCATGCTTTTCTGAGAGTCCAATGATTCTCAGATTGTCTCTCCTGGATCTGTTTTCCAGGTCTGTTGTCTTCCCCAGAAGGTATTTCACATTCTTTTCCATTGTTTGATTTTTTGGATTTGCTTGACTGATTCTTCTTGTCTCCTCAAGTCATTCAATTCCAATTGTTCAATTCTGATTTTCAGTGAAGTATTTTCTTCACTCACTCTTTTAAAATCTTTTTTTCTAATTGTCCAATTGAGTTCTTTTGTTTTGTGGAATTTTTTTTCCATTTCGCCAATTTTGTTTTTTAGAGAGCTATTTTCTGTTTTCAGTTCACCAATCCTATTTTTCAAGGATTTTATTTCTTTATCCACTCTCTCTTTAACTGACTTCTCCAGGCTCTTTTGCCAAGCCTCCCTCGCCTTTTCCCATTTTTCTTCTAGCTCTCTTGTGAGAGCCTTTTTAATTTCCTCCATGAGATTCATCTGTGCTGAGGAACAGATGATCTCCTCCTTTGAGGATTCACCTGGAGATTGTCTGTTTTTAGTCTCCTCAAGATTTAGAGTCTGCTCTCTATCTGTATAGAAGCTGTCAAGGGTTAAAGTCCTCTTCAGTTTCTTGCTCATTCTGTCTAATAATCAAGGACAAACTAGCAAAGAAAAAAAGAAAAAAAAACTGGAGTCTTTCTTTTGGGGGAGGAGCTGGGTGGTGTTACCGAGCTTCCTCTACAGACTGCGGGGGGGGGGGGGCAGCAGTGAGGCACTGGCCCTACTGTGCTGCGCCTGCGCTCTGAGATCCCAGAGCGTGCTGAGTCACTGTGGCGGGGGAGGGGGGGAGAGTAGTGGCCAGGTCCCGAGAGACTCCAGCTGTTTGGGATTGTATTCTTCACCCCCCAGTGTTTTTAGCTTCTCTGCTGGGCTGCTGACTTGCTGCCAGGGCAAAGTATCCAGTCCTGTAGCGAAGCTCTCCCCGCAGAGACGGCTGCGATCACTCCCCACCCCCTCTCCAATCTGCTCCCGTGCTCTCACTGCTGCTGCCTGCTGCCTGCACCCGATCTAAAACCATGCCAGCCCTCCAGTAAAAACAGACCTTTCTTGGCGAATCTCAAGGATGGCTTCTCTTTGTAACTATGTGTGGGTTTTTTTTCAGTCAAGCATTAATTCAGAGGCTTGTAATGAAATGGATAGTGAGAGAAAACGCTGAGCTACACAGCTATGTGCCTCCTCTCCGCCATCTTAACCCCACTTTTAACATATATTGGATTATTTGCCATCTAGAGGGTGGTTGAAGAGAAGGAGAAAAAAATTGGAACACAAGGCTTTGCAAGGATGAATGTTGAAAACTACGTATGCATATGTTTTGAAAATTAAAAAAAACTTTAAAGATAAAAATAAATTGTTCTGGAAATTAAACTGAGTTGCATTTATCTTGTTTGAAGACTCCATTATTGTCAACTTTTCAGGTTGGATGTGGAGAAAATTGAGACAATTGCAACTCAGTGGTGTGATAGATATATCATGGGGCATGGAATCAAGAAAAACTGTTTACCAATTTAGCTTCAGACACTTATTAGCTATTTGAATCTGGTCAATTCATACAATCCTACCTTTCTCCATTTCTTCATCTGCAAAAAAAAATGATGATAATAATAGCCTATTTCATAGGAATTTTATGAGGATTAAATGATATAATAGAACTTAGTTTATCAGCATTTATATAACAAACTTACATCTCTGATAACAGAACCATCATTATTTCAATTCATTAATTAACAATTAATTGATTTCTTGAAAGACATTGTACTAAGTATGGAACATATACACACACAATAATCTCTGTCTCGCTAAAGCTTGCATTCAAAACTATAGGATATAACTGTTTGATATAATGTATATTATAAATTGATGTACAATTAAAACACAAACACAAAACATATATAGATAAAATAAATTTCAGAGAGATTTATGAGAATATATAACATTTTAGAAAAAATACTGTGAAGGCAGTAAACACATTTAGATATTTAAATAGTGCTAAAAAGATGAAGAAAGAAAAAAGTATCTGAACCAAAGTACATACAAAATGACAAAAAGAAGTGCTGATGGTAACATAATTTTAAAAGTTGGGAATGATGAATTATCTCAAAGAAGAGGAAAAACAGGAAACATGAAAGTAAGGAAGGATATCAACTAAAGGATTATTTAATTTCATCCCCTCCCTGCCAAAAAATAAACAGGTATTGGAGAAGAAAGCAATAATAACTGAACAACTTGTCTACTTAATACTTTTGAAGAATTTAAATGATCCTTTGTGAAAATAAACTATATATTTATGAATATCATGCTTGATGGAAATGGACTTAATATTTTCTACAGTTAAACATATTCATACAATTGACTAAAAGTTCCAGACTTCAAAAGAGCTAATTGTTTTTAATAGTTGTTAAGCTCACAAAAACTTCTGTGATAGATGCAACCCAAGAAGTAATTAATTTAATTAAGTTTTATTTATAGAGATATAGTGACTTGAGAAATAAAATGGAAAGACATGCTCAACAAAATTGTTTATTACTATATTAAAAGATACACTACAAACAACCCAAATGGAAACTATTTAGAATTACTAGTTTCCTTAAAGACTCAGTTGTATCCAGCAGTGTTTCTACCGGGCTTATACCCCAAAGTGTTGGAAGCCTTACAAACTGCTAACTAATTAGAGTTGATCTAATCTTACAAGAAGATTTTGGCCAGAACCTGAAACAAGGTACTAAGTAGAACTAATTAGTACAATACTTGTGTTTACACCTTTGTGTTCACACCTCCCTTAAAGCTCTTTGGGCCAGAGAGCACTATGGGAGAAAACCCATAATCCCATTCTCTCAGAAGACTCACATATAAGGCCAATGAGGAGAGAGAGCTATTCTAGAATACATTTTCCTCTTGGCTGGCTGGTCACAGAGGAGAGTTCAGCTGGACTCAAGAGGAGCGACTCTGGTGCAGACAGAGAGCACTTTGACGGATTTCAGCGGAGTTACGCCAGAAGCCCTCTCTCTGAGGCAAGGCAAGAGAGAATATATATTCCACTTGGGTGGCTGGTCGCAGAAGAGAGTTCAGCTGCATTGGAGAAGAGTTGGTGGCTGGGCTCCTGCACGCCCCACACTGAGACCAAGCTAGTCTGAAAGACTCACCAGAAAGCTAGCTGAGCCTCAAGTGAAGGAGACAAGAGATTCATTCCATTTCTGTGTTGGTTGGAGGCAGAAGAAAGCAGAGGCAGAGGCTGAAGGACAGAACCTTTGGATTTGGAGACATCCGGAGGGCTCTAAGCTAAACCGGCTGTGTTTTGAGAAGAACAAGAACAGATTCAGATCCATCTGAACTAGATCACAACACCATAGAGATACTAAAGAAGGGAAAGGGACCTGTATGTGCCAAAATGTTTGTGGCAGCCCTGTTTGTAGTGGCTAGAAGCTGGAAAATGAAAGGATGCCCATCAATTGGAGAATGCTTGAGTAAATTGTGGTACATGAACATTATGGAATATTACTGTACTGTAAGGAATGACCAGCGGGATGAATACAGAGAGGACTGGCGAGACTTACATGAACTGATGCTGAGTGAAATGAGCAGAACCAGGAGATCATTATATACCTCAACAACGATACTGTTTGAGGATGTATTCTGATGGAAGTGGATCTCTTCGATAAAGAGAGCCTTAATTGATCAAAGATGGACAGAAGCAGCTACACCCAGAGAAAGAACACTGAAAAATGAATATAAACTGCTTGCATTTTTGTTTTTCTTCCCGGGTTATTTATACCTTCTGAATTCAATTCTCCCTGTGCAACAAGAAAACTGTTCAGTTCTGCACACATATATTTTATCTAGGATATACTGCAACCCATTCAACATGTAAAGGACTGCTTGCCATCTGGGGGAAGGAATGGAGGGAGGGAGGGGAAAAATCGGAACAGAAGTGAATGCAAGGGATAATGCTGTAAAAACTTACCCTGGCATGCGTTCTATCAATAAAAACTTATTTTAAAAAATCTGCAAAAAAAAAAAAAGACTCAGTTGTATGACAACCTAATTCAACATGAAATATGAATAAATCCCAGTCTTGGCTATTTACATATTTCCTCTAAAAATCACTATTCTAGATCTACTTTGTACAAATCTGTTGATTGTTACCTCGCAAATACAATATAAGCTCCTTGAGAGTAAGGATTATTTAGCTTTAATATTTTGTCCCCAGCATATAACACAATAAATACTTGTTGCTTCCTTGTATAGATGATAAAGTTCTATTGCTTTCTGACATTTTCTAGATTGTACCAAGCAGACATTTCTAAGGTTACTCAATGAGAACAATAACCACTCAAAAGGTATTGATCTAACAATTAGCGTAAGAGAAAATTATTTCATCATGGCATGTGTACATGGATCCTGGATGATGTATGACTGTAAGGCTTCCCCAGTTATCAATGGAATGAGGCAAGATTGTGTGCTTGCTCCCATCATTTTAGCATCATATTTTTAGTGATGTTGTCAGATGATGAAAGAGGATGAAAACAGCATGGAGGTACCTACTACACTGATGCTAAATCATTCAACTTGAAAAGTCTACAAAGTTGACTAAAATGGAGAGAATGTTATGATTTTGCATTCAATGCATCCTCTGAGCCTAAGATGAAACAGAATATGGATAAATTTTCTGCTTCTAGTAATAATTTTTGGCTAACAATACAAAGAAAATTCAGGTTCTACAATAGTCAGCACCACATTCTCCGTACATGGAGCTATCAGTTACAGGAAATGGAGAAATTGAGTGTTGGTGGATAAGTTCACTTACTTTGTCAATATACTTTCCAGGAATAAACCCATACATCATGATGTTGACTCGTGTTGTCAGAGATAGCTCAGTGTTTGGGAGGTTCTAAAGAAAAATGTAGAAATGAAAACTTATTTAGATTGCTGTCCAAACTGAAGGGCTATAAAGCAATTGTGTTGATGTCATTGTTATATGCCTATTAAATCTAGGCAGTTTTCCAGTGCTGTTCTATGAAAACTAATCACTTCCATTTGAGCTGTCTTAGGAAAATTTTGAAGATCATCTGGCAAATCAAGGTACCAGATACTAAAGTATTTTCTTGAGCTGAAGTGCTAAACATTCAAACTCTATTGCAGAAAGCTCAACTCCATGTTTAAAGATAGAAAGTTTGATAGATATAGATTGATAGGTATAAATATAGATATGTGTGTATCTATCTATTTATATGTATGTATATATTTATGTATGTATGTATAACATACTTAAGATCTCTCTAAAGTACTTTGGAATCAATTGTGAAACATGGAAGACACTTCTCAGAATGATATGCCCACATCAAAGAAGGTATTGTGCTCTATGAGAAAAGCAGAATTATAATAGATCAAAAGAAACATAATGTGTGAAAATTTAGAGGCATTTCCAATCCAAATGTTCACAATGACTATTTGTATTGATCTGTGGTAGAACTTTCGAATCCAACATTGGACTAATCATAGTTGGATATATGGCACCTTGATCCTGACATAGTAATGTCATTTTGGCCCTCTTCAAGCACAGAAAACAACCAAATCAGTATTATGAATAGTTTATGCAAAAAAAAAAGTTTCCCTCTGTATTTAAGCCAATTACCTATCTATTTGGGAAATATTATATAATCTCTGATAGAAGGAGCATCAGGGGTTAACTAATCCAATTTGTACCTGAATAAAATTCAACCATAAAATCTCTAAATTTTTATCATGTTTCTGCTTGAAGATGTTTAATGTTGGGGAATTACTCCCTACTGATGAATCCTATTCCACATTTGGACAGCTCCCATTGTTAAGTTTATCATTCCCTGCAGAATTCTGTCTTCCCTTCTTTTCACTGATCCTAGTTCTGCTGAAGCAGAGCTAGTTTAATCTGTCTTCTATATCACAGCCTTCGAAATGCTTGAAGACAGCTTCTGATTGACGGTTGACCATGAGATCACTACTCTCTTCAGCTGCAGCATACTTCCTTCCTATTTCCAGGTATTTCAAAACTTTCTAAATGTTTAAAGAAATATTGTAAAATAAAATTCCCTTATATAAAATTATAGAATGAACTTGTTATATTTTAAACCTAATAAAAGCATCTGATACGCTATATCTTATAGAATGCTAGTTCCTTAAGAACAGGGGTTATATTTGTTTTATTTTTATTTTTAACTTTCCAGCATCTGGGAAAATATGTAGGATCAAATAGCTACTTAAACATTTGTAAAAGGTAATTGAGTAGAGAAGCATTTTCACATATTGCCAGATTTTTTGTGATTAACATTTAAAAACAAAGAATTCTGAAATAAATTCAGAGAAAGAACTCTGAAACAAAGATCAATTCTCTCATTTTTGAGGCACTATGAATATAAATATAAAAAAACATGAAAATGAATAAAGACATAGAGAGCAATAAAGTAAAAGAAAGACAGTAGAAAAGTATGGGGAAAATTATATAGTGTTTTATGCTTTGCAAAGTCTTTATAAATATTTCACTTAACCCTTACAACACCCTAAAATTTAGTCATTTTAGCCCCATTTTGAAGTTAAGGAGCCTGAGGCAAACAAAAATCAAGTGGTTCATCCGTAGACACACAGTTAGTAAATATCTGAAGTTAGATTAAACTCATCTTTACACTAGATTCAACACACTATCCATTGTACTACATGGCAATGACTAGAAAAATTCACTTACAGAAAGCTATCCAATGCATATTAAAGAGAGATTCTTTGAGGAAGAGAATCAAAGATAATGTCATGAAGTCATGAAATAACATTTTTCAATGATTCAGTTCAGGTTTTTTTGTTTGACACTGTCATAAAGTTAGAAATGTATCAAATTGTTTTTTCCCCTTCCCTTTTTCTTCTTGATTTAAAATTTTATCCTAATAATGAAAGAGGTGACATTTGGGTAGCATTATGGTATTAAAAAAATTAGCTATGTTATTTCATTGGTACCTTGCAATAATCTTTTGAATTTGTAGGATGACTATTATTATCATCCATGTTGGATAATAAAAGTGGTGAGAATTGAACTCCTAAATGATAAATGACTAACATAAATCTTATGCCATCTCAAAGAATTCATATGTCAGATATAGGAGCTGAGAGAATGGGGATTATGTTTGTGGAGAATAGCAGAAGCAGAAGTAGCATAAAAATAAAGCATAGATTGGATTCAGATAACAAGGAATAGACTAATTGATCTGCGGTGCGAAGTATGTGGAGAGAAGTGATGAGAACTTATGTACTTTGAAATCACATTATAAAGGCTTTGAATGACAAACTAAAGAGTATGAGTATTATCCTATAGGCAAGTAAGGAAGTGAAAATTTTAGAGCAGCCAAGATAAAATCTGTGTTTTAAAAATACTTATCTTTGGGTACCCAAATTAGATTAGAGACAAAAGTTAAGAATACCAGCAAGAGAACAATTATAGCACTCCAAGTTATTTTTAATGAGATTTGAATTAAAACAATTGTATTGCAGTTGAAGATCAGGGAACATTACAAGTACTTTACTGAATGAATTGTTAGGTATTAAGTACTATGTACAATAAGTACTAAGTGCAACAAGTACAAAGGGAAATGTTAAGACAGTGTATGTCTTCAAAGAGATTGCTTTATAATGGAAGAGACAACATATATAGAGATACGTAGATATCTAAGCATAATTTAGTTCAGAAAAGTTATAAGGATGGTGAAGATACTCACAAGGCAAATGATTGACATACTGTTTGAATAATAATTGATATTATTGATTTCTGATGGAGAAATTGAACTGAAAATCAGAGAAGGGAAAAGGGAAGTGGGAAGACATTTTCACAACTGTATTTGGAGGCTCAAGATGATGTCCAGAGGATAAAACAAAACAAGGCTATAATTTCCTTAGATGAAGTAGACAGTGTGAGGCACACAAAAATTTAAATAGCAATGCCTCAAGAAGAGAGTTCTAGAACCGATGATAATTCCTCCTGGCCATGGAGTCGTTTCAAGTAGATTCTGCAGAGATGTACCAGACCTATTGTTTGAAGAGTTATATAACAGGGAAGACGAGCTACAAGAGTACATAGCAAGTTTCTTCTTAGCAGGCCTTTAATCTATGATTAGCCTCAATGCTAATGCTAGGGAGAGAGATACAAATGAAACATAACGTACCAGAGGCCAGGGGATTGATTACAAATAGATAGACGCATAAATGTCTTCAAAGGCTAGAAATTGTCTTGGCAGAGTTTTAATAGAGGATATTTTTGAAGGTAAATAGGTGGCTAGAGTAAAAGTTAGTTGAAATTGATGCCTTTTTCCATCTCTACCTCTGATCTCTTTAACCTTAGCTTTTTAAAACACAGAGAATACAAATCACCCTTTGCTAGCACTGGGGAATTGCCCATAAATAATTCTGGTTCACATGTCCAGAATGGAAAATAGAGCTTGTGAGTGGTCATAAGGAAGACTAAATACTGATCACAATTCTAAGATCAAGAGGATTATTGGTAATTTTAGTTGCATGGAACCAAAGGGTTGTCTGGGTAAATTCCACAATACAGATTAGAAAGGCATAAACCATATCTCTCCCAGGTTAGTATCACACTGGAAAAGTAAAAAAGTTTGCAAACCCTCATAGCTAGCTCTAAAAACAGCAGCAAAAAGCTTAAATCTTGGCATAGTGCTTTCTCATTCTTAGGTGAGTAGATCCTAATATAATATAAAAAATGAAGAAAGAAGAAGGGGAAATGCAGAAACATCAACAGAAAGAGAACATCACCATAAAGAAATTATCACCTCAAAAAGAAAAATTGACCTAATGGTAAAAAGACACAAAAATGTACTAAAGGAAAGAATTATTTAAAAGCAGAATAGATCACATGAAGAAAATATGCAGAAATTCACTGAAGAAAATAAATTCTCAGAAAAAAACTTTGATGCATGGCTAACAAGGTACAAAAGCTCTTTGAAGAAAAAAATAACTCATCAAAACTTAAAATTAGACAAGTGGAAGCTAATGCCTCCACAAGACGTCGAGGAAGAATAAAACAAAATTAAAACAATATGGAGAGAGGAAAAAATATGAAATATTTCATTGAAAAGCCAACTTACCAAGGCCATTTCTGGAGGTGTAGCCAAGGTGGCAGAGTAAAGTCAGGAAACTGCTCTAACTCTCCTAGTTTCCTCAAAAACCATATGAAAACAAGGCTTTGAACAGAGTGTGATGAAATGAAACAGCTTTCCAGGTCAAGATAGGTTGAGAAACATTCAAGAAAGGTCAGTCTCACTCAGATGTAGAAAAAGAGAAATATTAAATATATTCTTTTCTGCAATAATGCAATATTATATACATTCAACAAGTGCATGTGAAAAAAAATAGATTAAAATTAAGCAATCTAATCTTGAAGGATAAGTGGGTCAAAGAATAAATCATAAAAACAAACAATAATTTCATTAAAGAAAAGGAAAAGAATGAGACAAACCTACCAAATTTTATGGGATATATGCAAAGCAGCATATAGGGGAAAATGTATTCTCTAAATTGTTGCATCAACAAAACAAAGGCAGAACAGATTAATAAATTACATATACAATTTTAAAAAGCCTGGAAAAAGACTGAATTTTAAATTCCCCAATTAATTACCAACGTAAAAATCAAAGAGAAGATTAATAAAACTGAAAAAAAATTTGATTTAAAAAATAAAACTAGGAGCTGTTTTTTGGGGAAAAAAACCAAATAGATAAGTATACCATTTGTTGATTTAATTAAATAAATAAAAGAAAACAAATTCCAGTATCAAAAATGAAAAAGATGAAATTTCCAATGGAAAAGAAATTAAAGCAATTATTAAAGTAATAAATATATTGTCTAATTACATGTCAATAAATATGACAAAATGAGTAAAATCAATGAATAATTACAAAAATATACATTATCCAAATGAAAAGATTAGGAAATAGAATGCCTAAATAATCACATTTAAAAAAAAAGAATTTGAATATTCCATTAATAAATTTTCTAAGAAAAATCCATCAATAATTATTTGGATATAAAGATGACACTATAACCAAATTAGAAGAAAGAATAACCATAGAATAGAAAGAATAACATCTATGGAGAAGAGATGAATTCCTGATCAAACAAAGATTGAATGACATTTCAAAATATAAAATAGATCTTTCTGATTGTTACTAAACTAAAAAGGTTTTGTATAAATAGAACCAAAATTAGTAGAAAATTGGGGCAAAATCTTTATGAACAGTTATCTTTGATAAAGGTTTTATTGCTCAAATATATAGAGTCAAATTCTAATAAATTTATTAGAATACATCCATCCTTTAATTGTTACATGGTCAAAGGATATGGTTTTCATATAAAGAAATCAAAGCTACCTATAGGCATATGAAGAAATGCTCTAAATCACTTTTGATTAATAAGCTTCAAATTAAAACAACTCTGAGGTACCACCCCACACCTATCAGATTGGCTAATAATACAAGAAAGGAAAATGATAAATGTTAGAGAAGTTGTGGTAAAATTGGGACACTAATGCATTTTTGGTAGAATTGTGAACTGATCCAATCATTCTGAAGAGCAATTTGGAACCCTACTCAAAGAGCTATGAAACTGCACACCCTTTGATCCAGCAGTGTTTCTACTGGATCTACATCTTGAAGGGATCATTTAAAAGGGAAAATTACTTACATGCATAAAAATATTAATGACAGCCTTTTTTGTGGTGGCAAAATACTGAAAAATGAAGGGATTTCCATCAATTGGTAAATGGTTGTGGTATATCAATATAATTGAATATGATTTCACAATTAAAAAAAAAACTGTAAGCAGATAAATTTCAGAAAAACCTAAAAAGATTTCTATGAATGGATGGAAAGTAAAATGAGCAGAAGCAGGAAAATATTGTATATGGTATTTGGAACCCTATGTGATGATCAACTCTGAATGACTTAGCTCTTCTCAGCAACATAATGGTCCAAACTCTCACTGTAAAAAAATTGTCATCATTCTGACAAAGAACTAATGAACTCTGATCACAGATCAAATCTTTTTTTTTTCATTTATTTTTGTGCTTTTTTCTTTTGATCTGTTTCTTCTTTTACAAATGTGACTAATATGGAAATGTTTTACATAATTGTACATTTATAAATTATTTTAAATTGCCTATATCAAATTGTCATTTTAAAAAGACAGGAGAGGAGGAAGGAAAATATAGAACTCAAAATATTATAAAAATTAATGCTAAAAATTATCAACATATAATTAAGAAAAATGAAATACTATTTAAAATATAAAAGAAAACTGCTCTGATATACTAGAACTAGAGGGTAAAATTGAAAGACCCAGACAATCTCCTCCTTAAAAGAGATCCCCAAATTAAAATACCCAAGAATATTATTGCTAAATTCCAATGTTCCAATGTCAAGGAGAAAACATTGTAAGCAGCCAGGGAAAATAATTTAAATCTCATCGAGCAATAGTCAGTATCAGAAAAGATTTAGTAGCTTCCATGTTAAAATAACAAAATTTGAGAGGTAAAGTAGCTAGGATTAAAAACAAGAATAACTCACACAAGAAATATGATTATAATCCTTCAAGGGGAAACTACATATTTATTGAAACAATGGACTTACAAGCATCCCCGATGGAAAACAAGACCTAAATAGAAAGCTTGATTGATATTCAAACAAAATCTCAAAAAAAATTAAAAAGTTAAAATTCAGAGTAATCTTTAAGGACTCAATAGAGTTTAATTCTTTACATCCTTATATAGGAAGATGATGTATGTAACTTTCAAAAACTTTCTCACTATTGGAGCAATTGGAAGTATTCTATATTGACAGAGGGAATGAGAACAAATCAAATATATTGAGATGTACAAAAAACACAATAGTGATGAAAAAGAGGGATGGAAGGAGAGGTAGAATGTTGCCAGTTTTCACAATAAAGGAGGTATACAAGGAAGATCATTTACAATAGAAGAGAAATAGAGGATAGTGAGTAATGTTTGACTCTCGTTCTTATTTGAATTGGTTAAAGAGAGAAATAAACACACACACACACACACACACACACACATTCATTTAGGTATAGAAATTTGTTTTATCTATTAGGGAAAATCCCTAAAAGGGGAAAATATAAGCAATATGGAAGCAGTATAATTCAGAGAAGGGTAGTTTGAGGAAAGCAAATATTACAATCAAGACAGACTTTGAAGAGGGTTAGGATAAAAGAAAATAAAGAATGACAAAGAGAGGGAAATGGGATGTAATGAAATTCACAGTTAGTGATCATAACTGTGACTAAGAATGGTTTGAGTTGACACATAGAACAGAACTAGATAGTAGCAGAGATAGTACTATGTATTACAAACCACAATGGTAAAGAAAGACTACAGAAGGACTTTAAAAAGTCAGAGTTAAAAAAAAAAGGCAAACGTGTTGATCATGATATCAGCCAAAGTTAAAACAAAATTAGATCTAGTTGAAAAATAATCATGGAAACAACATTATTATTCTAATGATTGACTACTCTATTTCTTGACAAGTTCAAATTGATTTTGATGATTGCTACTTGTCTTTTCTTTTTTTTTTTTAAAGAAAATATTATCAAATTTATTCCAGTATTTTATTATAGCATGTTTATTATGGCTAGTCAGTATTCTTAAAAGTTATTATCTGTAGGGTAGGAACAATATCATAATACACACTACCACCTCTATGACACCCTTACAAGTTGTCTTAGTTTTTGTTATTGTTTTTATTCCTTAAAAGTTACTTTTAATTATAGCTTTTTATTTACAAGACATATGCATGGATAATTTTTCAGCATTGACCCTTGCAAAACTTTCTGTTCCAACTTTTCCCCTCCTTTATCCCACACTCTCCTGTAGATGGCAGGTAGACCCATCCATGTTAAATATGTTAAAGTATATGTTAAATATAATATCTGTATACATATCCATACAGTTATTTTGCTGCACAAGAAAAATAAGACTTAGAAATAAGGTAAAAATAACTTGAGAAGGAAATCAAAAATGCAAGCAGACAAAAATGGAGGGAGTGGAAATACTATGTTGTGGTTCTTACTCATTTTCCATAGTTCTTTTGCTGGGTGTAGCTGGTTCTATTCATTACTGAACAAATGGAACTGTTGTTCCATTGTTGAAGGGAACCATGTCCATCAGAATTGATCATCATATAGTATCGTTGTTGAAGTATATAATGATCTTCTGGTCCTGCTCATTTCACTCAGCATCAGTTCATGTAAGTTTCTCCAGGCCTTTCTGAAATCATCCTGCTTGTCATTTCTTACAAAACAATAATATTCCACAGCATTCATATAAAACAACTTATTCAGTCATTCTCCAATTGAAGGGCATCCATTCAATTTCCAGGTTCTAGCTACTACAAAAAGGTCTGCTACAAACATTTTTGCACATGTCCTGTAAGATCTACTTGGGATATAAGCTCAGTAGAAACACTGCTGAATCAAAGAGTATCTACAATTTGATAAATTTTTGAACATAGTTCCTAATTTCTCTCTAGATTCATTCACAATTCCTCCAACAACGATCAGTGTCCCACATACCCTCCAACATTCAACATTATCTTTTCCTGTCATCCTAGTCAATCTGACAGGTGTGTAGTGGTATCTCAGAGTTGTCTTAATTTGCATTTCTCTGATTAATAATGATTTGGAACATTTTTTCATATGATTAGAAATAGTTTCTATTTCTTCATCTGAAAATTGTCTGTTCATATTCTTTGACCATTTATCAATTGGAGAATGGTTTGATTTCTTATAAATCAGAGTCAATTTTCTATATGTCTTGAAAATAAGGCCTTTATCAAAACCTTTGACTGTAAAAAATGTTTTCCCAGTTTATTGCTTCCCTTCTAATTTTGTTTGTATTAGTTTTCTTCAAAAGCTTTTCAATTTGATAGAATCAAAATTTTCTATTTTGTGATCAATAATGATTTCTAGTTCTTCTTTGGTCACAAATTCCTTTCTCCTCCACCGGTCTGAAAGGTAAACTATCCTATATTCTTCTAATTTATTTATAATCCCATTCTTTATGCCTAGATCATGAACTCATTTTGACCTTATCTTGGTGCATGGTGTTAAGTGTGGGTCAATGCCTAGTTTCTGCCATACTAATTTCCAATTTCCCCAGCAGTTTTTTTCAAACAGTGAATGCTTATCCCAAAAGCTGGGGTCTTTGGGTTTGTCAAACACTAGATTATTAATGTTATGGACTATTTTGTCTTGTGAACCTAACCTATTCCAATGATCAACTAGTCTATTTCTCAGCCAATATCAAATGATTTTGGTAAGTGCTGCTTTATAATATAGTTTTAGATCTGATACAACTAGGCAACCTTCATTTGATTTTTTTTTCTTTAGTTCCCTTGAATGTTTTGACCTTTTATTCTTCCAGATGAATTTTGTTGTTATTTTTTCTAGTTCATTAAAATAGTCTTTTGGGAATCTGATTGGTACAGAACTAAATAAATAGGTTAGTTTAGGTAGTATTGTCATCTTTATTATATTCGCTCGACCTATCCAAAGACATTAATATTTTTCTAATTTATTAGATCTGACTTAATTTGTGTGGAAAGTGTTTTATAGTTTTGCTCATATAGTTCCTTACTTCCCCTTGGCAGATAGATTCCCAAATATTTTATACTAACAACAGTTACTTTAAAAGGAATTTCTCTTTGTATCTCTAACTGTTAGATTTTGTTAGTGATATATAAGAATGCTGATTACTCATGTGGGTTTATGTTTATCTTGCAATTTGCTAAAGGTGTAAATTATTTCTAATAACTTTTTAGGAGAATCTCTGGGGTTCTCTAAGTATGTCATCATATCATCAGCAAAGAATGATAATTTGGTTTTCTCATTACCTACTCTAATTCCTTTAATCTCTTTCTAGACTCTTATTGCCAAAGCTAGCCTTTCTAATACAATATTGAATAGTAATAGTGATAGTGAGCAATCTTGTTTCACTCCTGATCTTATTGGGAATGGTTCCAGTTCATCCCCATTACATATGATGCTTACTGATAGTTTTAAATAGATGCTACTGATTATTTTAAGGAAAAGTCCATTTATTCCTATGCTCTCAAGTGTTTTTAATAGGAATGGATGTTGGATTTTATCAAATGCTTTTTTCTGTATCTGTTGAGATGATCATATGATTTTTGTTAATTTGGTTATTGATATAGTCAATTATGCTAATAGTTTTCCTAATATTGAACCAGCCATGCATTCCTGGCATAAATCCTACGTGGTCATTGTGTATTATTCTGGGGATGATTTTCTGTAATCTTTTTGCCAATATTTTATTTGAGCTTTTTGCATCAATATTTACTGGGAAGATTGGTCTATAATTTTCTTTCTCTGTTTTCAACCTATCTGGTTTAGGTATCAGTACCATGTCTGTGTAATAAAAGGAATTTGGTAGGAGTCCTTTATTCTCTATTTTTTCAAATAGTTTATATAACATTGGAATTAATTGTTCTTTAAATATTTGTTAGAATTCACATGTAAATCCATCTGGTCCTGGGGATTTTTTCTTAGGGAGTTGATTAATGACTAATAGCTTGTTCTTTTTTTCTGAAATGGGATTATTTAAGCAATTTCCTTCCTTCTTTGTTAATCTGGGAAGCCTATATTTTTGAAAGTAGTCAACCATTTCCCTTAGGTTATCAAATTTATTGGCATAAAGCTAGGCAAAGTACTTCCTAATTATTGCTCTAATTTCCTCTTCATTGGTGGAAAGTTCTCCCTTTTCATTTTTAAGACTAAAAATTTCATTTTCCTCTTTCCTTTTTCTAATCAGATTTACCAAAGATTTATATATTTTATTGTTTTTTTTTTATAAAGTCTACTTAGTTTTATTTATTAATTCAATAGTTTTATTTTTTTTACTTTCAATTTTACCAATTTCTTCTTGTAATTTTAGAATTTCAAGTTTAGTATTTGATGGGAGGGGTTAATTTTCTCTTTTTCTAGCTTTTTAAGCTGCAGGCCCAATGAATTAATCTTCTCTTTCTCTATTTTATTCAAGTAAGCCTCTAGAAATATAAAATTTCCCCTTATTACCATTTTGGCTGCATCCTACAAATATAGTTATGTTGTCACATTGTTGTCATTCTTTTGGATGAAATTATTAATTGTGTCTATGATTTGCTGTTTCACCTAATTATTCTTTATGATGAGATCATTTAGTTGCCAATTAATTTTTCATTTATTTACCCCTAACTTTTTGTTGAATGTACTTTTTATTGCATTGTGATCTGAAAAGGATGCATTTACTATTTCTGCCTTTCTGGTTGGAGCAAAATCTACTATGCTTCAGGTGAAGTCAAAAAAGCAGGGGTAGCCATCCTGATCTCAGATTAAGCTAAAGCAAAAATTGATCTAATTAAAAGAGATAAGGAAGGGCACTATATCTTGCTAAAGGGTAGCATGGATAATGAAGCACTATCTATATTAAACATATATGCACCAAGTGGGGTAGCATCTAAATTCTTAAAAGAGAAACTAAGAGAGCTGCAAGAAGAAATAGACAGTAAAACTATAATAGTGGGAGATCTTAACCTTGCACTCTCAGAATTAGATAAATCAAATCACAAAATAAACAAGAAAGAAGTCAAAGAGGTAAATAGAATACTAGAAAAGTTAGATATGATAAATCTCTGGAGAAAATGTAATGGAGACAGAAAGGAATACACTTTCTTTTCAGCAGTTCATGGAACCTATACAAAAATTGACCAGATATTAGGACATAAAAACCTCAAACTCAAATGCAGTAAGGCAGAAATAGTAAATGCATCCTTTTCAGACCACGATGCAATGAAAATTACATTCAACAAAAAAGCAGGGGGAAGTAGACCAAAAAATAATTGGAAACTAAATAATCTCATACTAAAGAATGATTGGGTGAAACAGCAAATCATAGACATAATTAATAACTTCACCCAAGAAAACGATAATAATGAGACATCATACCAAAATGTATGGGATGCAGCCAAAGCGGTAATAAGGGGAAATTTCATATCTCTAGAGGCCTATTTGTATAAAATAGAGAAAGAGAAGGTCAATGAATTGGGGTTGCAACTAAAAATGCTAGAAAAGGAACAAATTAAAAACCCCCAGTCAAACACTAAACTTGAAATTCTAAAAATAAAAGAAGAGATCAATAAAATTGAAAGTAAAAAAACTATTGAATTGATTAATAAAACTAAGAGTTGGTTCTATGAAAAAACCAACAAAATAGACAAACCCTTAGTAAATTTGATTAAAAAAAGGAAAGAGGAAAATCAAATTGTTAGTCTTAAAAATGAAAAGGGAGAACTCACCACTAACGAAGAGGAAATTAGAGCAATAATTAGGAGTGACTTTGCCCAACTTTATGCCAATAAATTCGACAACTTAAATGAAATAGAAAAATACCTCCAAAAATATAGCTTGCCCAAACTAACAGAGGAAGAAGTAAATATCCTAAACAGTCCCATCTCAGAAAAAGAAATAGAACAAACTATCAATCAACTCCCTAAGAAAAAATCCCCAGGACCAGATGAATTTACATGTGAATTCTACCAAACATTTAAAGAACAATTAACTCCAATGTTATATAAACTATTTGAAAAAATAGGGATTGAAAGAGTCCTAGCAAACTCCTTTTATGATATAGACATGGTACTGATACCTAAACCAGGTAGGCTGAAAACAGAGAAAGAAAATTATAGACCAATCTCCCTAATGAATATTGATGCTAAAATCTTAAATAAAATATTAGCAAAAAGATTACAGAAAATCGTCACCAGGATAATACACTATGACCAAGTAGAATTTATACCAGGAATGCAGGGCTGGTTCAATATTAGGAAAACTATTAGCATAATTCACTATATCAATAACCAAACAAACAAAAACTATATGGTCATCTCAATAGATGCAGAAAAAGCATTTGATAAAATCCAACATCCATTCCTAATAAAAACACTTGAGAGCATAAGAATAAATGGACTTTTCCTTAAAATAGTCAGGAGCATATATTTAAAACCATCAGTAAGCATTATATGCAATGGGGAAAAACTGTGGAGTGAAGCAAGGTTGCCCACTATCACCATTATTATTTAATATCGTATTAGAAACACTAGCCTCGGCAATAAGAGTCGAGAAAGATATTAAAGGAATTAGAGTAGGCAATGAGGAAACCAAACTATCACTCTTTGCAGATGATATGATGGTATACCTAGAGAACCCCAGAGATTCTACTAAAAAGCTATTGGAAATAATTCATAATTTTAGCAAAGTAGCTGGCTACAAAATAAATCCCCATAAATCCTCAGCATTTTTATATATCACCAACAAAACCCAACAGCAAGAGATACAAAGAGAAATTCTATTCAGAATAACTGTTGATACCATAAAATATTTGGGAATCTATCTACCAAAGGAAAGTCAGGAATTATATGAGCAAAATTATAAAAAAGTCTCCACACAAATAAAGTCAGACTTAAATAATTGGAAAAATATTAAGTGCTCTTGGATCGGCTGAGCGAACATAATAAAGATGACAATACCCCCTAAACTAATCTATTTACTTAGTGCTATACCAATCAGACTTCCAAGAAAATATTTTATTGATCTAGAAATAATAACAACAAAATTCATATGGAACAATAAAAAGTCAAGAATCTCAAGGGAATTAATGAAAAAAAAAATCAAATGAAGGTGGCCTAGCTGTACCTGATGTAAAATTATATTATAAAGCAGCAGTCACCAAAACCATTTGGTATTGGCTAAGAAATAGATTAGTGGATCAGTGGAAAAAGTTAGGTTCACAAGACAGAATAGTCAACTATAGCAATCTAGTGTTTGACAAACCCAAAGCCCCTAACTTCTGGGAAAAGAATTCATTATTTGATAAAAACTGCTGGGATAATTGGAAATTAGTATGGCAGAAATTAGGCATGGACCCACACTTAACACCATATACCAAGATAAGATCAAAATGGGTCTATGACCTAGGCATAAAGAACGAGATTATAAATAAATTAGAGGAACATAGAATAGTTTATCTCTCAGACTTGTGGAGGAGAAAGAAATTTGTGACCAAAGATGAACTAGAGACCATTACTGATCACAAAATAGAATATTTTGATTACATCAAATTAAAAAGCCTTTGTACAAATAAAACTAATGCAAACAAGATTAGAAGGGAAGCAACAAACTGGGAAAACATTTTCACAGTTAAAGGTTCTGATAAAGGCCTCATTTCCAAAATATATAGAAAACTGACTCAAATTTATAAGAAATCAAGCCATTCTCCAATTGATAAATGGTCAAAGGATATGAACAGACAATTTTCAGAGGATGAAATTGAAACTATTACCACTCATATGAAAGAGTGTTCCAAATCATTATTGATCAGAGAAATGCAAATTAAGACAACTCTGAGATACCACTACACACCTGTCAGATTGGCTAAGATGACAGGAAAAAAATAATGATGAATGTTGGAGGGGATGCGGGAAAACTGGGACACTAATGCATTGTTGGTGGAGTTGTGAACGAATCCAACCATTCTGGAGAGCAATCTGGAATTATGCCCAAAAAATTATCAAATTGTGCATACCCTTTGATCCAGCAGTGTTTCTATTGGGCTTATATCCCAAAGAAATACTAAAGAAAGGAAAGGGACCTGTATGTGCCAAAATGTTTGTAGCAGCCCTGTTTGTAGTGGCTAGAAACTGGAAAATGAATGGATGCCCATCAATTGGAGAATGGCTGGGTAAATTGTGGTATATGAATGTTATGGAATATTATTGTTCTGTTAGAAATGACCAGCAGGATGAATACAGAGAGGACTGGCGAGACTTACATGAATTGATGCTAAGTGAAATGAGCAGAACCAGGAGATCATTATACACTTCGACAACGATATTGTATGAGGACATATTTTGATGGAAGTGGATTTCTTTGACAAAGAGACCTGAGTTTCAATTGATAAATGATGGACAAAAGCAGTTACACCCAAAGAAAGAACACTGGGAAACGAATGTGAACTATCTGCATTTTTGTTTTTCTTCCCGGGTTATTTATACCTTCTGAATCCAATTCTCCCTATGCAACAAGAGAACTGTTCGGTTCTGCAAACATATATTGTATCTAGGATATACTGCAACATATCCAACATATAAAGGACTGCTTGCCATCTAGGGGAGGGGGTGGAGCGAGGGAGGGGAAAAAATTGGAACAGAAACGAGTGTCAATATAAAATAATTATTAAATAAAAATTAAAAAAATTTCAATAGAAAAGAAAACTATTTCTGCCTTTCTGCATTTAACTTTGAGGTCTTTATTTCCTAATATATGGTCAATTTTTGTATAGGTTCCATGAACTGTCGAGAAGAAAGTATACTCCTTTCTGTCTCCATTCAGTTTTCTCCAAAGATCTATCATGCCTAATTTTTCTAATATTCTATTTACCTCATTAACTTCTTTCATACTTATTTTGTAATTTAATTTATCTAGTTCAGAGAGTGCAAGTTTAAGATCTCTCACAATTATAGTTTTGCTGTTTATTTCTTCTTGCAGCTCTCTTAATTTCTCCTTTTGGAAGTTAGATGCTATACCACTTGGAGCATATAACTAGTATTGATATTGCTTCACTGTCTATGCTACCCTTTATCAAGATATAGTTTCCTTCCTTAACTTTTTTAATTAGTTCAATTTTTGCTTTTGATTTATCTGAGATAAGGATGGTATCCCTGCTTGTTTTTTTTAACTTCTCAAGCATAATAGATTTTGCTCCAGCCTTTTACCTTTACTCTGTATGTATCACCCTGCTTTAAATGTATTTCCTGCAAGCAACATATTGTAGGATTCTGGCTTTTGATCCAGTCTCCTATCTGGCTCTGCATTATGGGAGAGTTCATCTCATTCACATTTACTGTTAAAACTACTAATTCTGTATTTTTTGCCATTTTATTATCTCCAGATTATACTTTTCATTTCCTTCCCCCCCCACCCCGTCCTCTTCCCCAGTATTAAACTAATAGGTACCACTTGCCTCTTGAAGCTCTCACTCTTTAAAATCCTTCCCATTCCCTTTGATTCCCTCCCTCTTTCCTTTCCCTTTCCATTATTTTTTCTGTATTCCATTTTATTTAGCCTATTCTTTTCCTTTTCCCTTTTCCTCTCCCACATTTTAATGAGGTGAGAGAGGTTTCTCTGTAAACCTAATATGTCAGTTTGAGCCGAATCTGATGAGATAAGATTCACACAATGTTCCTACCTCTCCCTTAATTCCCTCAGATATGATAGGTTTCTTTTGCCTCTTCGTGGGATGTATTTTCCATCTGTTTATCTCCCCTTTCCCCTTTTTCTGATACAATCCCCTTTCTACTTCTACTTCCCCTTTTTACAGTCTCTTTGATGATCTTCTGTAAAATAGTATCTAGGCTCTTTTTTTAAATCATAATTTTCAGGAACCCCAATAATCCTCAGATTATCTCTCCTAGATCTATTTTTGAGGTCTTGTTATTTTTCCAAGTAGATATTTAACTTTTTTGTTGTTGTTGTTGTTTTGCTTGACTGATTCTTGATGTCTCGATGAATTGTTCATTTCTATTTGTTCAGTTATGATGTTAATGAGTTATTTTCTTCATTTTTTTTATTTCTTTTTGTATATGTCCAATTGAGTTTTTAAATGAGTTGTTTTGCTCTATGGAATTTTTTTTTCTATTTCATTAATGTTTTAAGAGTTATTTTCTTTTTCCAAATCACAAATCCTGCTTTCCTTGGAGTTCTTTATCTTTTCCTATACACAAATCCTTCTTTCTTGGGAGTTCTTTATCTTTTTCAATTCACTAATTCTGTTTCCCTGTGAGATCTTTACCTTTTCTATTTCCCATTTCAGGAAGTTGTTTTTTTTTTTTTTTTTTTTTTTTTTTTTTTTTTTTTTACATTTTAGCAAGTCTTTTTTTTTTTTTTTTTAATGAGTTATATGCTTTTCCTGTACTCTCTTGCAGAGCTCCTCTTTCCTTTCCCCATTTTTCTTCTAGCTCTTTTAAGATCTTTTCTAATTTCTTCTAGGAGAACTTTGTGTGATGGGGATCAAGTTATATCCCCCTTAGAGGTTTTGTCTGGGAATTGTCTGCTATTAGTCTCCCCAGGGTTGGAAATCTCTCTTTGTGTACAGAAGCTATTGATGGTTAGCATGTGCTTGGCTTTTTTACTCATATTTTTGAAGCCTTTAGGGTCTGCCTTCAAGGCAAGGAGGTTCTTAGCTTCTTCTACAGAACAGGGGTAGATGGAAAGTAGCTGTTCTGTGAACAGGATGTGAAGAGCAGCCACATAGCTGTGGAAGTGTTACTGCCCTAGGAAGAGCCCCACCATGCCAGGAGTATGATTGCCCTGGTCAGAATCCTGCTGTGCAGAACTGCAGCTACCCTGGGATGAGAGGCTGAGCAGCAGAACTGTCACTGCCCTGGGCAGAGCCCCATGTTGCTGATTGAGACTGTGCAGCTGCACTGTGATTGTGCTGAGTCACTCTCGGTACTGGGTAGGTGTGGCCAGGTCCTGTTAAATTCTGGCATCTTGGGGTACATACTACCTTTGATGTTTGTGTAACCTCTGCTGATCTATTGCTTTGCAACCAAAGCACAGCATCCAAACCGTGGTAGAGTCCTCCCTGCAAATTCTCCACCCATGGAGAATGCACCCCGCCCCTCCTTCACTCAGCATGGGCTAGCCTCCATATTCATGTTTTTAGTTGATAGTCTAGGATTTTCTGGGTATACCATCATACTATCTGCACAGATTGACAATTTGGTTTCCTCATTACCTATTCTAACTCCTTTAATTTCTTTTTCTTCTCATATTGCTAAAACTAACATTTCTTATAAATATTGAAAAAGTGATATTGAGCTATCTTGCTTCATTCCTGATCTTGGTAATGTTTCTAGTTTATCCCCATCATATATAATGCTTGCTGATGACTTTAAATAACTGCTACTGATCGTTTTAAGGAAATCTCCATTTATTCCTATGCTCTCTAGTGGTTTTAAAAGGAATGGGCTTTGGATTTTATAAAATACTTTTTATGCATCTACTGAGATAATTATATAATTTCTGTTAGTTTATTGATATAATCAGTTATACTAATAGTTTTCCTAATACTGAACCAGCCCTGCATTGCTTATATAAATTCTAATTGGTCATGGTGTGTTATGCTGGTGATAACTTGATGCAATCTCTGCTAATATTTTATTTAAGATTTTTGCATCCATATTCAATAGGGAAATTTTTCTATAATTTTCTTTCTTTGTTTTGACCCTACCTAGACTAGGTATCAGCACCATGTTTTTCACATAAAACATATTTGGTAGGACTCCTTATTTTTCTATTTTTCAAAATAGTTTGCACAGTATTGTAATGAATTGTTCTTTTAAATGTTTGGTGGCATTCACTTGTAAATCCATCTGGCCCAGAAGATTTTTACTTAGGGAGTTAATTAATATCTTGTTCTATTTATTTTTCTAAAATGGGACTATTAAGTATTTGTTCCTCTGTTAACCTCAGCAATCTCTGCTTTTGTAAGAATTAATATGTTTCTCATAGATTATTAGATTCATTGGCATACACGGGGAAAATAATTCCTAATTCTTTGACTAATTTTCCTTTCATTGTTGAAAATTTTACCCTTTTCATTTTTGACACTAGCTTTTTGATTTCTTCTTTCCTTTTTCAAATCAAATTAACTAAAGGTTCACCTATTTTTAAAGAGATCTTGATAATGTCCTCGTATTGCATTTTCTGACCACCCTATTGTGCTTACCCTGTGCAAGTTTTCTCCAAAATAGTGTTTAAACCAACCATATGTTTGACATTCCAAAATTATGGTCAATCCATTAGAATTGTGTTCTTTGTAGTAGAATTTGAATGCTTCCATTACTGTTTTCAATTCCATTCCTCATAAGGTGTTTCTGTCATGTCTGATTGTCTATGCATACTCTGGCATTAAAGCCACCCAGAGTTACCAATTTGTTCTCCTTTGGCATATAGATGATGGGGGTCTCCAAGTCTTCATAAAAATCATTGGCCTAATTAAAGCTCATCATGATGGTGAGAGCATGCACACTAATGATGGTGGCATGGTACATTAGCATGATATATGACACACCAAGTGTTAATCACATTGTAATCAGCCTGCCATTCACAAACATCTTGAGTAGATTAGTATAGATTCCAAAACTTATGTCAAAGTCATGGTGCTCCTCATCACTGTGGCCAATCCACAAAAACATTTCTGTCCTAGCTGGCCTGGATTTACCAGTCTTGTTTCACTCAGGGCTGCTATTGGGATGCTAGACCTTCTGAGTTCTCTCACATGATCCATTCATCTTCCAGGTCTTTTAGATTTCTTATCTATCAATGTGCACAGTGATGGTGAGTGGAATCATCTTTTAAAAGATATATATTTTTTTCTTTTTTAACTTTTTTGGTGTGTTTTGATCACAAGGTGGGATTCTAACTCCTCCAATTAAGCAGGACAGTGTTAGATAAAAGAAACAATTTTAGAACATCCTTTCTCATACTAGCAGGTCAGCAGTCTGATTCTTCAAAAAGGCTGCTCAGATATTGAGGGGTCTGCCAAAGACCCTGCTGAAGACCTGTGCCAGAATCACCCATGAACATACATGACTATAGCTCCTAGTGTACCTACACAAGCTGCTTCATCACTTGTCTGTTGCCATAAGACTTTGAAGTATTTAAAATGGTAAAATGATGTCTCTTGATTCACACATAAATCTGAATATACAGAGTTGCACATCCAGAATCATCAGAATCCAGTGGAAAGACAGGTTGGTGATGGCTCTGGATTCAGTGTTTGACCTTCATACCTTTGTTGTCTAACCAAATACTAAGGCTTCCACAGTGCCTATATTAACTGTTTTCATGGCCAGTGGAACAGATTGTTCTTATCCATCCATTCCACTAGGAGAAGTGAGACTTCATATGCTTGAGGTAAACAGCATCTTAACCCATTGACACCTTTGGGTCGCCTAGGTTGCTCTTAATCTGTTTTAGCCTGTCTGCCCAAACATTTTATAGGGATAGGGCCATTATATATAGTTAATTTCTTGGAGCTACAGGTGACAATTGGGTGAATTAGGTTGATATTAAAAGTGGAAGGGGAAAAAGCCCTAAAAAAGATTTAGCAGCCCTAACACCAAGGTACTAGCCTTTCCTGAACACCTCCATACTCTTAGTGAATTGGCATTAAGTAGGAAATAGTGTCTTGCATAAGCTATAAGAGAAATGATATAATTGGGTCATAGAGTTTTCTTTTTTTATAGGGAATTAAAGTATAAGAAAATTGGAAAGACATCATTATATCCACTGAAGCTGCTACTACTTAGCCATATGATTCCACCTTAGATTGTGAGCTCCCTGAGATCAGGGACTATCTATTTCTTCTTTTTATATCCTTAGCTCTTAGCACAGTGCCTAGCATAGAGTAAGCACTTAATAAACATTTGTTGTTCAAATGATTCTGGATCCTTTGCACCCTATTTACCTAAAATAATAGGTACTCCACAAAAAGTACACTAGAATAAATTGCACATTACAGTTAAGAACATTAAGACAAACAGAGATGACTTAGTCAGAGTCATAAAGCTTGTGTCTAAGCCTGTATTTTAACTTAGATCTTTCTCACTCAAGGTGAAGGCCTTTATATACTGCACCACTTATTTGTCTCAGTATTAGGAAAGCTTTTGTACACATTAACATATTCTTCTCAGCCATTATTGAAAAAAAAACAGGTTTTAATTCCCTTGCTGAGGTGAAGTTTCTATTGTAGAACAACATTTCTATTGCTACTACAATAGATTCTCTAAGAGGCCATCTGATTTCTTTAACATACAATGAATCCCTAGGTTCATTAAACCCAACCAAATTCTCCTCCTTTACTCCTACCTACCCCTTTTCTTCACTTCTTCATGTTTTACTAAAGATGGATAGCCAGATTCTGAAAAGACTCTTAAAATCCATTTCTTCATGCAAATAAACCATGGCTATAGTTCCATTGTACCCAAAACTTTGGACTGAAATTTTCAGAATATTCACACTTTGTTCTTGAAGCTGTCTCTCTGTTTATTCCATTAATGTAGCTGACAAGATTATTATCAATATAATTAACAGTGGCATGTATGAGAGCTTAGTTAAATCCCAATTATTTAAAAAAATGTTCTAATTATGAAGTAAGAATCCCAAACACATTATATCTCTCCCTTATATTTAGACCTATCCTATTTACAGATTCCAAAACCTTGCTAAACTTGGAGAACTGTAATATTCTCTCTAAAATGTAATATTCTCTGTTGAGGTTTTCTTGGGGTCTGTGGAGGCAGTCTTCATTTCAGTTTAGTAATCACTACACAAGTAGCTAGGAGTTAAAGTCCAAATCCTTTATTGTCTCTTTCCAAGTCTTGTCTCCTTTCCTGTGGCCTGGTTAGCTTATAGTCCAGATCCTTTATCATCTCTTCCTGGGGCTGAGCAACTTTCTGAAGAGCCTTTCAGTCGGCCTTAGTTCAGAGACCTTGAGCTCCTGCCTGCCTTCTCTGGCTTTTGAATCTCTCTGACTGAATACTGGCTGAAGCTCCTAGTTTATATATGCTCTTATCAAAGGTGTGAATCTTGTAGAATTGTAGTAAGTACTAAGTACATGTACTGAATTAGAGAACTGTTAAGCACCATGCTAAATAACCATTGTCTCTATCAATTTCATGGACTTAGCACCTTGTTTCAAGTTCTGGCCTATAACAGAAAACTTGCATGAAATGTCCATTCCCCTCCCCCCAACTTTAATATGAACCTCACCCCAAAGGAAACAATGAAGGAATGAGGAGCAAAAAGTAAGAGATAGAGGAAATAATAGAGGAAGAAAAAGATGGAAGGAATAAGGGAGGAAGATGGGAAATAATAGTGGAAAAGAGATGAGGAGATGAAAGGATGGAGCAAGGGATAAAGATAGAAAGAGGGAGGGAAGAAGAAAAAAGTAGGAAAGGGGGAAGGATGGGAACTTGTTAAAAAGTTCTATTTTTTGTTTAAGCAGGACACAAAAAGTCAAAAATTTGCATGAGGAAGTTATTTTAGTAGCCATACTAATAGTGAACTAGAAATAATATAGACTAGAGGGGAGAAAATATGTTGGGATAAAGATGTGAGAGATGATGAGGACATGCACTAGAATAAAGTAAGATGAAATATGATCAGAAATGATATGAAATTAGAATAAATAGGAAAGATTTTGACAAGTGAGAAAATAGACATTTGCAAAAGCCAAATAGCTTATGGAAGATCACAGACTTAGGAAATGATGAGGACTGAAACTTAATTCTCCTTACTTGTAGTTAAAATATCTCTCTATGATCTTGTAATGAGAATTTTTCCCATTAAGATGAGCACATATTCTAGAGGTGACTAAGTGACATTTTAGATTTTGCATTGAGTCTGAATTCACAAAGTTCTGAGTTCAAATATATCCTCAAACACTACTAGCTCTATGATCCTGAGCAAGCAACTTAACCTCAGTCAGTCTCAGGTTTCTCAATTATAAAATGAGGATAAAAGTAGCATCTACTTTCAAAGTTGCTATAAGGATAAAAGTAGATAGTGTTTTTAAAGCACTTAATACAATGCCTGGCATTGTAGATATTAAATAAATGCTTATTCTCTTTTTCTTGTTTCTACTGGTTCTATGCATATAAAAATAAAAATAAAAATCTACACATGCTAAATTCCTTTCCCATTTTCTCCATCTGAAGAGAAGCCATTTTATACAATGCCAAGGAAATGAATAAAAAGCATCCTGGGACATACACCACATTATAATGGGTACCACTTTTCTTGGATGATCACAAAGATTAATTTTGCTTTCTAATTGTGGTTTCTGAAATGGACATTTTCTGTGTAGATATTTTGACTCTGGTCATTATTGTGGGTGCAGTTCCATGTAGTGAAACACAAACTTATCTCTGTCAATATCTCCCAGAAAATAATAGAAACTAAGAAGAAAACAAATGCAAGTATATTTCTATGGAAACCAGCTAGGCCTTTTCTTATCACTGAGCTTCTGGGGGATTTCTTATTTGAAATGCAATTAAGTGCTTCTTGAATCAACAATTATAGCTTCAAAAATAATAATAAAGAGCAGATGTTAGAAAATAGATGAGTTCCATTTTGAAGAAGCTGAGAGACACTCTCTAAAATTTCAATGGAATCATTAATAGCATCATTTTCTTACTTGTATTAGGAAATATTACTTTGTACCAAAAGGACCTATTTGTTTATAAAAAAAATTTTAATTTACAGAGAACTGTATATTTAAATTTCACACAAGCATATGAGGTAAGTAGTACAATTATTTTCATGATGTTGTGAAGTAGAAAGAAGACTAGATCTACAATGGTTACCCTGTTGTTATTTGTGTGACCTTAGAAAAGTCATTTTCTTGTACTAGGACATATGTTCTCTTCTACAAAATAAGGAGACTGAATTAAGTGACAGCGAAGATCATTTCTAGCCCTAAATTCATTTTATCTTCCCATTTTTCAGGTGAGTACAGCAAATCTCAGAAAGAGAAAGTGATTTACCTACAGTTAGCAAAGAACCAAACCAGTACAAAAATCCAGATTTTTAAATTCATAAGCAATGCATTAGAGAATTGGTGTAGCCAGGTGGAGCAATGGATAAAAAACTGGACCTGGAGTCAGGAAGACTCTTTCCTGAGTCTAAATCTGGCCTCAAACAATTACTAGCTATGTGACAGATGAATGGGACATAACTGTATTTGCCTCAGTTTCCTTATCTGTAAAATAATAAGCTAGAGAAAGAAATGGTAAACCATTCCAATGGTTCAGACACCAGTGAAAATAAATGAATGATAACAATGCACTACTTCAACTTGAGTTCCTAGATAATAGTTAACCTAACTTTCATAAAGTTGGAGAAGTTAATTAAAAGATAAGATTCCAAAGACCCTGAAACTGGAAATTTTCTGTTTCCCAGACAATTTACCCAATTATACATTTCAATTCACCCTGATATCTCTGCTTTCTTCTTTATTCCATACAGTGGCATCTTTCTCTATATTTTTACTATTAACAAGAAAGAAGAACAACAGCATCATGTAGTGTTTTAAGATATGAAAAAATGTTTTACAATATTATATGATTAAAAATATAGTGTAATTACAATATTACAATATAATTGTATTTAATTATTGTTATTTAATTCTCAGAACAACCCTGGAACAGCTCAAGATAGGAACTAACTGATGAAGAAACTGAGACAAAACAACGTTTAAGAAGTTGACTAAAGTCACATAGCTAATTATTATATGAGAGTAGATTTGAATTTAATTCCTCTTGATTCTTTGTCCAATAACCTATGCATTGTATCACCTAGTTCCCCATCCCAAGAAAGATATTTCTTACTCTTACAGTGAATAGAATAGTCCAGAAAGGAATAGAATCATTATTCATCAATTTCAGAATGTTAGTCTAATTCATCTTTTTACGTATAAATATTTTCCTTATTAAAGATTCCTGTATTTATTACCCAAGTCATATCAAAGGTATCTGGGCTGTGCCAATTTATATATCTCTCTTCCCAAGCTAGAAATTTTTGCATGTACGATTAGTATTGAATTTAAAAAATATATTTTGTGTGATTAATTAAAAATACATAATACTTTTATTAACAATATCAGAATTAGTATATATATATATATATATATATATATATATATATATATATATATATATATATTTAAATGTCTCTCTTGCTTGCCTGGAAACTACATGAGGGTAGAAACTTTTTTGTGTAATTTTTTTTTCATCTTCTCAAGAATAATGCATTCCATTGTATATAGTAGATTATTGAGTCAAATCAACTCAAATAACTTCATACTGGATGAAAGATCAAAGTGAAGAATATGATGTTATGATGTAAGGAATACATTTGGACAGAAGAAATTTTATTAAAGTTTTCCTTAAATCATATCACATAGGTAGATAAAAGAGATATGATCTTTATGGATTGATACTTAGGAAAAAAATCAGTTTGGCAGTTGTGTGTAGAAAGATGTAAGAGAGACTTTTCAGTTAAAGTAAAAATTAGAGGAACAAAGCTAAGCAGACAGAAATAGATATAATGAAATTAGGGTGTACAAAACATGGCACAAGTAGAAAAAAACAATGGATTTGTCATGTGGGGGCTTAGCTCAGATCATGGGTCTGCTACTAATAGTTTGTGGAACTTGGACAAATCTTTCTGTGAGATAATGATTATTGTTGTTATGAGAAAATCATTCCTTTTTTCAGTCTTTGGCATTCACTTTGAAATGGTCCTAGCATAAGTCACTATTATTCTTTTTATCTTTAATGTTCTGTGGATGTTTTCACAGATGAAAAAATGTTATTGTTATTATTATTATAACTATTGTCCCTACCATTATTATTTTTCCTGTCTTTTAGGATTTTTCATGTTAAAATGTGCTTTTCAGTGCCTTTTTTCAGAAAATTAATTATGTTTTTCTGAAAATTTTCAAAGGTTTCTTTTGTTTAACAAATAATTATCATTTGTATTCACATCCCTTTACATAGTGATAATGTTTATCCTTTTCCTCTCCCTGAAATATACTTGGTAGTTTTTTAATAAAGTAGGAACTATTGAACAACTTAGGTCTTTTTAGATTCATTATTGTTTTTTTCTCTTTTACAAAAAAAAATACCATTCAGCTAAGGTCATGGTTTCAAAAAGACTTGAATTTGCTTTGCTCTCTGTTCTTTTGACAACAAAACATGATCAAGATTACATTAGCATTTCATACAATAGAATCTGGCACTAGGGACTCTAGGAAAAAAAAGTGTAGATGAATTATTCACATCTGAAAAGAAAGTCAATTGGGGAAATAAACATTAAAATGATTTGCAATCTGCAGTTATTCAGCAGAGACAGAATCATCAAGTGTAAGAGAAGGATGAGAATAGCAGGAAATAAATGATTTAATTGATTTAAAGGATGTTTTTGAAGCACCCAAATTTTAAGCAAAGACTGGATCGATTTGAAAATTCATTAATATCGCTCATGTCTCTGGTGACCAAAATTATATATATATGTGTGTGTGTGTGTATATATATATATATATCACTATTTTAACCATCAAAGTTGAGTCAGGTGGTCCCAATGGTTGACTTTTTTTTCTTTACAGATTAGATAGCTTTCTAAGCTTCTTCTTTAACTCCACCAACTCTAAGGCATTGTTAAATGAGATAGTATTTTTGGTTCCCTAGCTCAGCCCTGTTGTCCTAATAGTATTGGCACTCTCTTTGTGACTATAACACATTTTAAGTGAGTAAGTAATGACTATGGATATGGATTGTTGTAGTCACCCCTTTCAATGTTTATCCCCCAAAACATTCTTTATATAATTTATTTATGAACTCATTAACTAAAGAAGCTAATAAATGTGATTCATATCATGCAAGGAAAAGTTAAACACTTTTCTCTTGTGGTTTTCATATTGTTTGTCTACATCAAATTTGATGGATAATTCCTAGATTTTCCATTTTGCTTTTTGAGTCAATTAAGTTAAAACAGTTTGTAACATATTTCTTCCTCAGGGACAACATGTGACACATTTCTAAAGAATGGCAAACAACAGATTTGGAAGGATAGCTATGCTATAGGTAATAATTTCTTCACAATGACCTTGTCCTGTATCCATAAGATTGTGTGCTCTAGTGACTAAAGTCTTGGACCTGAAGTCAGAAATATCTAAATACAAATCCTGCCTTTGTTACTTAGTCTATGACTAGGATATTTTATCATATTACTTCTTACATAATATTTCTGAGTCTGCTTCCTAATCTGTAAAATGGAAGTAATAATACTGAGGTAGAAAATTAAAATGTTTTGAAAAGTGTAAAAAGTGCTATAATTTACAGAATGAAGAAAATACATTACACATCATAAAATCTAGTATTGATAGAAACTTCAAAGATCCAATCTTTCCCCATAAAGAAACTCCCAATTAAGAAACTAAAACTTTTGTGTATTGGGATAATTGTTATCTATTACAGAAATAGAAATTAATTTAGTCAGGAAACAAAGCTCTTGCTCTATATGAGTTTTTTGCTTAACAAAATTTATTTCAATGTGAAGAAGGTGGAGAGAAAGTGAAAACTCTCAAATATTACACTTATTATGCTCTTAAAAATGAGTTAAGAATTAAAACCACCTCTCCAAAGAAAGTGCTGAAAACATTTTACAAATGGCTTTCAAATGGTTATTTTCCTTTGCTGGAGTGGTAAGAGTCAACTCTTAAAAATTTAATGGGACGTGGGCAAAAATGTTTGCAGCAACACTTTTTGTGGTAGCAAAGAAATGGAAAACGAGTAGATGCCCATCAACTGGTGAATGATTGAATAAGTTGTAGTATATGAAAGTAATGTAATATTACTGTTCTAAAAATGATGAACAAGCTAATTTTAGGGAGAACTGAAAAGATTTACATGAATTGATGCTGAGCAAAATAGTTAGAACTAGAAATACATTATACACAGTAACAGCAAAATTATAAAATGATCAACTGTGAAAGACTTGGTTTTCTTCCCAGTGTTTCAGTGATCCAAGACAGTCCCAATAAACTTTGGATAGAAAACACCATCTGCATCCACAAAGAGAACTATGAAGATTGTATGTAAACCAAACCATGATATGTTCACTTCTTTTTTCTATTTTCTTCTCTCTCAATGTTTTCCATTTATTCTGCTTTTTCTCTCCCAACATGATTTAGAAAGAAATGTGTATTTTAAAAGTTACATGTATAACCAGAACAAAATAATAAAGAAAAATGGTGTAAAACTACTATACTGAATTTTTAGGGGCAAGAAATATGGATTCAGCTGCAGCAAAAATTATTAGCCCTTGTGATGTTAAACTTCCTACTATCTGTCTTCTTCAGAATATGCACTATAGTCCACCAACTCTTTCAAAAGAGTAAAGTGTCTGATGTGATTATTGTGTAGGTTTTGCATGGAAGGTGGAAAGATTTCTCCTAATATCAATAAAACATTCTCTTAGTTCTAAAATTCTTTGAAACCAATTAGTTCTGGGGCAGAGCCAAGATGGCAGAGAATAGGCAAGTCTTTATCTGAACTCTTCCTGGTGTCTCTCAGATCAAGACGAACCCCATAAATATTTAGAGTGCTTCAAATTTCCAGGAGAAGATATTTTTAAAGAAATTCAGAAAAGTTCTATTTCAAGTGGGCATGGGAAGGAGGGGGTTGAGTGCAGGCACAGCACAGGGACCCAGAGTGATATAGTTGCATACTGGGGCATCTACCTGAAGGTTCATAGTCAAATTACAACAGCATCAACTAGTATCCTGATTCAGAAACCAGTGGATCAGCAAATTAGCTGTGAAACATCCATGGAAATAGAAAAAGCTAATAGTGAGTCTCTGAAACCTGGGAATAATGTGGTTCTTGACCATGACCAGCCATCACAGAAAGGAAGTCAATAGGACCAGCCCAGCACAGTGAAAAGTTTCTATTTCCTACAGAGAAAGCTTTGGACAATCTTCCCTTTACCTTAAGAGCAGACCTCAAACTTTAACAATGAGCCAAAAAAAGAACTCTGTCCATAGATAGCTTTTATGTTTGACTGATCCTTGAAGTCTCATTAAGTCATTCATTTCCATTTGGTCAATTCTAATTTTTAGTGAATTATTTTCTTCAGTTGGCTTTTTTAATCTCTTTTTCATTTGGCCAATTGAACTTTTAAATGAGGTGTTTTGTTCCTTGAATTTATTTTTCATTTCACAAATTCTGTCTTTCAATAAATTGGTTTCTATTTCATACCTCTTTTGAGAGAAGTTATATCATTTTTCTATTTCATTGAATCTATTTTTAAGGAGTTTTCTTAGATAATTTTTGTTTTTTCTTTTCCAAACCCCCTTGAAAAAGTCTCATTTCCTTTCCCCATTTTTCTTCTAAGTCTCTTTTAAGATCCTTTTTGAATTATTCAAAGAAATTATTGTGAAATGGTCACCAACTTATTGATTCACCCTTTGGGGCTTCATCTGGAGATAATTTACCTTTGGAATGCTCAGTGTTTGAGGTCTGCTCTCTTTCTCCATAAAAGTTATTTATGATTAGAGTTCTTTTTAGTTTTTTGCACATTTTATTTAAAGTTTGAGATCTGTTCTTAGGACAAAGGGGAGATTTTCCTAAGCTTTCTTTGCAGGCGACAGCCCACTTTAGGTTGCCCTGCGGCTGCTGCTGACTAACTTCCAGTGCTTGGTAGACATGTCCAAGTCCCAAGTTTTTCTGGGGTTCAGAGGCTCACCTATTTTCTTTTTGTACTTGCAGTCTCACAATTAATGTGCTGATCAATTGGCTTGTAAGCAGTATAGAGTAGCCAATAAAGTTGTATTTTGCCTAAGAGCCTCTCATTAGATTCCCCAGCACAACACCCTGGCTCCCTGCACTGGATCTGGGCTTGACCACCTTCATCCTGAATGACAGAAACTTTTTCTGAAGTTCTTCCAAAATATATTTTTGTTGAAATTTGTAACATTCCAAATATTTATAGGTTCTATCACTCCAAAACCAGATCAGGGACTTGATCTGATGTTGATCTCAGGGATATTAGGAGGAGTGTAGATAAAGCCATGTTTACATGCAGCCATCTTGGGTTTGCCCTATCATAGGTAGCTTTTATAGAGCAAGAGAAGAACAGACCTCAAATTCTGAGGCCACTAAAGGCAAATCATCTCCAGATGAATTCCCAAAGGGTGATAGGACTTGGTAACCATCTCATAAAGCTCTCTTGTAGAATTCAAAAACTGATCTTAAAAGACAGAAGAAAATGGAGAAATAAAATGAGAATGATTCAGGAGAATTTGGAAAGGGAAGCAAAAATTATCTGAAGAAAAATACTTACAAAATAGATTTAGTGAAATGAAAAAAGGATATATCTTCTTACAAAATAGATTTGAAAAGGAAAACAACTCATTGAAAAACAGAATTTGTGAAATGCAAAAATAAAAAAATGAACAAAACAACTCATTTAAAAATTAAATTGGTGTAATGCAAAAGGAGATAAAAAACTAATTGAAGAAAACGATAGACCACAAATTATAACTGAACAAATGGAAATGAATGAGTCAATGAGACATCAAGAATCAGTCAAACAAAACCAAAAAGAGAGAGAGAGAGAGAGAGAGAGAGAGAGAGAGAGAGTAGAAGAAAATATAAACTATCACATAGGAAAAAAAAAAACTGACATGGAAAATGGATCCAGGAGGGACAATCTAAGAATTGTTGGACTTCCTGAAAACCACAATGAATAAAAAAGTCTAGATATCATTTTTCAGCAAATCATCATGGAAAACTGCCCTGATGTCCTAGAACCAGAGGATAAAATAGCCATCAAAAGGATTAACTGATCTCCTCCTTAAAAAGACCCTATAAGGAAAACTCCAAGGAATATCATAACTAAATTTCAGAATTGTCAGATCAAGTAGAAAATATTGCAAGCAGCCAGAAAGAAACAATTCAAATATCAAGGAACCACAATCAGGATTACCCAGGACCTAGAAGCTTACATGTTAAAGGACTGAAGAGCCTAGAATCTAATATTATGAAAGACAAAGGAAACTGGATTGCAGCTAAGAATCAACTCTCCAGCAAAATTAAATATTGTTTTCCAGAAAAAAGATGGACATAAAATAAAACAGGTGAATTTAATTTATTTCTAATAAAAAAGAAACAGAGCTGAGCAGAAAATTTGATCTTCTAATCCATAGGTCAAGAGAATCATATAAAGGTAAAAATGAAAGAAAAAGATAACTGTTCTTTTGAAAAGTTAAAAAGCTTACATCTAGTGTTGCTCTTGACTACTATCAATTGCAATCATTATATGACATTTTAAGGGGAGACAATGCTTTAAACTCACCACAACAGCTTACAAAAGAAGCTTAAAAAACTTTGAGAGAAATTGAACTGGATTTATCCAATGTGGTTGAAAGAGTTTCTAAAAAAACCCTTGGAAATATTAGTTTTTGCTACAAAAGAGAAAATAGTCCTTCATCAAGGAGATAGTGTGATAGAGTGGGTGAACCTCCCAACCCAACCAGAACAAAGCCTTACTCCTTACCCAGTGCTTGTGGCTAGAATTTTATTAAAGGTCATTAAGCAAGCAGTACAATTATCTGGGATAAGACCTGACAAAATATACACCTTTTATACAATGCACAAATTAATGTATGATGTGAAACCATCCCAGTGGGGCAATTTTTATTGGCCACAGCTCCCAATTTTACATATGTGTCTCCTTTAAAGTCAACCAGACTATTACATAATTGGCAATGCATTCTTGAAGAAAATTCCTCTTAAAGTACCAACTATCTTTACAGATGCATCCAAACATAACATTTGTGCTGTATACTCTCGTGACTTAACTATAAAGAGAATAGTCAGAACTCCTTTTCAATCCACTTATCATAATGAATTGTATGCAATCATTCTAGCTCTTAGTAATTATCCAATAGATATAAATATAATATCTGATTTGGCCTATTCAGTAGATGTGATACAAAGAATTGTCACAGCTCTTTAAATTTGTAGATTCCAATATCAGCTCTTTAAGGAACTTCAAGAGCAAGTGAGAAAGCATCCAAGTAAGATTTATGTCTTGCATGTCCACTCACATATTGGACTTCCAGGTCCTATTTTTGATGGTAATTCAAAGGCAGATAGCCTTCTCACCATGTTGGCCAATACTCCATTATTTCAAGAAACCTAAGAATCTCATTCTAGATATCATCATGCTGCTTGAGCTTTATGTTTACAATTTGGAATAACAAGAGAGGAAACTAGGAGCATACTAAAAGCTTGTACAGCTTGCCATTCTTTCCACGTTCCTATGCTCCCTGCAGGGAAGAACCCTCATGGTTTGAGAGCCAATGAAATTTGGTAAATGGATGTGACCCATTATAAATATTGTGGTCCTCTATCTTTTATCCAAGTTGTGGTAGACATCTTTTCTGGATTCACTTTTGCAATACCAGCATCAAGAGACAGTCCGAATGGTTACTGAATTCCTTATACAAGCATTTGCAATTATGGGTGTGCTACAAGCAATAAAAACAGATAATGGATCTGCATATATTTCTAAACATTTTGCACACTTGTGCACAATATATGATTTTACACACCATTGGTATACCCTTTAATCCTCAAGGACAGGCAATAGTAGAGAGGAGAAACAGAGACATTAAGATGCTCCTCCAAAAACAAAGGAAAGGGGGGGCCATAGGTAACCCTAGAGAACTTCTAAATTTAGCTCTTTATAGTATTAACTTCTTGATTTTTGATAAAGATGCACTGCCTCCAGCAGATGGTTTTTATAACACCAGAAGGGCAGTGTCCAGTGTGAGCAGCTCCACTATCTTTAGATAATCACCAGGTGATGTGGAGAGATTCAGAAAGCAGTGAATGGAAGGGACCAGATAGGTTAACTGCTTGGGGGAGAGGGTTTGCTTGTATCTCTACAGATAGAGAAGGAATCAGTAGGGAGCCAACAAATTGTATTTATATTGTCCTTTGGAGAGAGATGGAGCAGACACTTGAACTGAAGAAGACCCAAGAAACATCGGGTGGTTCTATTGTTGACTATGCCCTTCACTGTAAGAGCATGGTGAATATGGTGATTCACTCACGGACATCAAAAATTGTTGGACTTCAAAACCCTCAGGAATCATTGGAATCCCTGAGACATGAAAAGATTGTTGTAGAACTTGAAAACCTTCTGGAATCATTGGATTCTCTGAGACATGATGAAATTGTTGTAGGACTTCAAAATCTGCAGGAATCATTGGATTCCCTAACACATAAAAAGACTGTTGCAGGACTTCAAAAACTTGTGGGGATCATTAGATTCCCTGACACATGACATAATGGACAATATATTGGTTTTGGACTATCTCTTGGCTGCTGAAGGAGGCATATGTGTGATTGTTATTTACATACCCTTCTTCTAGGACTTCTGGAAATCCTTTTCAACATCATGTTGATTCATATTGTTTGTTATATCACTACTTGCATGTACAATTCATGTTTGTTACATCACATTGAGCCTGTACCAGCTGTGGGGGGAGTCATCACTCCTAGCCTGTGCTTTATTGGCATGTGCTTGTGTAATACTGCCCATGCTGGTGGATTTGTGCATACCTGTTTTTAGTAAGACCCTTCAGTCCAGAAACCCACTAACAATATCTGACTTGACTCCTCACTTCCCTTTGGTGTTTTTCATCGCTCTTCCTAGGAAGTCAGAGAGGGCATGATCATCAATTTTTTAGTGCTTTCATCTCCCTTCTTGAGAAGTTGGGGGGGTAGCACCTCCTTTTTGGTGTTTTTACATTTTTTCATGAGAAGTCAGGGATTGTGTGACCACCTGTATTCTAAAACAAAAGAAAGTGGGAAATGTAAAGGGCCAAAACTTTTAAAAGGTGTGCTTGAATCAGACATCTGAGCACTTAAGACTAATTACCTATTCAACAATGACTCTATTAGCATATGTTTGGAAAAATGACCCTTCTCACTGTTCAATGCTGGCTCAGTGTTTGGTGTATACAGATAATTGTAAGCAAGAATTAGAAGGTGGAGTGAGATAAGCTAGACTTCACTTTGTGGCACAATTAGGAGGAAAGAAGTTGGAAGTGAGCCTTGTGGCAGTTTGTATGTCTCCTTCACTTCTCCCCCTAAAGACCAAGGACTTTTACTGATCCTGACTCTGGCTGATCCCAAGGCCTCCAGGGAGCTAGCCCAGACACTACAAAAGTGGATAAGTAAAGAAAAAAGTATAAGTTGGGAAAAATAAGATGGCAAAAAATATAGAAATAGTAACTATCTGTGAATATGAATGGGATGAACTCTCCCACAAAATTGAAGTGGATAGCAGACTAGATTAAATAGATTAAAAGCCAGAATTCTACAAAGTGTTGTTTGAGCAAAAAAAAAAAAAATTGAAGTAGAGTGATACATTTAGAATAAAGGTAAAATGCTGAAACAGAACATATTGTGTTTCAGCTGAAATAATAAAAAAAAAGCAGGGTTAGCAATTCTGATCACAGATCAAGCAAAAGCAAAAATAGAACTAATTAAAAGATAAGGAAGAAGACTACATCTTGCCAAAGGGTACCAGAGACAATAAAATAAAATCAATACTAAACATCTATGCATCGAGTGATATAGCATACAAATTTCTAGAGGAAAAGTTAAGATTGCTTCAAAAAGAATTAGACAGCAAAACTATACTAGTGGGGGATCTCAACCTTATTCTCTTAGAATCTGATAAATTAAACCACAAAATAAAAACAAAAGAAAAGTTAAAAAAATAAATAGAATTTTAGAAAAGTTAAGTATAATAGATATTTGGAGAAAATTAAAAGGATACAAAAAGAAGTATTTTTTTTCTTGTCAATGCATACAATATACAGAAAAATTGAACAGGTATTAGGGCATAGAATCCTCACAATCAAATGCAGAAAGGCAGAAAAAAATAAATACATCTTTTTCAGATCATGATGCAATAAAAATTATATGTAATAAATGCCCAGGTAAAATAGACAATTAATTTCAAAAATTAATTGGAATGTAAATAATCTGACCAAAACAATGGGCTGGTTAACAACAAATTATAGACACAATAGATAGTTTCATCCAAGAAAATGACAATAATGACAATTTATCAAAATTTATGGGATACAATCAAAAGTTATTAGGAGATATTTTATATCTCTAGATAATTACATAAAATAGAGAAAGCAAAGATCAATGAATTGGACTTGCAACTAAAAAAAAGCTAGAAAAAGAACAAACTAAAGAACCCCAATTTATATCAAATTTGAATTTTTGAACATAAAAGGGGAGATTAAAAAAATTGAAAGTAAAAAAACTATAGGACTAATAAAATTAAGAGTTGGTTTTATGAAAAAAAACAGCAAAGTAGGTAAACTTTTATTTAATTTGATTAGAAAAAGGAAAGAAGAAAAGCAAATTGTTAGTATCAAAAATGAAAAGGATAAACTTATCACCAAAGAAGAAATGCAAGTAATAATTTGGAGCTATTTACCCCAAAATATATGATAATAAATCTGATCATCCAACTGAAATGAATGCTTACAAAAATATAGATTGCCCAGATTAATAGAGGAACATAAATTACTTAAATCCTCAAATTTAACAAAAGAAGATAAATTATTAATCAATTCTCTAAGAAAATATCTCCAGGGTCAGATGGATTTACATGTGAATTCTATTAAACATCTAAAGAAAATTAATTCCAATACTATGCAAACCATTTGGAAAAACAGGCAAAAAAAGAATACCACCAAATTATTTTTTATGACACATACATTGTGTTAATACTTAAACCAGATAGGATCAAAACAGAGAAAGAAAATTATAGACCAATTTCCCTATTAAACATGGGTGCAAATATCTTAAATAAAATATTAGCAAAGAGATTCCAGAAAGTCATCCCCAGCATAATACATTATGACCAAGTAGGATTTATATTAGGAATGCAAGCCTGATTCAATATTAGGTAAACTATTAGCATAATTGACTAATCAATAATCAAGCTAACAAAAATAATATGATTATCTCAATAGATGCAAAAATATATATTTTATAAAACCCAAAGTGTGAAGACCAAGTTAGCATCCTGAATGCCTTAGAATCATCCGGAGTCAGAATAAGCAAAAGTCCTTGGTCTTTATTCTTGGTCTTTATGGGGAGAAATAAAGGGAATGGATGTAAGCTCTCCATAATCTCCCTTCTCCTCATCCACAGCCAAAGTGACCCTAGCTTGTCTTACTCCACCCCCTAATCCCTCCTACAATTATCTGTATACACTAAAAGATTGAGCCAGCACAGAATAGTGGGAAGCGCCATTTTCCCAAGCATATGCCAATAGAGTGTTGTCCAATCAGTAATTAGCCTTAAGTGCTCAGTTGTCTTATCCCAGTGCACCTATTCGGAGTTTCAGACCTTTACACCAAAGTCCATTCCTATTAAAAACACTAGAGAATATAGGAATAAATTAAGCTTTCCTTAAAATAATTAGTAGCATCTATTAAAATCATCACCAAGCTTCATATGCAATAAGGACAACTAGATCCATTCTCCATAAGATGAGGGATGAAACAAGGTTGCTCACTATTACCATTATTATTCCATATTGTATTAGAAATGTTAGCTTTCACAATAAGAGAAGAAAAAAAAATATTAAAGGAATTAGAATAGGTAATGAGGAAACCAAATTATCACTCTTTGTAGATGATGTGATGATATACTTACAGAACCCTAGGGAATCAACTAAAAAACTATTGGAAACAATGCACAACTTTAGCAAAGTTACAGGATACAAAATAAATCCTCAGAAATCATGAACATTTTTATATATTACTAACAAAGTCCAGCAGCAAGAGATACAAAGAGAAATTCCACTGAAAATAACTGTTGATAATATAAAATATTTGGGAGTCAATCTGCCAAGGCAAAGTCAGGGAATATATGAACACAACTACAAAATACTTTCCATACAAATACAGTCATGCCTAATCAATTGGAAAAATATGAAATGCTAATGTGTAGGCTGAGTAATATAATAAAAATGACAGTATTACCTGAATTATTTAGTGTTATGCAAATCAAACTTTCAAGAATTATTATTCAATGACTATAGTAATCTGGTGTTTGACAAACCCTCAAGCCCCAGCTTTTGGGGGAAAACTCAATATTTGGCAAAAACTGCTGGAAAAATTGAAAATTAGTATGACAGAAACTAGGCACTGATACACTCCTCACACCATATATCAATATAAGTCAAAATGGGTTCATGATTTTGACTCATATAAAGAGTGATAGTCTAAGCAAATAAGAAGAACATAGAATAGTTTACCTCTCAGTTCTGGGGAAAAGGAATGAATTTCTGGCAAAAAAGAACTGAAAATCATTATTAAACAAAAAATAAATAATTTTAGCTATATTAAGTTAAAAAGTTTTGTATAAACAAGACTAATTCAAACAAAATTAGAAGGAAACAAAAGGGGGAAATATTTTTACATTCAGTAGTTCTGAAAGAAATGATGAGCCTGATTTCTAATAGATAAAAAGAATGGACTCAAATTTATAAAAATACAGGCCACTTTCCAGTTGCTAATAGTCAAAAGAAATGAACAGAAAAATTTTAGATGAAGAAATTAAAACCATTTCTAGTCATATAAAAAGATACTCTAAATCAGTATTGATCAGAGAAATGTAAATTAAGACAACTCTGAGATACTATTACTTAACTCTCAAATTGGCTAAGATAATAGGAAAGGACAATGATGAATGTTGGAAGGGATGCGGGAAAACTGGGACACTAATACATTGTTGGTGGAGTTATGAAGTGATTCAACCATTCTGGATAGCAATGGATAACTATGCCCAAAGGGCTATCAAACTGTGCATATCCTTTGATCCAGCAATGTTTCTTTTTTTTTTTTTTAATTTTATTTTATTTAATAATAACTTTATATTGACAGAATCCATGCCAGGGTAATTTTTTTTTACAACATTATCCCTTGCACAGAATCTTTAACTGTAAAGATGTTTTCCCAGTTTGTTGCTTCCCTTCTAATCTTGTTTGCTTATGTCCTAATATATGGTTAATTTTTGTATAGGTTCCATGAACTCCAGCAATGTTTCTCAAAGAGATCTTAATGGAGGGAAAGGGACTCACATGGGCAAAAATGATTATGGAAACTCTTTTGCAGTGGCAAGAAACTGGAAACTGAGTGAATGTCCATCAATTGGAGAATGTCTGAATAAGTTTTAGCACATGAATCTTATTGAATATTATTTTGCTATAAGAAAAAATCAGCAGGATTGCCAGGGCTGATGAGACTTACATGAACTGATGCTAAGTGAAGTGAGCAGCACCAGGAGATCATGGTTTACAGCAAGGGCAAGATTATATGATGATCAGTTCTGATGGACATGGCACTTCTCAACAATGAGACAATTCAGACTAGTTCCAATAGTCTTTTTATGAAGAAAGCCATCTATGTCCAGAGAGAGAACTGTGTGGATCACAACATAGTATTTTCACTTTTTTTTCTTGTTGTTGGCTTACATTTTATTTTCTTTCTCATTTTTACTGGGCTTATATCCCAAAGAGATCATAAAGAAGGAAAAGGGATCTGTATGTGCACGAATGTTTGTGGCAGCACTCTTTGTATTGGCCAGAAACTGGAAACTGAGTAGAAGCCCATCAATTGGAGAATGGCTGAATAAATTGTGGTATATGAACAATATGGAATATTATTGTTCAGTAAGAAATGACCAACAGGATGATTTCAGAAAGGCCTGGAGAGACCTACATGAACTGATGCTGAGTGAAATGAACAAGACCAGGAGATCATTATATACTTCAACAATTATACTATATGATGATCAATTCTGATGGACCTGGTCATCTTCAGCAATGAGATGAACCAAATCAGTTCTAATGGAACTGTAATGAACTGAACCAGCTACACCCAGTGAAAGAACTCTGGGAGATGACTAAGAACCATTACATCGAATTCCCAATAACTTTATTTTTACCCACCTGCATTTTTGATTTCCTTCACAGGCTAACTGTACAATATTTCAGAGTCTGATTATTTTTGTACAGCAAAATAATGGTTTGGACATGTATACCTATTTTATATTTAATTTATACTCTAATATATTTACCATGTATTAGTCATCCTGCCATGTGGGGGGGGGGTTGGGGGAAGGAGGGGAAAATTGGAACAAAAGGTTAGGCAATTGTCAATGCTGCAAAATTAGCAATGCATATAACTTGTAAATAAAAAGCTATTAAAATTTAATAAATAAATAAATAAAATATGATGGTTCTCTAGGAGCAGATTTCTTGCAGGGGGCTTCTGAAGGAAGCCTTAGTTTCAGTTCAGATTAATAATCATTCCAAATGTAGCCAGGAATTAAAGTCTAGTCCTTTTATTATCTTTTCCAAAATAGCCTGGTTAGTTTTCTTAATGGCCTATCTCCTTTCTTGATTCCAAGAGCTCTTGCAGCTTGTCCTTTGTCTCTTCCAGCTTCAGCTTTAGCCTCCAGCTTCTTCTGAATCTCCAGTTCTGATCTCCTGAATGAATTCTGGCTCTGTCAATCTCCCAAACTGACTCCTCACTGAGGCTCATCCTTTTATATGCTCTTTTAGAGACTAAACTCAAAGGTAGACTCCTCCTCTGAAAGTGGGATTATGGGTGCCTGACCTGTGAATCTTCCGGACTTGTGAACTCTAACGTGTGAGCAAATGTGTGAACTCTCAAAGGTTTAAACTTAAGTACATAAGCATTGTTTCTATCAATTCCAGTGAGTTAACACTTTGTAAGGATTCTAACAGGTTCTGATCACCATCTTCCTCAGTCAGTCCTCCTTTACATCTCCTCCCTCTTTCTTATATCTTTCCCTTACTACATCTGTTTTCCCTTCAGTTAGACTCCCCCTTTTAGTTCCCCTTTCCTCTCCCACTTTCCAATAAGGTGAGACAAATTTCTCTGTGAAACCAAATGTATCTAATATTTGGACTCTATCTAATGGACAAATTTTTAGGTAAATTTTTGTCTAATTTGGAAAAATAGGTCTAATATTTGGACTAATATTTCTCTCTTTGAGCCAAATCTGATAAGAGTAAGATTCACACACTGTTCACTCTCCTCCCTCACTTTACCTCCATTTTCTTTTTTTCCCAATACAATCCCCTTCCACCTCTAGTTCCTTTTTTTTTTATATTATCACAGTAAAATCAAATTATACCTGCACTCTTTAATCATACCCATAATAGAGATACAGTTCACAAGAGTTCTTTCCTTTTTACCTTTGTATGTACCTTTTGAATTCTGTATTTGGAGATCAATTATTTTGTTCAGCTCTGGTCTTTTCATCACAAAGAGATGAAATTCTCCTGTATCATTGAATGCCCATCTTCCCTTAAATATAATATTCAACTTAGCTGGATAGTTGATTCTTGACTACAATACCAGTTCCTTTGACTTTTAGAATATCAGATTTCAGGCCCTTCAGTCCTTTAAAGTGGAACATGCTAGATCCTAGGTAATTCTGATTGTGTCTCTGATATTTGAATTGTTCTTTTTTGGCTGTTTGCAATATTTTTCTTTGGTTTCATAATTCTAGAATTTAGCTACAATATTCCTTGAAGTTATCATTTTGAGGTCTCTTTCAGGAGGTGATCAGTGAATTCTTTCAATAGCTATTTTATCTTTTCATTCTAGAGCATCAGGGCAATTTTCCTTGATGATTTCCTGAAAGATAATGTCTAGGTTCTTCTTTTTTTTTTTTCATCATGTCTTTCAGAAAGTCCAATATTCCTTAGATTTTCTCTCCTAGATCTATTTTCCATATCAGTTGTTTTTCCAATGAGGTATTTTACATTTTCTTCTATTTTTGTCATTTTTTTTTTGCTTTTGTTTGACTCATTCTTGATGTCTTGTTGAGTCATTCATTTCCATTTGTTTATTTCTAATTTTTAGTGAATTATTTTCTTCAGTTACCCTTTTTAGCTCCTTTTGTATATAGGCAATTGAATTTTTAAAAGAATTGCTTTGTTCTAGGCATTTTTTTTTCATTTTACAAACTCCATTTTACAAGGAGTTATTTTCTTTTTCCATTTTGTCAAATCTATTTTGTAAGAAATTATATATATATATATATACAATTATACAATTATATATATACACACATATATATACAATATACAATATATATATATACAATACAAAATATATATACTATATATATATATATATTTCCATTTTACTAAATCTATTTTATGAGTTTTCTTCAGATAATTTCTGTTTTTTTTTCTTTCCTAATCTTCTTTCAAAGTTCTCATTTCTTTTCTTCTAATTCTCTTTTAAGATCCTTTCTGAATTCTTCTAAGAGAGCCTTGTGAGACGGTGACCAATTCATATTACCCTTTAGGATTTAATATGGTGATGGTCTGCTTTTAGAGTCTTCAGGGTTTAAAATCTGTTCTTCTGTTTCTCCATAAAAGTTATCTATAGTTAAAGTTCTTTTTGCCTTTTTTGCCTATTTTTTTTAAAGGTTGAGATCTACTTTTAGGGCAATGGGGAGATTGTCCAATCTTCCTCTACAGACAATAATGGCTGTGCTGGATCAGTGCTGAGTAACTTCTAGTGCTGGGTGGCCCAGGAAGGAAGAATGATATTCTGAGAGTTGGGGGCTCATTATTAGCCTTTTGTATTTGTGTTGATTCTTACAAATAATCTGCTGATTTACTGTCTTGCAACCAGGACAGAGTAGTCAACACTGTTGTAAATTCCTCCCTCTAGATTCCCCAATATAGAGGATGCCATTCTGCTCTGGGTATCTGTATGGTTGGACTAGGATGCCTGCACTCAGCTGCCTGTGCTCTGCTGCCACTCTCCATGCCTGATTGAAACAGACCTTTTTTATTAAAGCTTTTTATTTTTTCAAAACATATGAGTGGACAATTCTTTAACATTAGCCTTTGTAAAACCTTGTGTTTTAATTTTCCCTTCCTCCCCCATGCCTTCCCCTAGATGGCAAATAGTCCTATATGTGTTAAACATGGTAGAAATATATGAAACAGACCTTTTCTAAAGATCTTCCAAATCATCTTCTGCTGGAAATTAATTCACTCCAAATATTTGTGGGTTCTGTCACTCCAAAACCAGTTTAGAGGTTTGATTTGCTGTGTACATCAGGAGAGCTCAGAAAATGATATGTCTCTTCTCTACTATCTTGACTCCTTTCCACATCAGTTCTTTATAATATTTTACAGGTAGTATTCCCTTACTACCGATGGTCCCTTGTGAAATAGTTTGGGTAATCATAACTCCTTATTCATGAAAATATAGTTATATCTACTGAGTTTTCTATCAATAGATTTCTGACTTTATTAACCAAATAGCAAAACAGTGACTAAGACAGAACTTCAAATCAACAACAGAGAATATTTTGAAAACATTTTTCTCATCAAAAAGCTTTGCACTCTTAGTCAATATAACTCTACAGACTTCATTTCAGAAAATGTGATCATGACATGTATTGTGAAATGAGGAAGGATTGCATCACGGGTAAAGTCATTGCTCATGACAATCATATAAACCTCATTACTTCTTGCCTGACTCTCAAAGTTCCTTACATAGTGATCAAGAATTTGGTTTGTTATGTTTGCCTTATTTTACCTCTTCACCTAGCTACTGGTGATATCTGCTGAAGGTATTGCCTATTATTGTGGAATTTTCTTCTTTAGGCTTAAGTAATAAAGTTAGTGCACTATGTGTGTAGATGTATCTGTATGTGTATGTATATGAGTGAGTCTTCTCTGTTTTTACCATCATGTGGGAGGAGGTGGGACATATCAAGAATCAGTAATTTTTAGTTTCAGTTAAAAAGACCTTATAATAACTAGAAGATTGACAAGATTGTCACTCAAGCAGATTCTTAATACTCCTCCCCATGGAAAGTGACCTATATCTAAATCTAAGATGGATAGTTTTTTGTCTTGTTTTGTTTTTAATTCCATCATGTTTCTTAGAAGCTTGTGTCTGTCAAGAATTTATTTTGAGACTTTGATATTCTTAACATTGGGACCTAGCAAGAGTAGAGGGGAGAAATGATTTGTCATATTTACACTACATGATTGTCCTCCTAGCAAAGAAAAATGCCCTATTTAAAATTAACTATTATATCTCGAACTGAACATAATACTGCTAATGCAGTTTAGTGATTGTGTAATAAATTGAGGCAATACCCTCCTTTAACAAGTCAGAATTTCTTATTTATTACCAGGTATGATAGTATCAATCATTTTGGCTAGCTTTATATAAGTTTGTTGTTGTTGTTGTTGTTGAGACAATTGGGAGTAAGTGATTTGCCTAGGGTCACAAAGCTAGGAGTGTTTGAGACCACATTTGAACTCAGGTCCTCTTGACTTCAGGGCTAGTGCTCCATCCACTGCACCACCTAGCTGCCCCCACAATAGTTTTTTTTTTTTTTAAGTCACTAAAATAACCATAATCCTTTTTTCTTTTTTCTTTTAATTTTTATTTTCCTTAGTTACAGGTTAAAAAAAAAACACTCTTTTTTGGTTGTACATGTACACTTTTTTTTTCTTACATACTTCATTATAAATAATGTTGGGAGAAAAAATAACAAAAAGGAAAAAAAAACATAAGAGAAAACAAAACAGAAGACAAAAAAATGAACATAGCATATTTTGATTTCATTCAATCTCCATAGTTCTCTTTCTGGATGCAGCTGGTATTTTCTATCCAAAGTTTATTGGAACTGCCTTAGATCACTGAAGCACTGAGAAGAAACAATTTTTTTTTTTCATAATTAATCATTACACAATCTTGCTGTTACTGAAAACAATATATTCCTGGCTCTGTCTGTTTTGTTCAGCATCAGTTCATGCAAATCTTTACAGATCTTTCTAAAATCAGCTTGTTTATCTTTTTTATAGAACAATAGCATTCCATTACCTTGATATAAAATAACTTCTTCAGACATTCTCCAAAAGATAGGCACCTACTCATTATCCAATTATTTGCTATCAGAAAAAGAGTTGCTACAATTTTTGCATACATAGATCCTTTTCTCTCTTTTAGGATTTGTTTACATTTACAGATAACAGATACAGACCTAGGAGAGACATTTCTGGATCAAAGGGTATGCACAATTTGATAACCCTTTGGATATAATTCAAAATTGTTCTCTGGAGTGGTTGGATCAGTTTACAACCAACAATGCATTAGTGTCCCAGTTTTCCCACATCCTTTCCAATATCTATCATTATTTTTTCCTGTCATTTTAGCCTATCTGATAGAAATGGAGAGTTATCTCAAAGCTGTTTTAATTTACATTTTTCTAATCAATAGTGATTTAGAGAATTTTTCATATGTTTATAGATTGATTTAATTATTTAATCTGAAAATTGTATATTCATATTCTTTGACCATTGATCAATTGGGAAATGACTTGTATTCTTAAAAATGTGAAATAATCCCTTATATATTACAGAAATGCAGCCTTCACTGCCTATAAATTTTTTTTCTCAGTTTTGTGCATCTCTTCTAATCTTGTCTTTTTTGCTGATTTTGTTTGGGCAACCCCTTTTTAATTTAATGTAATCAAAGTTGTCCATTTTGCATTTCATAATGTTTTCTAGTTCTTTGGCCATAAATTTCTTCTTTTTCCAAAGATCTGATAGGTAAACTATCCCTTACTCTCCTAATTTGTTTATGGTATAATCTTTTATGCCCAAATCATGTATCTGTTTTGATTTTATTTTGGTATGGAGTGTGAGATGTAGGTCTATGTCAAGTTTATGACATATTATTTGTCAGTTTTCCAGCACTTTTCATAAAATTGTGAGTATTCCAAAAGCTAGAACGTGAAGGTTTGTCAAATACTAGAGTACTAGTCATTGATTATTGTGTTATGTGTATCTAATCTATTCCACTGATACAACATTCTATTTCTTAGCCAGTATTGCATGTTTTTGATGATTGCTGCTTTATAATAATTTCGCGTCTAGACCACAATCCTGTGTATCTTTTCCCCCTTTAATTTCCTTGATATTTTCTATGTTTTGTTTTTCCAGATGAATTTTGTGATTATTTTTTCTTCTATAAAATAATTTTTGGCAGTTGGATTGGTATGTCACTGAACAAATAGACCAATGTAGAATTGTCATTTTTATTATATTAGCTCAGTCTACCCAGGAGCAATTGATATTTTTCCAGTTGTTTAGCTCTAATTGTATAAGTGTGAAAAGTGCTTTGTAATTGTGTTCATATAGTTCCTGTGTAAACATAATCTTTTTCACAGGAATTTTTTAAAAATAATACCAACCCTATAATAAGCATGAATTTTTGGATCACATGCATAAGCATTCCACCTCCATAGATTCAATATTCATTCTAATCTGTTGAAATCTTTTAGTATACTTGTTGAGTCATGCAACTTTCCCCTCCAGTTTTATGTCATAGCAAATTATGGCATGCAAATGTGTAAATTTATTGGGCTATGCTATCAAATTAAAGCTGTATCAGTTGTTATTGTTGTTGTTAATATAAGCAGGGCAGTCTTTGGAAAGAATTTATAATACTCAATGTATCTCTCCTTCAACACTTTACCCAATGAAATTCACACGTTATGAGGTAGAGAAATTTGCCATATTGAGGAATTTATATAAACTGTCTCAGTCATAAAACTTATATAAACTTCATCGATGTAGTACAATTAACCAAATATTTATTAGACCCTTCTTATGGACAAGTCATTATGAGAGGCTCAGTACAGCCCAATTGGAGAACCAAAGATTTTGTTTCACTCCCAATCTTTTCAGTTTTAGATCTGTCATCTATTGCAAAGCTGAAAAGAATGCCAATACTAAGAAAAATCACAGATCTTTGGAAGTATGAAGCATTTGAAATATTTATTTTTCTTCACTATGACATTAAAAAGAGAAGAAAAGTCTCATGAATAGCTAGGAAGAGAGAGGGGGCATAAGTGAGGTCATGTGAAATACATAGGATCTGACAGCTCTTATTGCTGTGATTTCATTTCCAATATTGTGAAGGCAGGGAAATTGTCTTTGTAAATAAGACTTCTTACAAATTTTAGGTATATTGATATAATTGGTCCTCTTGAAGGAATAAAAGATCTTCCCATTCAGTTCATGTGTTTTGGTTTCATCAGGAGTGTTTGTGCTTGCCTCCTAAAGTTGTTGCTATATCACACTGTGCAGGCCTTTTCAAAAACTGAAAGATGTTAGTTTAAAGTTAAATATAAAACCATGAAAACTTCATGACTTTTAAAAGGAAAAAAAGGGAAAAAATAAACAGCTACAAAAAACTTAACTATATATTCCTTTCAAAGAGTTATGGATTATTTATTTCTTCTAGGTTGGCTGCTTGAGAAAAAAAAATAAAAGGCTTGCAAAAGGCCTAGTGTAAACCCTATTCCCTGGGGTCTCAACCACTCACAGAATGACCCAAAGGCTAAGATCTTAGATGTGACTTGATGAAGAACTATAATTTTCTGCTTTCAAATAATACTAATGTTTTAGCAAAAAAGTGTAAATATTAATGCTACTTTTTAAAGAAGGAAGCAGATTCACAGAGAGCAAATGACTTACTCAAGGCATGACACTGCCTCTTAAGAATTGTGAGATCATATAAATCCATGGTCCAGTCTAAGATCAAAGATAATCAGTACAAATCAAGACAGTAATCAAAGCCAACAGTTTATAAAGTAACAGGTCCAGGAGGTAAAGTAGGAAAATATAGTTTGGGTTTGGGATATATGGCTTTAAAATTTTCTGTAAGTTTATGTGAGTTAGGTGTATTGGGAAGGGGAGTTAAAGAAGGAGGGTAAAAAGAACATAGAAGGAAAATTATGGGAATTTGACTAATAATTTGCTTTAGACATTCACCATGCTCATATATATGTGAGTATAATTATGAAAGACAAAAAGAATGCATATTTGATGAAATAAAAGACTTTCTGGCATTTGTAACAATAAGACCAAAACTCAATGGAAAATTCAATATAAAATATCCAGAGAAAATTTAAGGAAAACATTAAAGATTAATTATAGGGCACTCAGATTAAAATATGCATATATGCATATATGTGTATGTATAGCATGTACAGGTAAGAAAACTGGGGGCATTATGGGTAATTGTTAAGGGACAGATCAATTCTCTGAGAGCCTCCACAGCTATGGATCATAACATCTGAACAAGTTGCAGGGCAGCCTTTGCTGACACAGGTATTGCAGACTAGAAATGAGATAAATTGGAGGCAGAGGAAAGGAAAGAGAGGTCAGACAATGTAATGGCCTCTCAGTCAGAGGAGTCAGAGAACAGCAACTGCCTCTGAGTCTTACTCTCACAGGAGGAGATCCATTCTATGTTAGATCTCCAGCAGCCATTGTCAGGTGGCTCCGTGCATTCCAGCAGCTCTCCTGTGAATTCCAACATGTGATGAATTTTTGGAGAGTATGGATTTGGATTGTGTGGTTGGAGGAGAAAATTGAAGAGACTCTTGGAAGGGTGGGTGGAATAGGGAGTAGGAAAAATGACTGAAGAAGATAAGGTAACAAGGATAGGGTAAAAAGAGAGGCTGTGAAGGAAAATAGTGAAAAAAAAATAAGACAGGGTAATTCATAAATAGTCATTATAACCTTGACTGCAAATGATATGTACATAGCAACTCTCTTTGTGTTGGCAAAGAATGGGAAATTGCAGGTATCTCCATAAATTTAGGAATGGTTGAATAAGTTGTAGTGTATGGTTGTGATGGAATACTACTGTGCCATAAGAAATAATTAGCTCAATAATCTTAGATAGGTATGGGAAGACTTAGCTGAAATAGTGAAGATTGAAGTGAGCAGAGCCAAGAGAACATTGAATACAGTAACAGTAATGTATTAAGAACAACTTTAAGCAACTAACTTACTTTGGCTAATATAAATGTACAACTAAAAATAAAGGATATGTGAAGATAAATTCTATCTGCATCCAGAGAAAGATAAATAGATGTATGGATATGGATATAGATATACAGATACACACAAACACACACACATATATGCACATAAACATATATATCTAACTACTCTTTCTCTATAGATACATAGATATTGACATAGCTATGCCTATTTGTGTCTTTAGGCCTTATTGAAAGCCATCTCTAGAATGGGGGGAAGAAAGAAAAAAGGGGAGGAAACTTAAATTTTAGCTGTATTATATATTTAGAAAAAATTGCATTTGTATATCTTTTTATTGTACCACATTATGGTAAAAGCATGTTTTATTACATAAATTAAAAATTAAAAGAAAAAGAAAAATGCAAAAAAAACCTTAGATATACTTCCTATACTTTCAATCATGCAATGTATCAATCTTTCAAAAATGAACAATTTTGAAAGATTTTAGAATTCTCATCTTTGTAGTTATGAATCATGCTTCCAGATGGAAAATAATTCCCCTCTTCTGAATGAAGAATGATGGACTAAAGTATACAGAATAAAACACATATTTCTGAATATAATCAGTACAAAAACTTATATTTCTTGATTATGTATACTTTCAATTTTTGTCTTCTTTTCTTCCTGGTATGGGAGTAGAAATAGGAGGGAGATAAAATAAATACTACCCAATTAAAAACATAAAATTTAATTTAAAAGAATTAGTAACAACTAATTTTGGAGGCAGTTTGTAAAGCAGGCAAATATCTCCCACTCACATCCCACACTGATAATTTAACTGTATACAATGCAGCTGTAGGCTCAGCTAATTTTCTGTATTGATAGGGTAGGAAATCAATCAACAAAACCTTAATTTAGCAGATTAGGTGATAATGTCTAATTCAAAGATATTTGCTTAGAATAATTTATAACTGTTGATAATCTGCATCACAATGACAAATTTATTTATATATATTCTTAAACTAAGTGTCTTTGAATTCTGTAGACATATTATAATACAAGGTCTTCATTATCCTTTTGCCTTTTCAATTTTATTATTTTTTGTTTGATTGTGATGTAATATCAAAGATTCCTTTCCCAAAATAAGTTTTTAGATATTGGAAGAAATGTTAAATATCTGTTAGAAATTAGTGGAAAATAAAGAAGTAATTTTTCAAAGACATTCTGAAATCCAATCATATATCTTTTTTTTTTTTTTGGATAATTCCCTCTAAATCCTTGAAGTAAAGGCATATTTAATAAAGTTCAGGAAAACTGTTTTCTTCTGTAATGATTGGTGATATTCCTCTATGTTTTTGTGACCTTGGACTCACATCTGAGCCCAGATTTGATTCATACCTCCCTGACTTAAAGTTAAGTTTTCTTTATACTATGCCTACTTCTTAAAAAGTTTTTGTTTCCAGATGTAACTTCTGAACAACTTCTATACATTACTTTAGTTTTATCAGTTAAGGCCATACTAAACAAGTACAAACCTCCCTTATATAAATTAACCAATTACTTGATAAGTAGTTTTTTACTAAACACAGTTTCAAACATTGAATTAGTGAGGATACAAATATAAATAATGAATAAATCTCTATCAGTTTATATTCTGTACTTAAAACATTTATTAATTTTGATCCAAGTCATCTTTTCCTCAGGCTAAATCCCCAATTCTTGCAATCAACCCATGTATATTATGTCCTTCAGCTCATTCATTGTCCTAGAAGTCATTTTTGGCCTTTGACAACACAATGCACCAGCTATTTTATGGACAGGGGAAAATACTGAGGTACTATCATCTTCTTAGTTCTGGAAGTCATGTTTTTCAATGCACCTTTTCTTTCCCACAAAGAGGAAAACAAAAGTAGAGAGCCATAGTTCTACAACTGAGGGTCAAAAATGATATCTAGTCCATTTACCCTACTTTACAGATGAAAAAAAAAAGAAACTAAGAGTTTTAATGACTTGTCCACACACAGTAACACAGATTTTAGCTATTAGAGACAAGATAGGAATATTAGAATTAGTTCTCTGTTAATTTACTCTATTAATAGGGAAAGTAAATAGAATTGATTGATAAAATCAACTTGTGATAAATGCAGAAAGGAAGTATAAAAGAATTATGGGAGTTCAGAGACTTAAAAGATGACTTCAGGTGGGGGTCCAGCATGATAGAAAGTTTTTGAGTTGCTTTTTATTTTTTTATGGAAAAGGAAACCTGCTTTTGCCCTGAAGGATGAAGTGTTGACCACAGGCAGAGCTGAATATGCACAATTTACAGGCATAAAAAATAGCTTGTGCAAAGACACTGAGGTAGAAACCTACTCACTGTGAAGTATTTGAAAATAAACAGATTAATTTCGTTGGTGCACAGTAGATGGTAGGCTGTGAAAAATATTTGAGTCAACTCAAATGCTATAATTCTGCCATAAGATGAAAAAGAGAATGATTTGAAAGGAACATCCCCCTCCTGTTTCACAAGAATACTAAAAAATAAATTATAACATATATTCCTTCCAAAATAGAGCCTTTCAAGAAAATGTATATTTGATATATTAAATTATTTGCCTTGATATCATATCTTTGCACTTTATTTGGATCCTGTCCATGATTTCCCATGGAATGTTCTTCATTTTTCCCAGACAATAGTATTTTCCCTTTCAAAATTTTGTTTTTGTGCCATTATGAATAATAGATACAATGAATGTAAGAGAAACTTTATGAGACATTATGAAGTGAATCAGAAGGAAGTACATTTACTCTATTGGAGAAGCTATGTGATAAATAATACAATATAAATAAAAATAACCTAAACTAGAAAGAAATTCAGGTCAAACTCATTAAATCACCTAGCTGCCACTTCTTAAAATAAAGTACAGAGTCTTCTTTTCTGTTAAATGGTAAATTACCAAAAAAGAGAAACTGATGTACTATCAAATATAATCACTCCCTTTGGAGCAACATACTTCCTACAGGGTCTGTGTATTTTCTCAGGAGTTATTTGCTTGACCAAACAAAAACATCCAAAAAACACAAAGAAAGCAATTGATTTTCATATACTTCTGCTAAATATGTATGATTGCTTTTTTCTGCTCTGTTGTATGTGTAACATTATTATGAGTACTCTCTCCAGTTGTCATAATGTCAATCTATTATTGTCTTCTCATTCTATGTGGCTCTTTTGTCCCATGATAAATTGACCACAGAGAATCCATTTAATAGATGAAAGGTTCTGGTTTAGAGATCTTAGCATTTTGTGGATTATAATGAAGCACATATGTTGCCCACTAATTATTTTTCACTGTTATTATATGATTGTCCTACCTTCTTTTAATCATGCATCTTATTTCTAGCATCATCTTTTAAAGATACTCCTTCTGATCAATCCTTCACTGATTATATTTTGCAGACAATTCAGACTCTCTTTATATTTCTCCATTACCTTTTTTGTTTATCTAAAAGTTCATTACTTTGGTAATTTGGCTTATTCACAGTTCTTAACCATCTATCATCACCAAAATCATTGTGATACTTTTTTCTATTATATTTTAAGGACAAACATTTATAATATATTTACTATGTAACCAGGATTTTGACAAGCATTACAAAGGAAAAAAAAATTAAGAAAATGTCAATGCTCAGAAGATTACAATCTATGGATGAAATAGGAACAAGATAGTGGAACTTAAAGAGATCTTTGATTCCATTTAAATTGTTTTTCCAAATTAGAAAGATCCTTCTGAAAAATGATTTATAGGCTTTATCAAACTGCGATAGGGTCTTTGACACAGTAGAAGCTGAGTCCATTTCTTAGGGGACTTAAATGTGTCATAATTAGGATTAAAATTTCTGATAATACTTTCAAAATTAAATAAAAAATGAAAATATATTAAAACAAAATAAATATTTAAAATAAAACAATATTTCTAAAACTCCAAAGTTTCTTAACCTGGGACCAAAAAACTTTTTTCTTCTTCCAATACCAAATATATTTCAATAAATTGATTTCATTCAAAATATTATTGATTTTATGAATTAAGAAATAGTATTCTGAAAAGAAACCATTAAATTTCCCAAACTGCTGAAAAGAATCTATCAAATAACAAGAAACAAGTCCTTTAATATACTCCAGGTCATTTATTTACAAAAGGTAAGGATAAGGCCCAGAAAAGAAAAGGATTCAATCATATTTTATAAGAAATATTGTTTTATTTTAAATTTTTATTTTATTTTTATTTTAATATATAATAATAATAATAAAATAGAAAAACAATTTAATTCTATTAGAGAGTAGTAATCATTATGATATAATTTTCCCCCTGCAAATTTCATGGAATATTGTGTATGCATGTATGTATGTGAGAGAGTATGTATGTCTGTTTATGTTTATGTATGTGATGGACCTCAGGTTAAGAACCTTTGCTATAAAGATAGGTATTAGAATACATTATTATACAGTAATGACATAAATTTGAATAAGGATTTATTAGTAAAATATTTCCAAAAAAATGACACATTCATGTTTTTTTTTTTTTTGTGTGAAAGAACAAACCATGAGAATGTGCAACCATTCTGTTGCAAATCGTAGATGTCATCTAAGTTATAATATTTAAAAACTTTGATGGTAGGTTGCATGTTTCTAAATTTATAGAAAATAATGAATTTACTTTGGATGATATTTCCCAAGTTCATGCTGGGTATTATTGTCCTATTCACTATATCCTAAAATAAATTGTGCAAAACACTGTCTTCAGAAGCTAAATATGTGAACTTCAGTGTCTTTATTTGGCAATTTGTATTACAGCCCGTGGGTAATTATGCAGCAGTGTTTATGTACCTCCAATAACAAGCATGGAAGTAATCATTATAGTCAAGAAACATTAGGAAGAGATTATTTCATAGCAAAATTGTAATATACCTTGAGCTTTTCCAGTTGTGCCCCAAATAACTATTAAGTCTGGCAGATCAGTTTATGAAGAGTAATAATGAAAATGCTTAGATGCTGCCATTCTACCTGAGACTAAAAGAAGCATTCTCGTTATGTAACTTTTTTCAATAATATTGCAAGATTTAAATGATTTCTGTAAATTCGGAACTTCATTGATTAAATTAGTATGAAGAATAATCTTAGGACAATGGCCCAGCTCAAAGACTAATACTTTTGAATGTTTAATAATATCTGATTACTGCTGGATATGCTCATATCAAAATTAAGCTTGAGAAAGTCACAATAATCAACAAATAAACATTTATTACATAATTTCAAAGTGCCTAGCATAGTATACTAAGCATTGATTATAAAAGTACCTCATGAAATAATCCTTTCATGGAAGGAATTTACATTCTTGTAGGGGAAATAATATATATATATATACATATATATATATATATATATATATATATATAAACAATAATATAATACAAATCTCATAATTATAAAGTAAATATATACGAATCAGTAAAAGACAAAGTAGCTTGAGAGTGAGTGTCCTAATCAATCAAAAGAGGAGGAACTTGGGAAGGCTATCTGCAGAATTTAATGCCTTTGAAAAGGAAAGGAAGGATTCTATGAAATGAAACTGAAGTGTATATATTCCAAATGCAAAGTTGGGGCTTTATTGATTTAACTATGTACTTAACAGTAATCAACTTTCTTATGTAAGCACAATTCTCAATTAAACTAAATCTGAATAGGGTTAGTACACCCCCTTAAACCAAATGTATTGGGTGAGAAATACAGCTATATTCTTATGAACATATTTTAAAAGAAGAATAATTTGAGAAACTCTGAGAGGAATTCTGATGATCTGGCAACAGAAAGAAAGGACTGGGTTCAATAGAAGTTGAGCCAGAAAGGACTAGACAGTTCAAGTAAAATGAAAGAAAGGAGAAAAAGAAAGTAGTACTAGGATAGAGAAAAGAGCAATTTATGGCAGAAAAGGGACAAATTAAGGAACGCTATCAGCTTTATAAGTTTTTTGTATCTGGAGACTTGGGGATGTATATGTCAGTAATATGCACCAATTCAAGGAGTGAAAGAAGTTCTAAGACAAATACGCTTTCCCCCCAGTTTCTGATCTCAGTCAGTACCTGTTTATCCACAAAGAACTTTAAAAGTTAATTGATTTAATAATAAATCATTTCTAATAACCTATTTTGTTTGAACCACAAAAGGCCAGAAAGTTAGAAAAGATATATGCAAATTTAAATTAGAGCTAAAACTTTGTCTTAATGTGAGGAATTTTCTTAATTGGAGGTTCAGGATGAATGTGGTTCTATTCCTAACTTTTTATCTAAAATTAACTCTATAAAGCACATAGTCCACTTACAAAAATAGACTATGTGAACCTTGGATGACCTTATTTTTTTCTTAAACTTAAAAACGAGCTAATGATTGTAATGGCAGAATTATATAAACATGTGAAATGTAAAACATAATTTTATGTTTGAAGAACAAGAAGACATGTTTGGGTGTTCAGGTTATAAAGAAAAGCCTAAAGAAGTAAGAAAAATAAGTTGGGGTCAGGATGTGAAGGGAATCAAAACCTAAACAGAGGATTATACATTTTGTTCTAGAGGCATAAATAAGTCACTCAAATTGTCTGAGTGAGTTACATAATGAGATTTGTTATTGAGGGAATATTACTTTGGCACCAATGTGAAGGATGAACTGGTGTGGTGAGATACTTGAGGAAAAGAGAACAGTTAGATGGCTGATGAAATATACTAGGTAAGAGGTACCGAGGGCATGAAATTAACTAGTATTGTTAAAGTGGAAAAAAGAAGTTACATAGAGAATTATTGTAAAGATAAAAATAATAAAATTTTATAACTAAATGGATACTTTCTCTTTAATGGAATTTTCCTGATAAAATACTAGCTGCTTTTCCAAAGCTTCTTTTCTTGACCCTTGTCTACTCTTGTTACAATCCTACCTTTGAAAATTTCATTCACACTTATCAAGATTTAAATGCTCATGTATGTGCAGATTGTTTCTATATGGAAAATCTGGCAATTGAAGCTATAAGAGAGTGTGTATGGGGGGGTGGGAACTGTGGTTTTTCTTCTTACATTAATGGCAACAAAGGTAAAACATATAACTTGCCTTTAAAAAATCACTTGCATAAGTTGGTGAAAGCATGATTCTTTTTTTCCAGTGAAAAGACTGAGTGAGGGATTTTACTTGAGGCAACTTCAATATGAACCAATAGGATCATATATAATCAAGAGAGCCTATTAAATCTATGTGTACATTAAGAAAGATATCTCCACTCCAAATGTTCATGTGGACAATTTGTGTTCAACCCATAGGCTGAACTCACAAGAGAGAGCCTTGTGAGTTTGTATTGTTTTGATCAAACACATTTAGACACATTATATATTGATCCCAATGTAATGATGTCATTTTAATCTTTTTTGACAATGAAGGACAACAACCAACTAACCAACATTAAAGAAAGGAATAGTAGTATAAGATCTAAAACTATACTATAATGACTAAAACCACTTGATACACTAAGAAATAGACTAGTGAATCAATGGAATATTTTAGGTTCACAAGACATAATCATCAATGACTATAATATCTCATGTCTGATAAAACCCAAAACTGCAACTTTCTGGTATAAGAACTCACTATGTGACAAAAATTGCTGGGAAAACTGAAAAATAGTATGGCAGAAACTAGACACTGATAAAACTTAATACCCTATTTCCAAGATAAAGTCAAAATGGGTTCAAGATTAAGTCAAAAAGGAAAATACTATAAGTAAATTAGGAGAATAAGGAATATTCTATCTCTCAGATTTGTGAAGAAGGGGAGAAGTATAGCCAAAGAAGTACCACAGAACATTATGAAATATAAAATGGATAATTTTGATTAAGTGAAATTAAAAAGGTTTTGTACAAAGAAAACCAAAGCAACCAAGATTAGAAGGGAAGCAGAAAGCTGGGAAAAACATTGTATATCTAGTATTTCTGATAAAAGCATCATTTCTAAAATATTAGAGAACTGACTCAAAGTTATAAGAATACAAACCACTCCCCAATCGATAAATGGTCAAAAGATATGAGCAGATAATTTATATGTGAAGAAATTAAAGCCATTTCTAATCACATAAAAAATTCTAAATCACTATTGATTAAAAATGCAAATTAAGATATCTCTATCTTCATACCTCTCAAATTGACTAAGATGACAAGAAATGGTGATAAATGTTGGAGCAATTGTGGGAAAACTAGGACACTAATTTATTGTTGGTGGAGTTGTGAATAATCCAACCATCTGGAGAACAGTTTGAAACTATGCCCAAAGAGCTATCAAACTGTGCATACTCTTTGATCCAACAGTGTCTCTACTGCATCTGTTTTTCAAAGTAATCATAAAAAAAGGGAAATGAACTTACATGTACATAAATATTTAGAGTAGCCATTTTTGTAGGGGCAAGGAACTGGAAATTGAGTGGATGTTCATCTGTTGAGGAATGGATGAATAAGTTATAGTATATGAATGTAATGGAATATTAATGTTCTATAAGAAATGATGAGCAGACTGGTTATAGAAAAAGCCTGGAGAAACTTAAATGAACTGATGCTAAGTGAAGTGAGTAGAACCAAGAGAGCATTGTATACAGCAACAACCACAAGCATTTGATTAAGTGATGATCAACTGTGATGGACATGACTGTTTTCAACTATGGAATGATTCAAAGCATTTCCAATAGAGTTGTAATAGAAAGAGGCATCTGCATGCAGAGAAATGACTATGGAAGCTGAATGTGGAGCAAACCACAGTATTTTCAGCTTTGTGTGTGTGCGTGTATTATTGTAGGTGGTGTATGTTTATGTGGCTTTTTTCTCTTTCTCATGTTTTTTTTTTTTTCTTTTCCAATTTGATGTGATTTTTCTTGTGTAACATGATGAATATGGAAATTTTTTTAGAAGAATTGAACATGTTTAACCTATAACAGATTGCTTGTGGCCTAAGTGAGGAAGAAGGGGAAAGGGAGGAAGAAAAAGTTAGAACATAAGGTTTTGCAAAGGTGAATGCTAAAAATTATCTTTGCATGTATTTGGAAAAATACAGGATCAGAAAGATAAGTATGAGTAGTAAATACTTTAATACTTTCAGTTTTTCAAAGTGCTTTACAAACATTATTTCATTTGATCTTTTCAAAATCCAACAACTTTGGGTTGGTGGGTAGGTGTTTCATTATCCTCATTTTATAGATGAAGGACCTAAGGCAGAAAGAAATTAAATTGCTTGGCCAGGATCTCAAAGCCATTGTCTGAGGCTGGATTGAAACTCAAGTCTTCATGATTCCAGGTACAGCACTCTAACAACTGGGTTACCTAACTCTCAGAGGGAAAGAAGTATGTTAATTACTTTCAAATATTTGATGGACTGTTTTTTCAAAGAGAGTCTGAAATTGTTCTATTTAGTTCCATAGGGGCATAACTAGAGGCAATGCATTGACATTGTAAAAAGTTAGAAGGTATCCCTTCAGTACTCAAGCAAATGCCATATTATCAATTATGAATATATCTAATAGAAGGTATTCTCATTCAGGAATGGGTTAGAGTAGTTCTGATTGTGGATACTTTACAAATGAAAGATCCTTTTATTCTGAACTCCAAACTTCCATTTCTAATTATATAATTGCATAATTGATGCATAATAGATATTATACCAGTACTTTGTAATGTCTGAGACTTCATACATTGCTACCAGTAACTGATGCAGAGTCCCACACTATACCAAACCAAATATTCAGCTTAGACTATCTCAGAAAATGTTTATAATTACAAACTTAGCAGTATTAAAAGGTAATTTCTATCTTCTACCCTTACTGCCTCTACCCTACTAGAGAGAGAGAGAGAAAGAGAAAGAGAGAAAGAGAGAGAGAGAGAGAGAGAGAGAGAGAGGAGAGATTTAATGTTTCCTCTTTGTGTCAGTTTTTCAAGTGCTAAAGTAATAAATGAGTAACTACATAAGCTTTGAGGGTCCCAGAAATCCCCATAATACAAAAACATCTTGAACAAATTCCTACTGCTTACTTTAGTAAAGGAATAGTCTACATAATGCTACCAAAAAAGAGCTATAAGTTCATCCTTAATCTTTCCATTAACAATCTTTGCATTAAACATCAACAACAAATAATAAAACCCTTCTAAAATGATGATGTAATCACTCAGGCAGGGGTCCTCAAACTACGGCCCATGGGCCAGATGTGGCAGCTGAGGACTCATTTCCAAAATATATAGAGAATTTGTGATGACTGCATATTTTAAAATCAGCCAGAGTCAGGAATTCAGGTTAGGGGAAAATCGTCGATCTTTATTCTTAGTAGAGGTGAAGGAGGATTGAAGGTGAAGGGGAATCAGAGATGAAGGGGGATCTGAGGTGAAGGGGGAGTAGCAATGTGAGCAGCCATGACAAGACTTCAGCCAGCAGTCTCTCTTTCTGCTTCCTTCTCCGCCCCCCTGCCTCCACCCACCAAAATCATCATTTCCTATACAACACATCAGGACTTGCACAAAGAGTGGGCTGGGGCCATTCTTTCTTCAAGCATATATATTAATAGAGTATGGTCCAATTACTTTTTAGCCTCATGTGCTTGGGACCTCAGTGCCTTAACTTGAGCCTCAGCCCATTACAAGAATTGACTCTATAAGAAATCAAGCCATTCTCTAATTGATAAATGGTCAAAGGATATGAACAGACAATTTTCAGTTGATGAAATTGAAACTATTTCCACTCATATGAAAGAATGTTCCAAATCACTATTGATCAGAGAAATGCAAATTAAGACAACTCGGAGATACCACTACACACCTGTCAAATTGGCTAAGATGACAGGAAAAATAATGATGAATGCTGGAGGGGATGTGGGAAAACCGGGCCCACAAAAGCCCAAAAAGTTATCAAGCTGTATATACCCTTTGACCCAACAGTGCTACTACTGGGCTTATACCCCAAAGAGATACTAAAGAAGGGAAAGGGACCTGAATTTGCCAAAATGTTTGTGGCAGCTCTGTTTGTAGTAGCTAGAAACTGGAAAATGAATGGATGTCAATCAATTGGAGATTGGTTGGGTATAATGGTTGGGTAAATTGTGTATATAAATGTTATGGAATATTATTGTTCTATAAGAAATGACCAGCAAGATGAATACAGAGAGACTTGGAGAGACTTACACAAACCGATGCTAAGTAAAATGGGCAGAACCAGGAAATCATCATATACTTCAACAACAATACTGTATGAGGATGTATTCTGATGGAAGTGGATTTCTTCAAGATAGAGAAGATCTAATTCACTTCCAATTGATCAATGATGGACAGAAACAGATACACCCAAAGAAGGAACACTAGGAAATGAATGCAAACTGTTTGCATTTTTGTTTTTCTTCCCAGTTTTTTTTTTTAACCTTCTGAATCCAATTCTTCCTGTGCAACAAGAGAACTGTCCAGTTCTGCACACATATATTGTATCTAGGATATACTGTAATATATTTAACATGTATAGGACTGCTTGCCATCTGGGAAAGGGGTGGAGGGAGGGAAGGGAAAAGTTGGAACAGAAGTGAGTGTAAGGGATAATGTTGTAAAAAATTACCCAGGAATGGGTTGTATCAATAAAAAATTATAATTGTTAAAAAAATAAAATTAAATTTGAAAAAAATAATAATTTCACCCAAGAGAATGACAATGAGAAAACATACTAAAATTTGTGGGATGCAGCCAAATTGATAATAGGGGAAATTTTATATCTTTAGAGGCTTACTTGAATAAAATAGAAAAAGAGAAGATCATTGAATTGGGCTTGCAACTTAAAAAGTTAGAAAAAGAGCAAATTACAAATGTCCCATCATATACTAAACTTGAAATTCTAAAATTAAGGGGAGAAATTGATAAAAATTGAAAGTAAAAAAACTATTGAATTCTATGACCATTACTATTCAATAGTCTTTTAGAAATGCTAGCTTCAACAATATGAGCTGAGAAAGAGATTAAACGAATTAGAGTAGGTAATGAAAAAACCAAATTATCACTTTTTGCAGATTATATGATAGTATACTTAGAGAACCCCAGAGATTCTCCTAAAAAGCTATTAGAAATAATCCACACCTTTAGCAAAGTAGCAGGATACAAAATAAACCCACATAAGTCATCAGCATTCTCATATATTACTAACAAAATCCAACAGTTAGAGTTACAAAGAGAAATTCCACTTAAAGTTAACTACTGATAGTATACAATATTTAGGAATCTACCTGCCAAGGGAAACTCAGGAACTAGATGAGCAAAACTACAAAACACTTTCCACACAAATAAAGTCTGATCTAACCAATTGGAAATATATTAAGTCCTCTTAGATAGGGTGAACAAATATAATAAAGATGAAAATACTATATAAACTAATCTATTTATTTAGTGCTATACCAATCAGACTCTCAAAAAATTATTTTAATGACTTAGAAAAAGTAACAATAAAATTATCTGGAAGAACAAAGGTCAAGGATTTCAAAAGACCTAATGAAAAAAAAAATCAAATGAAGGTGGCCTAGCTGTACCAGAACTAAAACTATATTATAAAGCAGCAGTCATCAAAACCACTTGGTATTGGCTAAGAAATACACTAGTTGATCAGTGAAATACATAGGTTCAAAGGACAAAATAGTCAATAACTTTAAAAATCTAGTGTTTGGCAAACACAAAGACTCTAGCTTTTGGGGATAAAAATTCACTGTTTGACAAAAATTGCTAGGAAAATTGGAAATTAGTGTGGCAGAAACTAGGCATTGACCCACACTTAACACCATACACCAAGATAAGGTCAAAATGGGTTCATGACTTAAGCATAAAGAATGATATGATAAATAAATTAGAAGAACATAGGATAGTTTACCTCTCAGACTTGTGGAGGAGGAAGGAATTTGTGACCAAAGAACTAGAGATTGTTATTGATCACCAAATAGAAAATTTTTATTATATCAAATTGAAAAGTTTTTGTACAAACAAAACTAATGCAGAAAACATTAGAAGGGAAACAATAAACTGGGAAAACATCTTTACAGTCAAAGGTTCTGATAAAGCCCTCATTTCCAAAATATAAAGATAATTGACTCCAATTTATAAGAAATCAAAGCCATTTTCAAATTGATAAATGGTCAAATAATATGAAGACAATTTTCAGATGATGAAATTGAAATTATGTCTAGCCATATGAAAAGATGCTCCAAGTCATTATGAATCAGAGAAATGTTAATTAAGACAACTTTGAGATACCACTACAGATCTCTCAGATTGGCTAGGATGACAGTAAAAGGTAATGCTGAATGTTGGAGGTGATGTGGGAAAACTGGGACATTGTTGGTGGAATTGTGAATACATCCAGCCATTCTGGAGAGTGATTTGGAAGTATGCTCAAAAAATTATCAAACTGTGCATACCCTTTGATCCAGCAGTGTTACTACTGGGCTTATATCCCAAAGAAATCTTAAAAAAGGGAAAGAGAACTGTATGTACCAAAATGTTTGTGATAGCACTCTGTGTAGTGGCCAGAAGCTGGAAACCAAGTGGATGCCCATCAATTGGAGAATAGCTGAATAAATTGTGTTATATGAATGTTATGCAATATTATTTTTTTCTGTAAGAAATGATCAGCAGAATGATTTCAGAAAGGCCTGGAGAGACTTACATGAAATGATGCTGAGTGAAATGAGCAGGAACATGAGATCATTATATACTTCAAGAACAATACTATATGATGATCAATTCTGATGGACATGTCTCTCTTCAACAATGAGATGAACTAAATTAGTTCCATTGTTCAATAATGAATACAACCAGCTACACCCAGCGAAAGAACTCTGGGAATTGAGTGTGAACCACTACATAGCATTTCCAATCCCTCTGTTTTTGTTCACTTGCATTTTTGATTTCCTTCACAGGTTAATTATACATTATTTCAAATTCAATTCTTCTTGTGCAACAAAATAACTGTATGGATATGTATCAGGGGTCGTCAAACTATGGCCCACGGGCCAGATGCGGCAGCTGAGGAGGTTTATCCCCCTCACCCAGGGCTATGAAGTTTCTTTATTTAAAGGCCCACAAAACAAAGTTTTTGTTTTTACTATAGTCCGGCCCTCCAATAGTCTGAAGGACAGTGAACTGGCCCCCTATTTAAAAAGTTTGAGAACCCCTGTGTCCTCAATATACAATATGTTATTGTATTTAACATATACTTTAACATATTTAACATGTATTGGTCTACCTGCCATCTAGGGGAGGTGGGGGGGGAAGGAGAGAAAAAATTGGAACTAAAGGTTTTGCAATTGTCAATGCTGAAAAATTACCCATGCATATATCTTGTAAATAAAAAGCTATAATAAAAAAAGAGAGAATTGTCAGTGCAAAGGTATGAAGAAAAGAGATAAAGTATTTTTGGATTCACAGTACTGATCACAATGACACATAGCAGATACTTGTTTAGTGCTTACATTAATAAATTATTACCTGACTCACTAACAACATTAGACAAATAAAATTGGAATGTTCTGTGAAGATATTTAAATTAAATAAGAGAAATTAATGAATAAAATGAGAATTTAAATTAAATAAGAAGATATTAAAATCAATAGGGAGCCACCAGAGTATTCCTGATTGCTAATGTCCTATGTTTGAATTAGAGTAAATCATTTTATATCACTGATCTGTAAAATAGATCCTCTAATCTTCCTCCATTCCCAGGCAGTTGCTGGTACTACATTAAAAAATTAAAGATCTCTGTAAACTCAACAGTGCAAAAGAAATAAATCTAATAGGGGCTAAAGAATTAAAGAATAAGATGGCATAATAGATAGATTTCTGTCATTTTGGATATACGGTAGAAAAGAATATCTGCTGTATCTAATCTATCCACTTCATTTCAAAGATGAGGAAACAGAGATTCAGTGAAGTAAAGTTATTAGCCCAAGGTCACATACCAAATAAGAGGTTTAAATTGAAACTGTCTGACACCAAATCTCATCCTCAATCTGTTATTATTCAGTTATTTCAGTTATGTCCAAGTCTTCATGGCCCCAGTTAATTTTTTCAACAAAGGTAATGGAATTGTTTGCTATTTCCTTCTTCAGCTCATTTTTTCAAGTGTGGAAAGTGAGGCAAACATGGTTAAGTGACTTGCTATGGGTCACATAGCTAGTACAAGTTTGAAGCTGGATTTAAATTTGAGTCCTTCTAACTCTAGATCTGCTCTGTTATCTACTGTACCACCCACGTGCCCAACATTCTATTATATCATAGAATTTGACCTGCACTCATATTTTAAGAAACCTAACAGCTAAGCAACTCTGGACAATTGACTTAGTCTAACTTAACCTCAATTTATGCAACTGTAAAATAGATGTAAAATGATTTTTTTATGACAGAATATTTTGAGATATGAAAAAAAGACATTTCATGAGGAAGTAAAAGAGGTCCTGGATTTGGCATCAGAAAACCTATGTTAAAATCCTAATTCTTCCACTTACTATCTAACTGATGATCGATATGAAACTTAATTTCTTTGGGTCTCCTTTTCATCATCTATAAAGTGAGATGGTTGAGTTAAATGGTCTCTGATATACCTTCTAGTTCTTGATCTATGTATGCAAAATAGTTTACCAAGCTAAAGCTTAGACAAATATCAGCTATTAGTAGAGTAGAAAAGAAGAGAATGAGTAGGTTATTGGATTTAAGTGGGAGCCGAACCTGGAGTAAGCTTGAGAGAAAAATTTGAACTGAAAATGGAAAGGATCTAAAAGATATAGAGGCAACAGACTCAGCTGAGTCAGAGCTAAATGATAGGCAATTGTTTTTTAAAGTGGCTTGTGTATGATCAGACTTTTAGACCTTGAAGGATCAATACAAAAATTAAATGCATTATCATTATTTACATCCCAAGCACAACTGTGTGAAAATTTTTAGCCAAGAAGAAGCCTGGATGTCAGTGATGGATGCCCTGTTTCAATGATGCTTTTGAAAGCTTTCGCAAGGTTCTGACAGAAAACTCACTAGAGAATAAATGACTTTGCTTTAAATTACAAGATTGAGAGTGAGGAGACAGTGTGAATGTTAGACTTTAAATTCAATAGATTTCATGGAAACAGCTCTAAAGAGTAACCATTAAGGGGGAGAGGAAAGGATCGCAAATGTCAGTGACCCCAGGAAGTTTGATCTGTCTGAAATAAAAGCTAACATTTAATTCTGAAGGTTTTTTGGCATTAAACTTGCTGTGCTGTTAAAATATCTAAAAATAAATAGGTACTCCCTGAAGTTCTAAAAACTTAAATGGCAGAATAATAAATTGGAGAATAATTTCTCACAGTTTCAAATTATTTCTCACATTTATCAAAGAGTTCACCACTATCGCCCTTGTAAAAAGTAAGCTCCCTTACCAGTTTTTTTTCCTTTTGTTTCACAAGTCATTTATGTATTGAAATAATAGAAAAGATTATATTTAGCAAATAAAGTTCTGCGTTCATTTCTTCTCTGTGCTACTGACTCACAAAGTCACTTTGGGTCATCTGTGAAACATTTAATTGGTATAATGAGCACTTGAGTGATATATTTTCCCTATCAAAGTAATTCTGCACTTTCTCGACATCTAACCTTACAGATTTGCCTATAGCATTGAGGTGACTTGCTCAGGGTTGCACATCCACATATTTAAGGCTCATAATCCATATCTCCATTTGAGAAACCATAAATATTATTGGTATACAATGTTGAATGCTGACCATAGTCCCTGGGCATGCTAAAATATATATATATATATGAAAGATACCATAAATTCTTTTAGCTTCAATGAGGAGACAAGATATACATACATAAAAGGTAGAATCCAGGACATTGATGATAAATAACTAAAAGGATAGTAACTGGACTTGCTCTTTTATTGGCATAGGGAACTTCCAGCTGAGGAAAATCCCTCTACAAATGAGGGCAGCATTCTCTTTGCAATTTACAATTTTAGATAGTAGCCTAGAGAAAAGAGAGATGATTTCCCTTAAGTCTCACAGATAATACAGAAAATTTTTACATATATAAGTTGATTTGTTTTCAATGGTAAATATCTGTAGAATGGGGCAGAGAGGAGGGGAGAAAAAAGTAGAAAAAAGAAATTTACATGATAACTTTATTATGTATTCAAAAGGAATAGCAAGTTGAACATAACAGATTTTCAGTTTCATGCGCAATCATCTTTTGATTATACTATATTTTGAAAATTCATATTTTCTCATGTAATTAAAAACAAAATAAAAATAAAAAATAGGTCTGAGATAAAATTTGAACTCAGCTCTCAGAGACCAGTCCTCTATCAGAATACCATATCCCAAAAGCAATGTTATTTATCTTCAGTGCTGCAGGAGTGTGGAGAAGAGAGCAGTATGGTGTAGTTAAAAAAAATTACCAAACAGTCAAAACATAAGTTTGAATTCCCACTTTATTCTTCATTACTGTGAAACATCTAGCAAGTCATTTAACTTGGGTAACTTTAATTTTTTTCTCCTTTTTAATTTTTAAAGCTTTTTTATTTTTAAAACATACACATAGACAATTTTTTAATATTGACATTTGTTTAGCCTTTTGTTTCAGATTTTCCTCTCCTTCCCCCCATCCTCTCCCCTATATGACAATTAATCCAATATATGTTATACATGTTAAAATGTATGTTGAATCCAATATGTATAAACATGTTTAAGAATTCTCTTGCACAAGAAAAATCAGATCAAAAAGGAAAGTAAATTAGTAAGAAAATAAAGTGCAAACAAACAAAAACAAAAAGTGTAAGAATATTATGTTATGAACCATATTCAGTTCCCACAGTTCTCTCTCTGGGTGTAGAGGCTCTCTTCATCACAAGATCATTGGAACTATCATCAGTCATCTTTTTGTTAGAAAAAGTCATGTTCATCAGAATTGATCATTGTATAATATTGATGTTTCTGTGTACAATGATTTCCTGATTCTGCTTATTTCACAGCATCAGTTCATGTAAGTCTCTCCAAGCCTCTTTAAATCATCCTCCTGATAGTTTCTTATACAACAATGATATTCTATAACACCATAAATTATTCACCTATTCTCCAACTGATGGTAATTCACTCAATTTCCATTTTATTGCCAATTAAAAAAAGGGCTGCCACAAACATTTTTATACATGTAGGTCCCTCTCTTTGCTTCCTTTAAGATCTCTTTGGGAAATAGGCCCAACAGAAACAGTGCTGGATCAAAGAGTATGCATAGTTTCTTAACTTTTTGAACATAGTTCCAAATTGTTTTCCAGAATTGTTGGATCAATTCACAATTCCACCAATAATTCATTCATGTCCTAGTTTTCCCACATGCCCTCCAACATTTGTCATTATCTTTTCCTGTTATCTTAGCCAATATTAGAGGTATGTAGTAGTACCTTAGAGTTGTCTTAATTTGCATTTTTCTTATCAGTAATGATTTAGAACACATTTTCATATGACTAGAAAAGGTTTTAATTTCTTCATCTGAAAATTATCCAATCCTATCCTTTGACCATTGACTGATTGGAGAATGGCTTGAATCCTTATAAATTTGAGCCAATTCTTTATATATTTTAGAAATTAGGTCTTTATCAGAACCTTTGAAAGTAAAAATGTTTTCCCAATTTATTGCTTCACTTCTGATCTTGTCTGAATTACTTTTGTTTATGCAAAAACTTTTAAATTTAATATAATCAAAATTATCTATTTAGTATTTAATTATGAGCTCCATTTCTTCTTTGGGCACAAATTCTTTTCTTCACAGATCTGAGAAGTAAACTATTGCGTGTTATTCTAATTTGCTTAAAATACCACTCTTTATGTGTAAATCATGAACCCATCTTGAACTTATTTTGGTATGTGATGTTAATTGGAGTCGATGCCTACTTTCTTCCATAATATTTACAATTTTCCCAATAGTTTTAGTCAATTCATGAGTTTTTATTCCCAACGCTGGGATCTTTGGACTTGTCAAACACTAGATTGCTATGCCTATTGACTATTTTGTCCTGTGATCTTAACCTATTCCACTGATCAATTATTCTACTTCTTAGCCAGTACCAAATGGTTTTGATGACTACTGCTTTATAATATAGTTTAGGCCTGGTACAGCTAAATCACCTTCATTGGCATTTTTTTTCATTAATTCACTTGGAATTCTTAACCTGTTGTTCTTTCAGATTAATTTTGTTTTTATTTTTTCCTAGATGTATAAAATAATTTCTTGGGAATTTGACTGGTATGGCAGTAAATAAGTACGTTAATTTAGGTAGTATTTTTATTTTTATTATATTCTCTCAACCTGCTGATGAAGAATTGATATTTTTCCAACTCAAAGGGAAATGTTATGTAGTTGTATTCATATATTTACTGACTTTCCCTTGGAAGATAGACTCCCCAAAATTATATGCTATCAACAGTTATTTTGAATGGAATTTGTTTTTGTATCTCTTGTTGTTGTACTTTGTTGGTAATATATGAAAATCCCTGATGATTTATGTGGATTTATTTAGTTTCCTACAACTTTGCTAAAGTTGTGAATTTTTTCTAGTAGTTTTTAGTTGATTTTCTAGGGTTCATTAAGTATACCATATTATCTACAAAGAGTGATGATTTGGTTTCCTCATTAACTACTCTAATTCCTTTAATTTTTTCTCCCTTATTGCAAAAGCTTACATTTTTTTTTCTTTTTTATTACAGCTTTTTATTTACAAGATATATGCATGGATAATTTTTCATCATCGACCCTTGCAAAACCTTCTGTTCCAATTTTTTTCCCTCTTTCCCCCCACCCCCTCCCCCAGATGTCAGGTAGATCAATACATGGTAAATATGTTAAAGTGTATGTTAAATACAATATATGTGTATATATATATATATTCATACAGTTATTTTGCTGCACAAAAAGAATCAGATATTTAAATAATGTACAATTAACCCATGAAGTAAATAAAAAATGCAGGTAGATAAAAACAGAGGGATTAGAAATTCTAAGTAGTGGTTCATACACATTTCCCAGAGTTCTTTCTCTGGGTGTAGCTGGTTCTATTCATTATTGAACAAATGGAACTGATTTGGTTCATCTCATTGTTGAAGAGAATCACATACATCAGAATTGATCATCATATGGCATTGTTTTTGAATTATATAATGATCTCCTGGTCCTGCTATTTTCACTCAGCATCACTTCATGTAAATCTCTCTAAGACTCTCTGTATTCATCCTGCTGGTCATTTCTTAGAGAACAATAATATTGCATAACATTCATATACCACAATTTATGCAACCATTCTCCAATTGATAGGCATCCATTCATTTTCCAGTTTCTAGGCACTACCAACAGAGCTGCCACAAATATTTTGGCACATACAAATCCCTTTCACTTCTTTAAGATGTCTTTGGGATATAAGTCCACTAGTAACACTGCTGGATCAAAGGGTATGCACAGTTTTATAATTTTTTGAGCATACTTCCAAATCACTCTCCAGAATGGCTGGATATATTCACAATTCCACCAACAATGTATCAATGTCCCAGTTTTCCCACATCCCCTCCAATATTCAGCATTATCTTTTACTGTCATCCTAGCCAATCTGACAGGTGTGTAGTGGTATCTCAAAGTTGTCTTAATTAGCCTTTTTCTGATTCATAATGACTTGGAGCATCTTTTCATATGGCTAGACATAATTTCAATTTCTTAGTCTAAAAATTGTCTGTGCATATCCTTTGACCATTTATCAATTGGAGAATGGCTTTGATTTCTTATAAATTAGAGTCAATTCTCTATATATTTTGAAAATGAGTCCTTTATCAGAACCTTTGATTGTAAAGATGTTTTCCCAGTTTATTGTTTCCCTTCAAATTTTGTCTGTATTAGTTTTGTTTGTATGAAAACTTTTCAATTTAATATAATCAAAATTTTCTATTTGGTGATCAATAACAATCTTTAATTTTTCTTTTACCACAAATTCCTCCCTCCTCCACAGTTCTGAGAGGTAAACTATCCTATGTTCTTCAAATTTATTTATAATCTCATTCTTTATGCCTAGATCATGAACGCATTGCCTAGTTTCTGTCATACTAATTTCCAATTTTCCCAGCAGTTTTTGTCAAACTGTGAATTCTTATCCCAAAAGCTGGGGTCTTTGGGTTTGTCAAACATTAGAATATTAAAGTTATTGACTGTTTTGTCTTCTGAACCTACACTATTTCACTGACCAACTAGTCTATTTCTTAGCCAATACCAAATGGTTTTTTGACTGCTGCTTTTTAATATCATTTTAGATCTGGTACAGCTAGGCCACCTTCATTTAATTTTTTTTTTTCATTAATTCTCTTGAAATTCTTGGCCTTTTGATTTTCCATATGAACTTCATTGTTATTTTTTCTAGGTCATTAAAATAGTTTTTTGAGAGTCTGATTGGTATAGCACTAAATAAATAGATTAGTTTAGGTAGTATTTTCATCTTTATTGTATTTGCTTGCCTTATCCAAGAGCATTTAATATTTTTCCAATTGCTTAGCTCTGACTTTGTTTGGAAAGTGTTTTGTAGTTTTGATCATCTAGTTCCTGACTTTTCCTTGGCAGATAGATTCCTAAATATTGTATACTATCAGTAGTTAACTTTAAGTGGAATTTCTCTTTGTAACTCTAACTGTTGGATTTTGTTAGTAATATATAAGAATGCTGATGGCTTATGTGGGTTTATTTTGTATCCTGCAACTTTGCTAAAGGTGTGAATTTTTTCTAATAGCTTTTTAGGAGAATCTCTGGGGTTCTCTAAATATACCATCATGTCATCAGCAAAGAGTGATATTTTGGTTTTTCTCATTACCTACTCTAATTCCTTTAATCTCTTTTTCAACTCATTGCCAAAACTAGCTTTTCTAATACAATATTAAATAGTAATGGTGAGAGTGGGCAACCTTGTTTTACTCTTGATCTTATTGGGAATGGTTCCAGTTTATCCCCATTACATATAATGCTTACTGATGGTTTTAAATAGATGCTACTGACTATTTTAAGGAAAAATCCATTTATTCCTATACTCTCTACTATTTTTTAATAGGAATGGGTTTTGGATTTTATCAATTGCTTTTTCTGCATCTATTGAGATGATCATATTTTTTTTTTGTTGTTGTTGTTGTTGTTAATTTGCTTATTGATATGGTCACTTCTACTAATAGTTTTCCTAATATTGAACCAGCCCTGCATTCCTGGCATAAATCCTACTTGATCCTGGGGATGATTTTCTGTAGTCTTTTTGCTAATATCTTATTTAACATTTTAGCATCAATATTCATTAGGGAGATTGGTCTACAGTTTTCTTTCTCTGTTTTCAACCTACCTGGTTTAAATATCAGTATCATGTCTGTGTCATAAAAAAAAAATTTGATAGGACTCCTTCATTCCCTATTTTTTCAAATACTTTATATAGCATTAGGGCTAATTGTTCTTTAAATGTGTGGTGGAATTCACATGTAAATCCACCTGGAGGCAGGGATTTTTTCTTAGGGAGTTGATTAATAGCTTGTTCTATTTCTTTTTCTGACATGGGACTATTTAAGCAATTTATTTCCTCTCTGTTAATCTGGGAAGCCTATATTTTTGGAGGTAGTCATCCATTTCACTTGTTATCAATTTATTGGCATAAATTTGGGCAAAGTAACTCCTTATTATTGCTCTAATTTCCTCTTCATTGGTGGGAAGTTCTCCCTTTTTGTTTTTAAGACTAACAATTTGATTTCCCTCTTTCCTTTTTCTAATCAGATTTACCAAAGGTTTATCTATTTTATTATTTTCTTTTATAAAACTACCTCTATTATTTAATTCAATAGATTTTTACTTTTAATAGTAATTTCTTCTTTTAATTTTAGAATTTCAAGTTTAGTATTTGATTGGGGGTTTTTAATTTGGTCTTTTTCTAGTTTCTTAATTTGCAAGCCCAATTCATTGATCTTCTCTTTCTCTATTTTATTCAAGTAAGCCTCTAAAGATATAGAATTTTCTTTTATTCCTGTTTTGGCTGTGTCCTACAAATTTTGGTATAATGTCTCATTGTTGTCTGTTCGAATCCTTACAAAGTGTTAAGTCATTAGAGTTGATAGAGACAATAATTATCTAATTTAGCATGGTTCAGTATGATTGATATGCTCCTACGAGGAGATGTTATGGGCCAGAACTTGAAACAAGGTACTAATAGAACTGATAGAAACAATGCTTGTGTTCACACTTTTAGAGAGCTCATATAAGAAAGAAGCTGTTAGGGCCAGAGAGCACTCTGGGAGGAAACCCATAATCCCACTTTCAGATACCACAATCCCACTCTTGGAGAAGGAGCATAAATAGAGCTTCAGTGAACCAGCTGAGTTAGTACAGGAGAAGCCCTCTCTCCGAGGCACAACCAGATTTATTCATCCCATCTTGGTGGCTGGCCTCCTGCACTTCCCCCACTGAGACCAAGGCTGATCTAAAAGGTTCTCCAGAAAGCTGTCCAGCCACAAGCAAGGAGACAAGACTCAGAAGGAGCACTCTGGGAGATTGAGAGCCAGAAGCCCTTTCTCCAAGGCAATATAGATTCATTCCATTTTCCACCTTTGTGCTGGCTGGAAGCTGAAGGGAGCAGAAGCAAAGGACTAGTGGCAAGAGCTCTTGGAACCAAGCAGAAAGATAGGCCTCTAAGAAAAAAACTAACCGGGCTATTTTGGAAGGAGAAAATAAACATTTGCATTTCATCAGCTGGCTGCATTGGGGTGATTATTACTTGAAACTGAAACTAAGGCTGCCTCCAGAAAACCTCCCCTAGAAACTTGCTCCCAGGGAGAACCATTATATTATTTTAAAGAAGAAAAACACCATAGTCGTTATTATCTTGGCTGAAATTATTAATTGTGTCTATAATTTGCTGTTTCACCCAATCATTCTTTAAGATGAGATTATTTAGTTTCCAATTACTTTTTGGTCTATTTACACCTAACGTTTTGTTGAATGTAGTTTTTATTGCATTGTGATCTGAAAAGAAAGCACTTACTATTTTGGCCTTTCTGCATTTAATTTTGAGGTCTCTGTCCTAATATATGGTCAATTTTTGTATAGGTTCCATGAACTACTAAGGAACTTTTTGTCACCATTCAGTTTTCTCCAAAGATCTATCATACCTATTTTTCTAATATTCTATTTACCTCTTTAATTTCTTTCTTATTTGTTTTGTAGTTTGATTTATCTACTTCTGAGAGTATAAGGTTGAGATCTCTCACTATTATTGTTTTGCTGTCTATTTCTTCTTGCAGCTCTCTTAACTTCTCCTTTAGGAAGTTAGATGCTATACAACTTTGTGCCTATATGTTTAATATTGATATTGCTTCATTGTCTGTGCTATCCTTTAGCAAGATATAGTTTCCTTCCTTATCTCTATTAATTAGATCAACTTTTGCTTTTGCTTGATCTGAGATAAGGATGGCTACCCCTGCTTTTTTTACTTCACCTGAAGCATAATAGATTCTGCTCCAGCCTTTTATCTTTACTCTGTATGTATCTTCCTGCTTTAAATGTGTTTCCTGTAAACAACATAATGTAGGGTTCTGACTTTTGATCCAGTCTGCTATCTGCCTCTGCTTTATGTGAGAGTTCATTCCATTTACATTTATGCTTAAAATTACTAATTCTGTATTTCCTGCCATCTTATTATTCCCAGATTATGCTTTTCTTTTTTTTTTTTTTGCCCACCCCTTACCCCCTTTCCCAGTATTGAACTTATGGGTACTACTTGCCTCAGGCAGCTCTCCCTCTTTAGAATCCCTCACACCCCTTTTGTATCCCTTCCCCTTTCTTGCACCTTTCCCTTATTACTCTTTTCCTTTTCTCTTTTCCTCTCCCACTTTTTAATGAGGTGAGAGAAGTTTCTCTGTAAACCAAATATGTCAATTATTTTCTCTTTGAGTCAACTCTGATTAGAGTAAGATGTTCCTTACTTACAATGTTCCTCCCCCTCTCTAAATTCCCTCAAATATGATAGGTTTCCTTTGCCTCTTCATGGGATGTAGTTACCCTCTTTTTATCTCCCCTTTTCTCTTTTTCTGATACTATCCTCTTTTCATTTCTACTTCCCTTTTTATGTTATATCAGTAAAATCAAATTATACATGTACTTTTTTTGTATATCCATAACAGAAATACAGTTCTCAAGAGTTCTTTTTCACCTTTTTCTGCTTCTCTTGAGTCATATAGTTGGAGATCATTTTTTTTTAGGTCTGTTTTTTTTTCCTTAGAAACAAATGGAATTCACCTGTTTTGTTCAATATCCATCTTCTTCCCTGGAATAAAATGCTCAGCTTAGCTGGGTAGTTTATTCTTGGCTGCATTCCCAGTTATTTTGCCTTTTGGAATATCAGATCCTTTGATCTTTTAATGTGGAAGCAGCTAGATCTTGAGTGATCCTTATTGTGGCAACTCGGTATTTGAATTGTTTTTTCTGGCTGTTTGTAATATTTTTTCCTTACTGAAATTTAGCCACAATATTCCTCAGAGTTTTTATTTTAGAGTAATCTTTTGTTTTCAACATTAATTTTTCTAAGATTTTGATTTCCAAATTTTTACTCCCTCCAATCCTTTCTTTCATCTTCCCCAAACAGCGAGCTATCTGACATGTTATACTATTACAATCTCAGCAATAATTTGTTAACACCTACTATCTGCCAAGCATTGTGATAAACACTGAGAATACAAAACCAGACAAATAAACAACAACTAACAACAGAATAATCCAATGGAAGAAAAAACATACATGTAATTGTGTACCAAAAAATTTATAAATGGGTTAAACTGAAGAAAATCTTAGAGAGAATACTCTAACTTTAACATACATTAGGAGAGAATTTTTGCAAAATGTAGATTTCAGATAAGACTGAAATGAAGCCATGTAAGTCAGGTTGCCAAGATGGGAACAAGGGAATTCAAAAAAGGAGAGGGGACAGACAAAGACTGAAACTATTTATAGACATATGAAAATATGCTCCAAATCATTATTAATCAGAGAAATGCAAATTAAGACAACTCTGAGATACCACTACACACCTGTCAGATTGGCGAGAATGACAGGGAAAGATAATGTGGAATGTTGGAGGGGATGTGGGAAAACAGGGACACTGATACATTGTTGGTGGAATTGTGAACACATCCAACCATTCTGGAGAGCAATTTGGAACTATGCTCAAAAAGTTACCAAACTGTGCATACCCTTTGATCCAGCAGTGTTTCTACTGGGCTTATACCCCAAAGAGACACTAAAGAAAGGAAAGAGACCTGTATGTGCCAAAATGTTTGTGGCAACCCTGTTTGTAGTGGCTAGAAGTTGGAAAATGAAAGGATGCCCATCAATTGGAGAATGGTTGAGTAAATTGTCATATATGAATGTTATGGAATATTATTGCTCTGTAAGGAATGACTGGCAGGATGAATACAGAGAGGACTGGCAAGACTCACATGAACTGATGCTAAGTGAAACAAGCAGAAACAAGAGATCATTATATACCTCAACAACGATACTGTTTGAGGATGTATTCTGATGGAAGTGGATCTCTTCGATAAAGAGAACTTTAATTGATCAAAGATGGACAGAAGCAGCTACACCCAAAGAAAGTACACTGGGAAATGAATATAAACTGCTTGCATTTTTGTTTTTCTTCCCGGGTTATTTATACCTTCTGAATTCAGTTCTCCCTGTGCAACAAGAAAACTGTTCGGTTCTGCACACATATATTGTATCTAGAATATACTGTAACCTATTCAACATGTAAAGGACTGCTCGCTATCTAGGGGAGGGGGTGGAGGGAGGGAGAAGAAAAATCGGAACAGAAGAGAATGCAAGGGATAATGCTGTAAAAAATTACCCTGGCATGAGTTCTATCAATAAAAAAAATTATTTAAAAAAAAAGGAGAGGAGAAGACAGAAATAGGAAGATATAGAGTGTCTTATATTAGGAAAAGCAAAAAGGTCATAGTCACTGGTTGGAAGTATACAATGTATATAAAATGAAGGGGTAAGAAAATTAGAAAGACAGAGGTGAAATAAAGGGAATTCTTGGACAGGACATTCTGGGAATATTCTGATAAATGGGCATTTTCTTCTGGATACAGCAGGATTCTTCTGGATGGAGAGAAATATCTGCTAATACTTTAACTCTAGAGAGAAAGAGAAGTTGAGAACTGTAACATCAAATTCCTGATGGGAAAGATTTTTTGAGGAAGGTTCATATGTGAGTGTGTGTGTGTGTGTGTGTAAGGAGTTGGGTAGGGATGGAAAGAAAGAGAACCAGAAGTTGGTTTCTGAGTTACACGTTAAAAATCTTAAGTAACAAAGAATGTGATGTGAAGATTTTAGCCCATGAATCATTAGGTTTCACTTGTTCAATTTCTAAGCCTATGTTCATAAAGACATAGAAAGTCATTGTTATAGCACAAACTTCAATGCTTAACAACCACCTTCAATGCTTAACAACATTCTCAGAATGTTCTGCCCAGGAATCCTCTCTAATTCACCCCTAATTTTCTAATCTTCTTACCCCTTGATTTCCTATGCCATGTATTCTTATAATCAGTGACTATGACCTTTTTGTTGTTCCTTATATAAGATACTCTTTATCTCCCTATTTCTCTCTCTTGTCTGAATTCTCTCCTTCCCCATCTTGACTACCTGGCTTCCCTGGCTTCATTCTAGTCATCAGAAATCTACATTCTGTGAAAATTCTCCCCTAGTCTTTGTAAAAGCTAGTGTCTTCCCTTTCAGATTTTCTCCATTTTATCCCATCTAAAATAATTGTTTTGTTGTTATAGTTAGGATTTATTTGCTTTGTTTTTCTTTTCCCCATTTTTTTTTATTTTATCAATATGAGTATCTGAGGAACACCAGCTCTGATTTCAAGTCAAATCAACAAGCTTTTATTAAATGCCTCCTTTGCGTCAGGCACTGGGGATACGAAGAAAGGCAAAAATGTTATCTGCCCTCAAAGAATTCACATCCTAATGGGATAGACTGTATACTAACAGCTATGTAAAAACAAGATATATACAAAATTATTTGTACATATTTGTATATAATCTCAGAAGGAAGACACTGGCATTAGGGAAACTAAGAAAGTTCTAATGCAAAAAGTGGAATATTAGGTAAGACTTGAAAAACCTAAGACATCTAGAAGGAAGAAACATGATGGGAGAGTAATACAAACAGTGGGGAATTGCCATTTCAGGGAGATAGAACATTTTCTATGAGGAATAATAATAAGGTTTGTATCACTAGATAGCAGAATATATAAATGGGGGTAAGGTACAAGAAGATTGTAAAGATAGAACTGGGCAGGCTATAAAAAATTTATCTACTTTCAATGGGGATTTCTAAAATTGCATGATTTCCCTAAGGCCATACACTATCAGTTAAAACACTTGAATCCACATTGCTGTGGCTTCCAATACATTCTATTCACTATACCCAACTGTTTCCTCTACCCATCACTAATGTAGATTACAATTTTAATACACACACACACACACACACACACACACACACACACATACACCACCTCTGAATCAAATGTTTTGTCCAAAAACCTGTATTATCTGTCTACATAATAGAAAATTAATCATTTTCAAGGATAAAATAATATGTTCCTGGGTGGGCCCATCTATTGCTAAAAACCTTAAAGTCAAGAGGAGTTTCCCTATGGTCTCAATAAATAATGAAAGCTACCACAACATCTAAGGCTTCTTAAGACTAATCAATGGCTGCATTAAGAATGCTTATCTATAATCTTCGTATTTACATATCCATCAATTCTCTTTATAGAAAGCCCTCTCCTAGCTTTGCCACACTTATTCATTAGTTCTAGCCATCAGGGAAGACAAACCTAGGAAGTTAAATTATTGGGGAAAATGAATATACAAAATCTAATCAGATATATCTGCCTGACTTAATATGTCTGACTAAAGTCTCAAGTTTTAGTTTGAACATTTTTGGATATTCTTGAGATCCACATCACCCATTTTGTTTCTTGAGTTTAAATTATTTTGAAACTGTGTGAACACAACCTTATGCTTTGCAATGTTATGAGAATAGCATGGAGAGAATGATTTTTTCTTTCCCATATCAATAGAAATTAATTAAAATTTGGGGAAACCAAGCATTGTGTCTTGTCATAGTTGCTCGTTCAAACTCTCAAGGACAGGGCTGTTGGAAAATAGAATTAACATTCTTCTTACTCTAGAAATTTTAGCTGCACACAGGTAGATCTGACTTCTAATCTAAAATAAAGTTTCACCTGATCAGGCTTGGATGGGACTCCTTTTTTTAAATTGTCTGAGGCTGGGAGTAGCTTAGAAGCAAACGAAATAATCAAAGTTCATTAGAATAGATCCAGTCCTTCATTGTAATATTCATTTTCTCTCATTTGTTAATCAGATAGAATTGATTGCTGTCCTCTAGAACAACCTCTTTTTCAGGGTCACATAAGCCTTGGGCCTGCAGCCATGAGACTCTGTAATTCAAGAGCATCATTGACCTATTTTATTAAAAAGCTTGTATTATAACTAAAATTACTAATTATCCAGAAATTACGTCTCTAGAACTTTTTAAACATCACAACATGAATAAGACTCAGTACTGAACAACTAGAGTGAGCTTAAAGATAAAATTTTCCTGAGATAATTTTTATTCATAATACTATTCTTGTTTTTAAAATCTCTTTTTATGACTCATTGAAGGCATCATTCTCCCCATATTCTCTCCTAATTCTCTCCTAATCTTTTCATGCTTTCCTGCTTACCATGCATTCCTCTTGATCTTGAGTATAATTATCAAATGCTTGTTCAACATACAATTTACATGCATTTGCTATATCATATATACAGAGTATTTCTAAAGTCTTAGTTCAATGTAATGCTATTAAATCTTAAAATTAAACTGATCTTGGGGATAACTACTATGTATGCAAACCTACTACTTTCCCAAGTACATTCACAAACTCTGCCGTCCAGTGATTGCAGTTTTGTATAACATCTTCACGACCCCATTTGAGGTTTTTGTGACAAAGATGAATTTCCTTCTTCAGCTCTACAAAAAATGTAAAGATCCTTTACAGATGAGGAAACAGATAAAAGATTAAATAAGATTAAGTGACTTACCCAGACTCATGTAGCTAATAAAATCCTGAAGTCAGATGTGAAGCTAAGTCATCCTAACTCCAGGCCCAGTGCTCTATCCACTGCACCATCAAGCTGCCCCACATACCTACACACACACACACACACACACACACACACGTGCACATATGTGTACATATATGTGTACATGTGCATATATGTTTTGTGTGTATACACACACACATATTTGACTTACATCTAGTTCATACGCTATACCTATATTGATATATGAATATGAGTATATATGTGTGATTATCATTTGATTTTTCCAGAAGCTGGTAGCTCATAGTGACAGAACTCTAATTCGGGGAAATTATTATTATTATTATTATTATTATTATTATCATTATTGTTGTTATGATTATATCTATCTTGTTACAATTTCTACCTGCTGCTTCCTCATATTTTCTCTATTCTTCTACCATATGATGACTTTTAAAGTATTTGGATAGTTATCATGTCCCCCTAAATTTTCTCATCTCCTAGTTAATTTTTTTTCCTCATATAATCAAAATCCCTAAAGGCCAGAAGATATGAATAATATGTTACTGTTAACAATAAAGCAATTTTATGCCCACACAATGGATTATTTTTATTGTCCATAGTTTAATATATATATATTACAAATACCTGTTTAATATATATATACATATATATGTATACACATATATGCATACATACATATAAAAGCAAGTAGATTTCATTTTCTATATTCAAGTTGATTTCATTTTAATCTCTTTTAATTGTTGCAATCTCTGCACTTAGAGTCAGTTGGATCTGCATTCAAAGATCATCACTCATTTATTAGTAGTATGATTCTGGGCATGATTTAAATCTATGTGTGCTTCATTTCTTTAATCTGTAAAAAGGTGATAACAATAAAATCATCTCTTAAGATTGTCCTTCAGTCCATAAGCATATATTATGTCCCAATTATATGAAAGAGACTGTGATAAGCACTTAAAATACAAAATAATAATGAAAAAAACAGTCCTTGTTCTCAAAGGAGTTGATAGTCTAATGGTAGAACAACGTGCAAACAACTTAGTATAAACAAGCTATATATAAGGGGGAAATGAAAATAATCAATAGAGGGTAGGTCCTATAACCAAGGAATATTAGCTTCTTCTTCTTTTTTTTTTATTCTTGGTCTTTTTTTTTTAAATAACTTTTTATTGATAGAACCCATGTCAGGGTAATTTTTTACAACATTATCCCTTGCACTCACTTCTGTTCCAATTTTTCCCTTCCCTCCCTATATCCCCTCCCCCAGATGGCAAGCAGTCCTACATGTGTTAAATATGTTACAGTGTATTCTAGATACAATATATGTATGCAGAAACAAACAGTTCTCTTGTTGCACAGGGGGAATGGGATTCAGAAGGTATAAATAACCTGGGAAGAAAAACAAAAACGTAAGCAGTTTACATTCATTTTCCAGTGTTCTTTCTCTGGGTGTAGCTGCTTCTGTCCATCCTTGATCAATTAAAACTGAGTTACATCTCTTTGTCGAAAAAAATCCACTTCTATCAGAATACATTCTCATACAGTATCGTTGTTGAGGTATATAATGATCTCCTGGTTCTGCTCATTTCACTTAGCATCAGTTCATGTGAGTCTCACCAATTTTCTCTGTATTTATCCTGCTGGTAATTTCTTACAGAACAATAATATTCCATAACATTCATATACCACAATTTACTCAACCATTCTCCAATTGATGGGCATCCATTCATTTTCCGGTTACTAGCCACTACAAACAGGGCTGCCACAAACATTTTGGCACATACAGGTCCCTTTCCGTTCTTTAGTATCTCTTTAGGATATAAGCCCAGTAGAAACACTGCTGGATCAAAGGGTATGCACAGTTTGATAACTTTTTTAGCGAAGTTCCAAATTGCCCTCCAGAATGGCTGGATGTGTTCACAATTCCACCAACAATGTATCAGTGTCCCCGGTTTCCAACATCCCCTCCAACATTGCACATTATCTTTCCCTGCCATTCTAGCCAATCTGACAGGTGTGTAGTGGTATCTCAGAGTTGTCTTAATTTGCATTTCTCTGATTAATAATGATTTGGAGCATATTTTCATATGTCTATAAATAGTTTTAATTTCTTCATCTGAGAATTGTCTGTTCATATCCTTTGACCATTTATCAATTACAGAATGGCTTGATTTCATATAAATTAGAGTCAATTCTCTATATATTTTGGAAATGAGGCCTTTATCAGAACCTTTGACTGTAAAAATGTTTTCCCAGTTTATTGTTTCCTTTCTAATCTTGTCTGCATTTGTTTTGTTTGTACAAAAGCTTTTCAATTTGATATAATCAAAATTTTCTATTTTGTGGTCAATAGTGATCTCTAGTTCTTCTTTGATCATAAATTCCTCCGTCTTCCACAGGTATGAAAGGTAAACTATCCTATGCTCTTCCAATTTATTTATAATTGCATTCTTTATGCCTAGGTCATGAACCCATTTTGACCTTATACTGGTATATGGTGGTTAAATGTGAGTCAATGCCTAGTTTCTGCCACACTAATTTCCAATTTTCCCAGCAATTTTTGTCAAATAATGCATTCTTATCCCCAAAACTGGGATCTTTGGGTTTGTCAAACACTATATTGTTAAAGTTATTGGTTGTTTAGTCCTTTGAACCTAACCTATTCCATTGATCAACTAGTCTATTTCTTAGCCAATACCAGATGGTTTCAGTAAATGCTGCTTTATAATATAATTTTAGATCTGGTACAGCTAGGCCACCTTCATTTGATTTTTTTTTTCATTAATTCCCTTGAAATTCTTGACCTTTTGTTTTTCCATGTGAATTTTGCTGTTATTTTTTCTAGGTAATCAAAGTAGTTTTTTGAGGGTCTGATTGGTATAGCGCTAAATAAATAGATTAATTTAGGTAGTATTGTCATCTTTATTATATTTGCTCACCCAATCCAAGAGCATTTAATATTTTTCCAGTTGGTTAGATCAGACTTAATTTGTGTGGAAAGTGTTTTGTAGTTTTGCTCACAAAGTTTCTGATTTTCCCTTGGCAGATAGATTCCTAAATATTTTATAAAATCAGTAATTACTTTAAATGGAATTTCTCTTTGTAACTCTAACTGTTGGGTTTTGTTAGTGATATATAAGAATGCTGATGACTTATGTGGGTTTATTTTGTATCCTAAAACTTTGCTAAATGTGGTGATTTTCTTTTTTAAAATGTATAATATGAGATGATGGTTCTCTCTGGGAGAAGGTGCAGGTTTCTCGGGGAAGGTTTTTCTTGGAGGCAGTCTTAGTTGCAGTTGAAAGTAATAATCACCCAAATGCAGCCAGCTGGTAAAAGTTCAGATCTTTTATTATCTCCAATATAGCCCGGTTAGCTTAGAGATCTATCTCTCTGCTTAGTTCCAAGAGCTCTTGCAGTTTTGTCCTTTGCTTCTGCCTCTGCTTTCTTCAGCCTCTGCTTTCTTCAGCCTTCAATCCAGCTCCAAGTTGAATCTGCCTTGCCTCTGAGAGAGGGCTTCTGGCTCTCAATCTCCCAAAGTGCTCTGTGTCTGCACCAGAGTGCTCCTCTCCAATCCAGATGAACTCTCTTCCGCCACCAGCCAGACCAAGTGGAAAATATTCTCTAGAATTGATAGATTATTGATCTGATCTTACAAGAAGATGTTTTGGTCCAGAACCTGAAACAAGGTACTAAGTAGAACTAATTAGTACAATGCTTGTATTTACACCTTTACTCATCGGAGTTCACAAATATGCCAGATTCACAAAGGCTAAAGGTGTGGATGGTTTATAATAACTTTTTAGTAGATTCTCTGGGGTTCTAGAAGTATACCATCATATCATCAGCAAAGAGTGATAATTTGGTTTCCTCATTGCCTATTCTTATCCCTTTAATCTCTTTCTCAACGCTTATTGCCAAAACTAGCATTTCTAATACAATATTAAATAGTAACGGTGATAGTGAGCAACCTTGTTTCTCTCCTGATCTTATTGGGAATGGTTGTAGTTTGTCCCCGTTAGATGATGCTTACCGATTGTTTTAAATTCTATTATTCTGATTATTTTAAGGAAAAGTCTTTTTATTCCTATACTCTCAAGAGTTTTTAATAGGAATGGATGTTGGATTTTATCAGATGCTTTTTCTGCATCAATTGAGATATCATATGGTTTTTGTTAATTTAGTTATTGCTATGGCCAATTATACTGATAGTTTTCCTAATATTGAACCAGCCCTGCATTCCTGGTATAAATACTACTTGATCATGGTATTTTATCTTGGGGATGATTTTCTGTAGTCTTTTTGCTAATATCTTATTTAACATTTTAGCATCAATATTCATTAGGGAGATTGGTCTACAGTTTTCTTTCTCTGTTTTCAACCTAACTGGTTTAGGTATCAGTACCATGTCTGTGTCTTAAAAGGAATTTGGGAAGACTCCTTCATTCCCTATTTTTTTCAAATAGTTTAAAAAGCATTGGGGCTAATTGTTCTTTGAAAGTTTGGTAGAATTCACATGTAAATCCATCTGGTCCCAGGGATGTTATTTTAGGGAGTTGATTAATAGCTTGTTCTATTTCTTTTTTCTGAAATGGGACTATTTAAGCAATTTACTTCCTCCTTTGATAATCTGGGAAGCCTATATTTTTGGAGGTAGTCATCCATTTCACTCAGGTTATCAAATTTGTTGGCATAAAGTTGGGCAAAGTAACCCCTTATTATTTATTTAATTTCCTCTTCATTGGTGGAAAGTTCTCCCTTTTCATTTTTAAGACTACTAATTTGATTTCCCTCTCTCCTTTTTGTAATCAGATTTACCAAAGGTTTATCAATTTTATTGTTTTTTTCAAAAAAACAACTCTTAGTTTTATTTATTAGTTCAAAAGTATTTTTTTTTTACTTTCTATATTATTAATTTCTCCTTTTAATTTTAGAATTTCAAGTTTAGTAATTGATTGGGGGTTTTTTATTTGGTCTTTTTCTAGCTTTTTAAGTTACAGGCCTAATTCGTTGATCTTCTCTTTTTCTATTTTATTCAAGTAAGCCTCTAAGGATATAAAATTCCCTCTTATTACCACTTTGGCTGCATCCCATAAATTTTGGTATGATGTCTCACCGTTGACATTGAGTGAAATTATTAATTATGTCTATAATTTGCCGTTTCACCCAATCATTCCTTAAGATGAGATTATTTAGTTTCCAATTACTTTTTGGTCTATTTACACCTAACTTTTTGTTGAATGTAGTTTTTATTGCATTGTGATCTGAAAAGAAAGCATTTACTTTTTCTGCCTTCCTACATTTAATTTTGAGGTCTTTATGTCCTAATATATAGTCAATTTTTGTGTAGGTTCCATGAACTGCTGAGAAGAAAGTATACTCCTTTCTGTCACTATTCAGTTTTCTCCAGAGAGCTATCATACCTAATTTTTCTAATATTCTATTTACCTCTTTAATTTCTTTCTTATTTGTTTTGTGATTTGATTTATCTAAATCTCAGAGTGCAAGATTGACATCTCCCACTATTATAGTTTTGCTGTCTATTTCTTCTCGCTACTCTCTTAGCTTCTCCTTTAGGAAGTTAGATGCTATACCATTTGGTGCATATATGTTTAATACTGATATTGCTTCATTTTCTATAGAACCCTTTAGCAAGATATAGTTTCCTTCCTTATCTCTTTTAATTAGATCAATTTTTGCTTTTGCTTGATCTGAGATAAGGAGGTTACCCCTGCTTTTTTGACTTCACCTGAAGCATAATAGATTCTGCTCCAGCCTTTTACCTTTAATCTGTATGTATCTCCCTGTTTTAAATGGGTTTTCTGTAAACAACATATTGTAGGGTTCTAACTATTGATCCAGTCTGCTATCTGCCTCCTCTTTATGGGAGAGTTCATCCCATTCACATTTACGGGTAAAATTACTAATTCTAATTAAAGAAATAATAAGGGGTTACTTTGCCCAACTTTATGCCAATAAATTTGATAACCCAAGCGAAATGGATGACTACCTCCAAAAATATAGGCTTCCCAGATTATCAGAGGAGGAAGTAAATTGCTTAAATAGTCCCATTTCAGAAAAAGAAATAGAACAAGCTATTAACCAACTCCCTAAAAAAAAATCCCCGGGACCAGATGGATTTACATGTGAATTCTACCAAACTTTCAAAGAACAATTAGCCCCAATGCTTTATAAACTATCTGAAAAAATAGGGAATGAAGGAGTCCTACCAAACTCCTTTTATGACACAGACATGGTACTGATACCTAAACCAGGTAGGTTGAAAACAGAGAAAGAAAATTATAAACCAATCTCCCTAATGAATATTGATGCTAAAATCTTAAATAAGATATTAGCAAAAAGACTACAGAAAATCATCCCCAGGATAATACATCATGGTCAAGTAGGATTTATACAGGAATGCAGGGCTGGTTCAATATTAGGAAAACTATCAATATAATTTGTCATATTAATAATCAAATTAACAAAAACCGTATGATCATCTCAATAGATGCAGAAAAAGCATTTGATAAAATCCAACATCCATTCCTATTAAAAAATCTTGAGAGTACAGGAATAAATGGACTTTTCCTTAAAATAATCAGTAGCATCTATTTAAAACGAGCAGTAAGCATTATATGTAACGGGGACAAACTGCACCCATTCCCAATAAGATCAGGAGTAAAACAAGGTTGCCCACTATCACCATTACTATTTAATATTGTATTAGAAATGCTAGTTTTGGCAATAAGAGTTGAGAAAGAGCTTAAGGGAATAAGAATAGATAGTGAGGAAACCAAATTATCACTCTTTGCTGATGATATGATGGTATACTTAGAGAACCCCAGAGATTCTACCAAAAAGTTATTAGAAACAATCTACACCTTCAGCAAAGTTGCAGGATATAAAATAAACCCACATAAGTCATCAGCATTCTTATATATCACTAACGAAACCCAACAGTTAGAGTTACAAAAAGAAATTCCATTTAAAGTAACTACTGATTGTATAAAATATTTAGGAATCAATCTGCCAAGGGAAATCAGAAACTTTATGAGCAAAACTACAAAACACTTTCCACACAAATTAAGTCTGATCTAACCAACTGGAAAAATATTAAATGCTCTTGCATTGGGCAAGCAAATATAATAAAGATGACAATACTACCTAAATTAATCTACTTATTTAGCGCTATACCAATCACACTCCCAAAAAACTACTTTGATGAATTAGAAAAAATAACAACAAAGTTCATATGGAAAAACAAAAGGTCAAGAATTTCAAGGGAATTAATGAAAAAAAAATCGAATGAAGGTGGCCTAGCTGTACCAGATCTAAAATTATATTATAAAGCAGCAGTTACTAAAACCATCTGGTATTGGCTAAGAAATAGACTAGTTGATCAACGGAATAGGTTAGGTTCAAAGGACTAAACAGCCAATAACCTTAATAATATAGTGTTTGACAAACCTAAAGATACCAGTTTCTGGGATAAGAATGCATTATTTGACAAAAATTGCTGGGAAAATTGGAAATCAGTATGGCAGAAACTAGGCATTGACCCACACTTAACACTGTACACTAAGATAAGGTCAAAATGGGTTCATGACCTAGGCATAAAGAATGCAATTATAAATAAATTGGAAGAGCATAGGATAGTTTACCTCTCATACCTGTGGAAGAGGGAGGAATTTATGACCAAAGAAGAACTAGAGATCACTATTGACCACAACATAGAAAATTTTGATTATATCAAATTGAAAAGTTTTTGTACAAACAAAACAAATGCAAACAAGATTAGAAGGGAAACAATAAACTGGGAAAACATTTTTACAATCAAAGGTTCTGATAAAGGCCTCATTTCCAAAATATATAGAGAATTGACTCTAATCTATAAGAAATCAAACCATTCTCCAATTGGTAAATGGTCAAAGGATATGAACAGACAATTCTCAGATTGAAACTATTTATAGACATATGAAAATATGCTCCAAATCATTATTAATCAGAGAAATGCAAATTAAGACAACTCTGAGATACCACTACACACCTGTCAGATGGGCTAGAATGACAAGGAAAGATAATGGGGAATGTTGGAGGGGATGTGGGAAAACAGGGACACTGAGACATTATTGGTGGAATTGTGAACACATCCAGCCATTCTGGAGAGCAATTTGGAACTATGCTCAAAAAGTTATCAAACTGTGCATACCCTTTGATCCACCAGTGTTTCTATTGGACTTATACCCCAAAGAGATACTAAAGAAAGGAAAAGGACCTGTATGTGCCAAAATGTTTGTGGCAGCCCTGTTTGTAGTGGCTAGAAGCTGGAAAATGAAAGGATGTCCATCAATTGGAGAATGGTTGAGTAAATTGTGGTATATGAATGTTATGGAATATTATTGTTCTGTAAGGAATGACCAGCAGGATGAATACAGAGAGGACTGGTGAGACTTACATGAACTGATGCTGAGTGAAATGAGCAGAACCAGGAGATCATTATATACCTCAATAACGATACTGTTTGAGGATGTATTCTGATGGAAGTGGATCTCTTTGATGAAGAGAGCCTTAATTGATCAAAGATGGACAGAAGCAGCTACACCCAGAGAAAGAACACTGGGAAATGAATATAAACTGCTTGCATTTTTGTTTTTCTTCCCGGGTTATTTATGCCTTCTGAATTCAATTCTCCCTGTGCAACAAGAAAACTGTTCGGTTCTGCACACATATATTGTATCTGGATATACTGCAACCCATTCAACATGTAAAGGGCTGCTTGCCATCTGGGGGAAGGAGTGGAGGGAGGGAGGGGAAAAATCGGAACAGAAGTGAATGCAAGGGATAATGCTGTAAAAAATTACCCTGGCATGCGTTCTATCAATAAAAAGTTATTAAAAAAATAAAATAAAATAAAATTACTAATTCTGTATTTTATGCCATCCTAATATCCCCAGATTATACTTTTCTTTTTCTTGCCCTCCTTCCCTTCTTCCCTAATATTAAATTATTGGTCCCACTAACATCACGCAGCTCTCCCTCTTTAGTATCCCTCCCTTCTTCCTTTGAATCCCTTCCCCTTTCTTGTACCCTACTCTTATTATTCTTTTTTCTTTTCCCTTTTCCTCTCCCACTTTTTAATGAATTGAGAGAAGAATCTCTGTAAACGAAATATATCAATTATTTCCTCTTTGAGCCAACTCTAATGAGAGTAGGATTCACACAATGTTCCTCCCCTCTCTAAGTTCCCTCAAATATGATAGGTTTCCTTTGCCTCATCGTCACATGTAATTTCCCTCTTTTTATCTCCCATTTTCCCCTTTTCTGACACTATCCCCTTTCTATTTCTACTTCCCTTTTTTATGTTATATTGGTAAAATCAAATTATACATATGGTTTTTAATGTATATCCACAACAGAAATACAGTTCTCAAGAGTCCCTTTTACCTTTTTCTACTTCTCTTGAGTCCTGTTGTTGGAGATCAAATTTTTTGTTTAAGTCTGGTTTTTTCTTTAGAAACAAATGAAATTCCTTTATTTCATTAAATGTCCATCTTCTTCCATGGAAAAAAATACTCAGCTTAGCTGGGTAGTTTATTCTTGGCTGCATTCCAAGCTCTTTTGCCTTTCAGAATATCTGATTCCGGGCCCTTCAATCCTTTAATATTGAGGCAGCCAGATCTTGCGTGACCCTTATTGTGGCATCATATTTGAACTGTTTTTTCCTGCCTGCTTGTAATATTTTTTCTTTAGTCTGAAAATTCTGAAGTCTGGCCACAATATTCCTCAGAGTCTTTATTTTAGGGTCTTTTTCAGAAGGTGTTTGATGAATTCTTTCAATGCCTATTTTACCTTCCAGTTCTATTACCTCTGGACAGTTCTCTTTGATGATTTCCTGTAAAATAATATCTAGGTTTTTTTTTTTTTCATCATAATTTTCGGGTAGTCTAAAGATCCTCAGGTTATCTCTCCTAGATCTATTTTCCAGGTCTGTTGTTTTTCCAAGTAAATATTTGACATTTTTTTCCAATCTTTCATTTTTTTGGTTTTGCTTGACTGATTCTTGATGTGTCAATGAATCAGTCATTTCTATTTGTTCAGTTCTGTTTTTTAGTGATTTATTTTCTTCATTAGCTTTTTTTACTTCTTTTTGTATATGTCCAATTGAGTTGTTTTGCTCTAAGGAATTTTTTCCATTTCACTATTTTTTTTTTTTTTTTAGTGAGTTATTTTCTTTTTCCAATTCGCAAATTCAGTTTCCCTGCACTTCTTGGGAGTTTTTTATCTTTTCTAATTCACATTTTAGGAAGTTGTTGCTTTCTTGAAGAGCTTCTCTTTCCTTTCCCCATTTCTCTTCTAGTTCTCTTTTAAGGTTTTTAATAGTCTCTTCTAGGAGAGCCTTTTGTATTGGAGACCAACAATCATCTGGAGACTGTCTGCTATTAGTCTCTTCAGGATTGAAAAGCTGTTCTCTTTCTGTATAGAAACTATTGATTGTCCCTTTGATTTTTTTTTTTACTCATTTTTTAAAGCCTGCAGAGTCTGCCTTCAGGGCCAGGAGGTTACCAGCTTCCTCTGCAGAGCAGTGAAGGGTGTATGGATGTGTAGCTGTACTGCCAGTCAGCTACAAAAAGCAATGAAGTACTGGAGTGCTCTGAGAAAGAGTTCCCCACCTGGGAGTAACTCAAACCTGCAGGGCTGAGGTGGGAAAGTTCCCTGCAAAGAACCACTGTTGTGTGGGATAATGACTGCCCTGGGGCTAGACACTGAGCAGTGAGAGTTTCACTACCCCAAGCCAAATCCCACACTGGGACTGTTGGTATTAGCAGCTGAGCAGTGAATGGCCTTGAAGGGACTGGAAGTGTCTCTGCACCGGGAAGCACAATCCTACTAGGGAAGTTCTATTGTCCCAGGTTGAGCCCCACTCTGTGTAGACTAGAGGCTTCCCCGGGCTATGCCCCCCTTGCTGTGCTGATTTGTAACTGCCCCCACAAAGCCTGAACTGTAGGATGTGGCTACAGGGCTGTGTTATGGGCTGCCTGAGTCACTTCCGGGTTTGGTGGTTACTGCCAGATCTTGTTAGGTTCTGGTGTTTTTTAGAGTACCCACTGTTTTAGGCTTTAATTTCTCTGTCAGTTTACTGCTTTGTAAGTTAGAGGCAGTGCAGTTAGCCTATAGCAGAGTTGTCTCTATAACTTCTCTAGCCACAGAAATCATCCCCACCCCTGGTCTGCTCAGGGCATTACCCTCTTACTGCCTGGGCTTGTTTGTTCCTGACCCCTCAGGACAAACCTTTCCTGGTGATCTTCCAGATTTTTTCCTGCTGGTAAGTTGTGTGCTTCTAATCGTCATGAATTTAAGCAGTGAAGAGCTATTTTTGAGGCTGAATTAAATAGTTGGTTGAAGGGATGAGAGGAGCTTAGAAAGTTGTATGTGCCTTCTCAGCCATCTTGGCTCCGCCCTCAACAGGAGGAATATTAGCTTCTTGTAGAACAGTAGTATCAGACTCAAACAGAAATATATCTCTAATACATGACTCTTTTCAACAGAGAGTTGATTCAGGCCAGTTCCAATGGACTTGTGATGGAGAGAGCCATCTGCACCCAGAGAAAGGACTGAGTCTGGATCAAAATATAGTATTTTCACTTTTTTGGTGTTGTTTGCTTGCATTTTATTTTCTTTCTCATTTTTTTATCCTATTTGATCTGATCTTTTTTTTTAGTGCAGCATGATAATTGTGGAAACATGTATAGAAGAATCGCATATGTTTTACATTTATTGGATTATTTGTTGTCTAAAGGAGTAGGTGAGAGAAAGGTGGGGAGAAAAAAAATTGGAACACAAGGTTTTACAAAGGTGAATGTTGAAAACTATTTATGCATATACTTTGCAAATAAAAAGCTTTAAAAAATCATAGAAGAAATTTTACTATGATGTTGAGAGGCTAGATTAAATGATCACTAATGTTACTTTGAAATCAGAATTTTAAAATTTCTCAATTATGTTTTAATCTTGTTCAGTTACACTCAGGAGTTTTAGCTGAAGCCTGAAGAGAGTTTATTGGTAATAAGGAGGGAGAAAATTTAAGGCAAGAAAGGGTAACCAAAAACCAATAAAACTCTGAAGTGGGAAGAGAGATTGTCCTATTTTAGAAAACCAGTGTCAATGGATTGATAGTATCATTAAGTAGATGTGTGGTGACGTGAAAGAAATAATTTGGGGTAGGTTTTAAAGGATTTAAAAACCAAAAAGAAAATTATATACATAAATCTGGTGGTTATATGGGTCATTTGAGTTGATTGAATAGACTTCTTTGATCAGACATGCTTTAGAAATTTAATTTTGATGTGTTTGTGGAAAATGGATTGGAGTGGAGTACAACATAAGATAAAAACATCAGATAGTGGGATATTGCCATAGTCTAGGCATGAAATATTGAAAGCCTATATCAGGATGGTAGCAATGTCTGAAGAGAGAGCTCTTGTATGTACAAAAGCTATTAAGAAAGTAAAATCAACAGGATTTTACAACAGGTTCTGTACATGGGAAGATGATGAGAGATAGTAATTAGTTGAGTAAGCTTGGGTGACTGGAAAAATAGTAATACCTTCAAGAACAATAGATATATTAGGAAGAGGATAGAATTTTGGATTAAAGATAATGAGTTCAGTACTTAAGATGCTGATAAGATGTCTATGAGATATCCAGTTTACATGTCCAATAAGCAGGAAAACAGAGGTGAGCAGAAAGATTAAAGACAGGGAAGCATATTTTAGAATCTTGAATATAGAGATAATAATTTATTCCATAAGAGTTGAGTCACCAAGTGAAATAGCATACCAAAAGAGAAGTGAGTTTAGGAAAGAGTCCTATGGATTATTCATGATAAGTGGGCATGAACTCAATGAAGATCTAGCAATAGACTCTGAGAAGCAATGGTCTGAAGCAGGTAAAAAGAGAACTATGAAAGAGTTGTATTTCCCCAAAGCAATAAAAAACAAAACAAGCAAACAAAAAACCTAAAGAGAAAAGTATCATCAATGGAGTTACATTGTTCCAATTGGTCCCATTGGCCAATGGAGATCAATAAGGATGAGAATTGACAAAACCCCATTTAATTTTGCAATTAAGAGGTGCTTGGTAAGTGTGAGTAAGTTTGGTTGAATGATGAGATCAAAATTCAGATTATAGAGAGTTAAGAAGAGAGAGGAGAGAAAGTGAGTGTTATTGTTGTAGACAACCCCTCAAAGAGTGGAAAAAGAGAAATGAAGTGATGGTAGATCATGTGAGACCTTTTCAACTACAAGGGAGCCATGAACATGGTATAGGAAGAAGGGAAGAAACCAGTCCATTATGAAAGACTGAAGATAAGTGAAAGAATGAGGGTAATAGAAGGGGCAATCTGCTGAAGGAGATAGAATGGAATGAGATCATTTATGCATTATGTGCTTTTTCTTAAGTTTTCAAAGAGTTTAACTAATCAGATCTTAAAGATCATTTAGTGCTGTCTAACTTTGCATTATATTAATCAACAAAATTTAGATTCAGAGAAAATTAAGTGACTCTAATTCTATTGGATTTGACACTTTTCACTCATGAAGTCTTTCATCTTCACAAGTGACATTGATTCTACTCCGTGATTGGATGAGAGAGAACTGGATCCTAATCCACACTGCAATGAAAAGCAAGTTAGCTCCTGAGGATCAGTTTCTACTTTAATAAAATGAGAAAATTAGACTAACTGTACTATTGAATTTCTTCTGGTTTTAACATTCTGAGATCTATGAACTAGTCATTGTACATTTTCACATTGTTTTTTGCTTATGGCTATTGTATACTCTAATTTTATCATTGCTTCTCCAGGGTTCCTTCCTCCATCCTATTCCCTAAACTCATATGAAAATCTCAGACAGTTGGTCTTCTTTGTTATGATCATTTAACAATCCTGAAAATAACATTAAACTTGAATAATACCCACCATCCTTCTGCGTGTAACCTTAAAATTTATTGCTACCAAAGGTTCCTAGATTGTTTTAATGTTTTTACCATGCAGATATATTTCACAGATAATTGGGGATGCAAAATATTTTCATAAATATACATAAAATAACAAAAAGAAAAAAAATTATTTTAAATTTTAATGATTTTATATAGCATTTAGTTGTGGGTAGCCAAAATAATTGAAGCCATAGTGCCTGGTGCTATTTCTGTAAGCCATATCAGATTCCTTGAAAATAAAAGCAGCTATAGAAATGTGAAATTTATCCTTAGTGGACAGTTGTTTATAAAACAAATGGTATCCATCTATATAGCTTTTTATTATTCTATCCCAATCCTTCTAGTTCAAGTAGCAGAGCAGTGGGATAATTCATTTTATTCTAATTTCCTGCTTTAGACAAGAAGGCTGTAGGAAAGACATAGAAAGTATGAATCAGAAAACTGTTTGAGATCAAATGTTTGTCTTTATTACCCAAATCTTACAGAACTTAAAAAAATCTTGCATTGAATTTATAGGAACAAAATAAAGGTAAAATTAATACTGTAAGCTTTTAATTTTCTCTATTCTGTTTTTATTCTTGAGTTTTATAATACCTTACTCCAGGCTCATGTTTTTATCTATTGTATTTCCTAGCTCTTTTAAGGTCTGAGACCAAACTCTATCCCCAAAGACATATAAGATCATGGCAAATTTAGAAATGGGAATGAAAGTTTTTAATATCTTATTAAAATACTTTTGCTATTTTTTTTCTGCTTCATCAGATACTTGATCATAGTTTATATTCAATTGGTTTGATCTGGTAAAAGAAACTTCAGTTAAATTCATAATGTTTTAAATTTAAGGAGACTATCACTGCACCACTACCATCAATGTTATAAATCAGGATATGGCTTAAAAGTGAGCCACATTCAGTATAATAATATTTCAAAGAAGAGAAAAAACTTTGAGCTCACTTATTCAAACATATTCTTTCACAAATAAGTCAACTGAGGCCCTTTTCCTCATCTGGGAAATTATTTGCTCAAGTGCCACATTTACTATGTGTGTGTAGAAGGAGTGAAGCAGTGAGACTACAGTTCTAGAATCCCAGGATATTTGAATATTTCTGGCATTCCATTCTCTAGCTGAAAAAAGTATGCCTATCAGAAATTTTTTTTCACTTTTAAATTTTTTTGTGTTTGGTTTTGTTTTCTAACAGAACATTATTGAATTAGAGACAAGCAAGGTCTTTTAAATACAGAAGGAATTATCACGTTCAGCGAAATTAGCAAGTTGACTAAATTTGCTCTCAGCAAAAAGTGTAGTAGACTCAATTAACATTATCTATAGACTTATAATACGTTTCCTTAGTGCTTCAAAAAAAGATTACTGAAATAGAAAAGTTATATTCAAGCCTCTGATGCTCTCCTAGTCCTACCTCATTGTACTAATGACTGTTTGTGATTTATTTTTAGATTTTAATGATGTCATTTTAAAACATCATAATTTCTCCTACTTTCATTTCTCCTTCCAGAGAGTCATCCCTTGATGAAAAGACCTGGTCTTTCTTTTAGTTTGTATATCCTTTGTATTTGTCAAAGATCCTGTTACATATTAAAGCACTTACTAAATGCTTGTTGACTTCAACTGAAAATAACCTGCAGGTACCTACTGAATCTGAAACTAAGCATATACTCTGGCAATCTCCAACCTATAAGATCAGATTTGGTTGTCTTCTTTGTATCCTTAAAACATAAGTTAAGATATTAAAAAGTTAAGTCTTCTGATTTTATTTTTGTAAGGTCTTCAGATATTATTTTAGATGATAACCCCTCTATGTATTGGTAGCTAATTTCCCAAATTTTCATGGTTACCCTATTCCACCTGGCTTGTGAATATTCAGCATACCCAACCACACTCTCCACTTAGATCTGGACTCCAACATTGTATGACTTGTCCAGGGTCATAACAAATATTTATCAAAGAGTATCCTGGAACATAAGACTTTCTTTCAAAATCTTTGAAAATTAGCTTGATCTACCAGAACTGGTGTTTCCAAAGTAAAGTTTTTGAGAACTATCAGTTGTAACTCCACAGGAAAACCTTAGCAGAACTTCTACATAGGTATCTTAGTTTCTTTAAGCCTTGTTCTATATTAATAGGAAAAAAAATTGGAGATATGAAATTTCCCCTTATTACTGCTTTGGCTGCATCCCATACATTTTGGTATGATGTCTCATTATTATCGTTTTCTTGGGTGAAGTTATTAATTATGTCTATGATTTGCTGTTTCACCCAATCATTCTTTAGTATGAGATTATTTAGTTTCCAATTATTTTTTGGTCTACTTCCCCCTGGTTTTTGTTGAATGTAATTTTCATTGTATCGTGGTCTGAAAAGGATGCATTTACTATTTCTGCCTTACTGCATTTGAGTTTGAGGTTTTTATGTCCTAATATATGGTCAATTTTTGTATAGGTTCGATGAACTGCTGAAAAGAAAGTGTATTCCTTTCTGTCTCCATTACATTTTCTCCAGAGATCTATCATATCTAACTTTTCTAGTATTCTATTTACCTCTTTGAGGTAAATTTCTTATTTATTTTGTGGTTTGATTTATCTAATTCTGAGAGTGCAAGATTAAGATCTCCCACTATTATAGTTTTACTGTCTATTTCTTCTTGCAGCTCTCTTAATTTCTCTTTTAAGAATTTAGATGCTACACCACTTGGTGCATATATGTTTAACATAGATAGTGCTTCATTATCCATGCTACCCTTTAGCAAGATATAGTGCCCTTCCTTATCTCTTTTAATTAGATCAATTTTTGCTTTAGCTTGATCTGAGATCAGGATGGCTACCCCTGCTTTTTTGACTTCACCTGAAGCATAGTAGATTTTGCTCCAACCTTTTACCTTTAACCTGCATGTATCTCCCCGCTTCAGGTGTGTTTCCTGTAAACAACATATTGTAGGATTCTGGCTTTTAATCCATTCTGCTAACTGCTTCCTCTTTATGGGGGAGTTTACCCCGTTCACGTTTATGGTTAGAATGACCAATTCTGTATTACTTGCCATCTTGTTAACCCAGGTTTATGCTTTTCTCCCTTCTTTCCCCTTTCCCCCCTTCCCAGTATTAAGCTTGTGACCACCACTTGCTTCTCACAGCTCTCCCTTTTTAGTATCCCTCCCCCCGCCTTAGAGTTCCTCCCCCTATCTTACCCCTTTTCCCTCCCAGTTTCCGTATTCCCTTCCACTTAGCTTATTCCTTCCCTTTTCACTTTTCCCTTCTCACTTTTCAATGAGGTGGGAGAAGTTTCACCATAGATTGAATATGTCTTAAGATTTTTCACTTAAAGCCAATTCTGAAGGCAATAAGATACCCACTATATTCATCCCCCTCCATTCTTTCTCTCAGATATAATAGGTTTCCTATGCCTCTTCATGAGATGTACTACCCCCATTTTACCCTTTTTCTGGTACAATGTCCTTTCCACATCAATTTCTAGAACAAGGTATACATGTATTCTTTATACATCTATATAGTCGAAATATGGTTCCCAAAATTAATCTTTACCTTTTTAGATTTCTCTTGAGTTCTATATTTGTAGATCAAACTTTTTGTTAAGTTCTGGCTTTTTCATCAGAAATAGACGAAATTTGCTTACTTCGTTGAATGTCCATCTTCTTCCCTGGAAAAAGATGCTCATTCTCGCTGGCTAAGTTATTTTTGGTTGCATACCAAGTTCCTTAGCTTTTCGGAATATCATATTCCAGGCCCTTCGATCTTTTAATGTGGATGCTGCCAGATCCTGGGTGATCCTTATTGTGGCTCCTTGATACTTGAATTGGGTTTTTCTAACCTCTTGCAATATTTTTTCCTTCGTCTGAGGGTTCTGGCATTTGGCCACTATATTCCTTGGTGTTTTGATTTTAGGATCCCTTTCAGTGGGTGATCGATGAATCCTTTCAATGTTTATTTTTTCCTCTGTTCCTATGACTTCTGGGCAGTTCTCTTTGATAATTTCCTGGAAAATAGTGTCCAGGCTCTTTTTTTCATCATGTTTTTCTGGAAGTCCAATGATTCTCAGATTGTCTCTCCTGGATCTGTTTTCCAGGTCTGTTGTCTTCCCCAGAAGGTATTTCACATTCTTTTCCATTGTTTGATTTTTTTGGATTTGCTTGACTGATTCTTCTTGTCTCCTGGAGTCATTCAATTCCAATTGTTCAATTCTGATTTTCAGTGAAGTATTTTCTTCACTCACTTTTTAAAAATCTTTTTTTCTAATTGTCCCATTGAGTTCTTTTGTTCTGTGGAATTTTTTTCCATTTCACCAATTTTGTTTTCCAGTTCACCAATCCTATTTTTCAAGGATTTTACTTCTTTATCCACTCTCTCTTTAACTGACTTCTCCAGGCTCTTTTGCCAAGCCTCCCTCTCCTTTTCCCATTTTTCTTCTAGCTCCCTTGTGAGAGCCTTTTTAATTATTTCTATGAGGTTCATCTGTGCTGAGGAACAGATGATCTCCTCTTTTGGGGATTCACCTGGGGACTGTCTGTTTTTGATCTCCTCAGGATTTAGAGTCTGCTCTCTATCTGTATAGAAGCTGTCAAGGGTTAAAGTCCTCTTCAGTTTCTTGCTCATTTTGTCTAATAATCAAAGACAAACTAGCAAAGAAAAACAGAAAAAACTTTCTTTGGGGGAGGGGCTGGGTGGTGTTATCGAGCTTCCTCTCCAGACTGCGGGGGGCAGCAGTGAGGCACTAGCCGGACTGTGCTGCGCCTGCGCTCTGAGATCCCAGAGCATGCTGAGTTACTGTGGGGGGGGGGGAAAGAGGGGGCGGCCAGGTCCCGAGAGACTCCAGCTGTTTGGGGTTGTATTCTTCAGCCCCGGTGTTTTTAGCTTCTCTGCTGGGCTGCTGACTTGCTGCCGGAGCAAAGTATCTAATCCTGTAGCGAAGCTCTCCCTGCAGAGATGGCTGCGATCACTCCCCACCCCCTCTCCAGTCTGCTCCCGTGCTCTCACTGCCGCTGCCCGCCGCCTGCACCCGATCTAAAACCATCCCAGCCCTCCAGTAAAGACAGACCTTTCTTGGCGAATCTCAAGGATGGCTTCTCTTGGTACCTATTGGTGGGGTTTTTTTCAGTCAAGCATTAATTCAGAGGCTTGTAATGAAATGGATAGTGAGAGAAAGCGTGGAGCTACACAGCTATGTGCCTCCTCTCCACCATCTTAACCAGAAGTCCAGGAAAAAAAAACTGAATTGTCCCAATCATATGTCTCTTTATTATCAGTTTTCAATGTCTGGGAAGGGAGGAAGAGAAGTAATAACAAAAGAAAATTTAAAAAAAAAACAATTAGTTAGTTGAGTTTTTCAATCATGTCGCAAGGGAGCATGATACTTTAATTGAATTATAAACATTGGACATAGGAAAATATAATCTTACTATATGAAGTCAACCTTAAAAACACCAGACCAATTAATGATAGTAAATCCCCATAATCATGTACTCTATTCAGTTGTTAAATATATTTGTATTTAAAGATCATTAATGTATTATTTTTCTTAGAGTGAGCATCTTCAGTCTAATTAATGCTATTTCTTTTCATTTCACATCTCATTTCTAATTTACCATTTTATTTTTAAAGATATTTTTCTTTCAATATGATGACAATATTTTAAACTGTTTTTATAAGATTTGAAGTTAGAAGGGATCTTAGGTAATAATTCAATTATATAGATGCAGACACTGAGGTACAAAGAGAGTTATTGCCCAAGTTTATTTGAAGCCAACTATTCCCACTCACTGCTTCTTAGCTGAAGAAAAATAAATTCAGAATGTGTATGTATATGTATATATATATATATGCATGTGTGTATATATATATATATATATATGTATGTATGTGTATGTGTATGTGTGTGTGTGAATATACATATGTGTATATATATATGTGTGTGTGTGTGTGTGTGTGTGTGTGTGTGTGTAAAACAGAGAGACAGTGTGAAATAATGTTAGAAAACTTGCCTCAAATTGAGGAAAACTTGTGTTCCAGTATACCCTTTGATAAATATTTGTTATGACCCTGGACAAGTTATACAATGTTGGAGTCCAGATCTAAGTGGAGAGTGTGGTTGGGTATGCTGAATATTCACAAGCCAGGTGGAAAATATGTTGAGCAATTTTTGTTTATTAATCTGAGAGCCAGAGTTTATATACTCTTTAAGCTAGTGTTATATTAACCAATTATCTCCAGGGGGCACTATGTACATTCCTTGGTTTATGTATAGACCATATTTTGACATTTTAGTTTGATGTTAACTAGCAATAACAATGTAGCTATCAAAATAGAGTTGTAAATAACAGTAACTATCACTAACAAGCTATTTGTCAAAATAGAATCTTAAATAGCAGAAATTCTCAATAACAAAGTATTTGTCAAAACAGAGCTCTAAATAGCTTACTAGTGATGGCTTGTTTCTGTCACATTCATTCTTTATCAAGGTTACCCTAAAATTATCAGGAGCAAGTCTTTCATTCATTGTTAAGGGAGAGGATGAGCCAATGCTTTGAACTGTTCCCCTTTATGAAGAACAGGTCTCAAATGATATCTTGATTGAATTCTTTCTGTACATGGACTTATTCAATACTGGCCCTCTACAATGTAATCTAGCAGTGAGCTAGTCAATTCAATAAATCTAAAAGGAGTATTAAGTTGAAGAAAATTATTGACTTGCATAGGAAGAGTAATTTTCTTCACCTGGTCATTCACTAATGAAATCAAAAGGTCATTTTTATTTAAACCAATTAGATAGATAAATAGATTATATTGATTAATTTGATAGATATTTTGCACAAATTGATAAATTATTACTATGTACTGTGGTTGTTATGGAGAGTCAATTTAACTGAATTGAATTCAATTGGTATTGTTTTAATGACAAAGATTTTCCTTAGACATCTCATGAAAGTTAATGTAAAAATTAAGTTTCTTTTTGGTGTTCTTGTTGCTGTTGCTTTTATTGCTTGTTTCTCTTTCTGTTCCTCCTCCTCCTCCTCTTCCTCTCCTTCTTATTTGTTTTTAAGAGGGTTGGCCAAACACATAAGAAGCTTAAATTGTTAGTTATGTACGTGGGAAAGTTTTATTCTGGGGAGTCACAGAAATGCTGACTGGAGCCATGGTCAACTCACTGTATTTCCACTTCTAGAAACAATTATATTATTGATTTGACTTTTGTTCAGAGACCTTGAGGTGAAAAGGGCTGGAGATGGAGACTTGTAGCAAAAGAGACCAGCTTATTATGAGTCATTGTTTCAGAACAGTTAGATATACTGGATTAGTTAAATTTATACTCACATATTTACTCCCTATTTGTATCAGCTCTGTCTTCAAGGAAAGTGATAAAGCTAAATGGATTAACTTTCTCTGGAAGTAGGAAGTAACTTCTCAGGAAGTAGTTCCAGAAACTATGGAAGGGGTAATGTTAAGTTGCAATGTTTGGAATAAATGAGTGTGGGTCAGAAAGATGGTATGAAATTTATGTCTATATAATGAAACCAAGACAGGGAAGAATTTGTGGAGAATAAGCATCTCTTACTTTAATTGTAATTGCAATCTTATCTATCAAAATATTGCATACTCAAATGAAAAACATTTCTTAAGAAGTATATGCTCTCTATTATTGTTGTTGTTGTTTAGTTATTTAGTGCAAGTTTCCATGATGTCATGGACATTGCCCATGCAAATTTTTTGACAAGAAAACTGAAGTGGCTTGCTATTTCCTTCTCCAGTGTATTAAGGCAAACAAGTTAGATGACTTGCCCAGGATAAGAGAGCTAATAAGCTTCTGAAGATGATTTTTAACTCAGATCTTTTTAATTCTAGGCCCAACACTCTATCCACTGAGCCATCAGCTACTTCTCTATAGTATTACCATTTGTAAGAAAAAAAGTATAAAATAGAATGTTGGAGCTATAAGGCACTTTATAAGATAGTATTGAAACATAAAATACAGAATGAGAAGGATAGGAAAATAAAACATAGAATATATAGAAAATATAAAAGATTTTAAAACAAGTAATTTTAGAACATAAAAGTATGTGAAAGTCAGAAGGGGCTTTAAAATAGAAAATGTTTGAAAATAGAACATTTTCACGTTAGAAATCATTGAATCAAATATCTTCATTTTATAGCTGAAGAAACTGAGGTTCAGGGAACTTATTCAAAGTCAAACAATGAGTTAGTGCCAAATCAAAACTACAGCCAAATTCTTCTATCTGCTTTTTCTATCACAGCATAACTGAGAAAACATCCACCTCCTTCCTTGGAAAGAATAACATTAAAAGAAATTTGCTTCCAAGAAGAGAACATTACAGAATATGTCAACTCCTGCAGTTTCTGCTTTGCAATTATATCTCTTTATGTTGCAGTTATGTGTTCCCTTTAACAGTCAGTGCACATACATTTTTTTAAAGGAAATTTACCGTGTAAGGTAATGGGATGTTAATAAAAAAATAAATCTGCTGCCTGTTTGCTGAGGTTCGTGGGGAGTAAAACACATGCAATTACAGTTTCAAGCATGCTCCTGGGGGGGAGACTATTTGCCTCCCAAAGTGTTTTCTTTAGTCAGAAAAACTTGATTGTTGCTATTAGACCTCTGTTAAAGAGACCACGAGTTATCAAGGAGCCCACTTCAGCTTTTCATGGGGAAAGATTGTATAGCAGAGAATTTCTGTGGCTGCCACTGAAATAGCAACCATCAAATGTCACTGAATCAGAGAAACTTAGGAAGTCAGAAAACAAAACCTTTCATGAAGCAGACAACATTAGATAACATGGGACAAAAATATCCAAAGAACATGGATTGCAGTGCCATATCTTTGTGGATGACCTTGTGAAAGTCACCTTAGTGAGGTCTGTGTTACTATTTTTGGTCCATCTACACAGAAGGGTTTTTACAGTCAGTTTATTTGCCAATAAAGCACTGTGTGCAAACCACTTTGCCACCTACATTACAAAGAACAATAAGGCAATAACTTTTCCTAAGCTGCCAGTGGTATCTATTGAAAAGACATTCAGCTGCCCTTGGATCTCCCTGAGGCATTTTTATTTAATATCTATCTAATAAACAGGGTAGGCTGTGTCTACACATACACACACATTGATAACTGTTTTAAAGATAAGCCTTAGATAGATAAATACATAGATAGATAGATTTTAAAAATACCATCCAAATCCATAAATCCAAATGTAAAGTCCTATAAATGAGAGGAAATTTAGAAAGCTAATGTACTTAATATTCAAATTACATGTCCTGGTATTCTTCTGCTCCTCACAAATGAAAGTTTACATCATAAGTCTCCCCCAATTCTCCATTCCAGGATTATGCTTCCTGTTCACCTTTCTATCCTGGATTTTCTGACTTCCTTTAATACTCAACTCAAATACCTTCTATGCAACCAACCCTTTCCAGTCTCCAGACTGCTGTCTTTTCCTCTGAGATAACCTCCTGTTTATACTGTCTATGTCTTGTATATATATATTATTGCTGGAATGTTGTTTCATTAGAATTTGATATACTTCTGAGCACATAAGTGTTCTCCCCCTTTTTTTTTAATAAACAGGACATATTCATTTTTCCTGGCACAATAAGCATTTAATAAATACTTAAGCATCATGAAGAAGATTAAGATGCTTAATAAGTGCTAGATATAAATGTATATTGGCAGACCAACTAACAAATATTTGTTAATTCAGGTCAGCTCCCTCACCTCAGCATTTTTTTAATTATTAAAGCTTTTTATTTTTAAAACATATGCATAGATCATTTTCTTTGTTTCTTTTTGCAATTGGGGTTAAATGACTTGTCCAGGGTCATACAGCTAAGAAGTGTTAAGTGTCTGAGGCCAGATTTGAACTCAGGTCCTCCTGACTTCAGGGCTGGTGCTCTATCCATTATACCAACTAGCTGCTCCCATAGATCATTTTTAACATTCACCCTCACAAAACCTCCCTTCCTCTACTCCTTCCTCTAGATGGCAAGTAATCTAATATATGCTAAACATGTGCAATTCTTCTCTACATATTTACACAATTATCATGCTGCACAAGAAAAAAAACATAAAAAAGAAAAAGAATGAGAAAGAAAACAAAATGCAAGCAAACAACAACAAAAAAGTGAAAATATTATGTTAGGATCCATACTCAGTTCCCACAGTCCCCTCTCTGGACACAGATGGGTCTTTTAATCATAAGACTATTGGAACTGGTCTGAATCTTCTTGTTGAAAAGAGTCATGTCCATCAGAATTGATCATTGATCATTGATATACATAAAAACATATTCCTTGCACTTGCCCTTGACAGTGATCTGGTTCTGCTCACTTAATATCAGTTCATCTAAGTTTCTCCACACCTCTCTGAAATCACCCTGCTGATCGTTTCTTAAAGAACAATAATATTCCATAACATTCATATACCATAACTTATTTGGCCATTTCCCAACTGATGAGCATTTACTCAGTTTCCAGTTTCTTGCTATTACAAAAAGAGCTGCCACAAACATTTTGCACATGTACATTCCTTTCCCTTCTTTATAATCTCTTTGAAATACAGATTCAGTAGAGACATAGCTGTATCAAAGAGGGTGCACACTTTGATAGCCTCTATGATAGCCTTTGGATAATTCCAAATTCAGCATTTGTTTTAATGTTGTCCAGTAACAAGGATCTATTGACAATGGAACTCCCCTAAAGCATGAGTGGAAAACTATGAGTGCAACTTAGCCCTTGGCCTGAAGTTTAGGTCACTAGAGAGTTTTAATCCTCTGTATCTATTAAATCTTAATGATTGCTTCATTCCCTTTTTAGAGGAAAACTAGCCAATGTAACATGGAATTTCCAGTGTTATTAACATGGATTCTAACTTAATACAAAATGTAGCTTTTACCATACAACTGAAATAGCTGTTTCAAATTATATTAATCTAAATATTTGGTACAGGTAGGATTCCTCCCTGTTGTAATCAGTCAGTGCAATAGACTGTCAAGTTTTGAATGTACAAATAAAGTGGTTTATATACATGATCTCTTTTTGAGATATAAATCTCTGTCATTAGCTCCAGAAATAAATTGATTTTATTAACTAACTGGTAAATCACACATCATGAATCTACATTTAAAATAGTCGATCTTTTGGTGAGCTAGTTAAGAGGAGTCCAGTCCAAAAGTAAAATTTCACTTATGAAGCTATAGGTTCCAGATCAAGCCAAGTTACTGAGAAATAATCTATAAGGTATAGAATTTCTCTTAATTCTTTGACAAAATCTAATAATCTTTAAAATCCACAAACTAATTAGATTTATTGATTAGAAAGCTAAATCTCAAAATCATTTATAAAAGAGAAATAGTTCAGATTCTTATCAGTCTTTGTAGGATTGTTAGGAGAGTTTCCTAATTTGTCTTTCCAGATCTTTTTTGCCCTACTTCAATCCATACTCCATACAACTATCAATCATGGATCTGACTCATGCTCCAGTATCTCCCTATTCTAGAATTAAAAACATATTCCTTGATTTAATATCTAAACTGCTTAACCAAGTGGCTCTAACTCATCTTTCCCAATCTTATTATATATTAATTGCCTTGATTTGCTGTTAACAGCCCAAACTAGCCTATTGCAATAACTTTGTAAAGGCCAACTATCATTCTTAGAATGCTCTTGTTTCTCACCTTCAAATTTAATAATCTTCAATTTCCTTAAATACTGAACTCAAATGTTTCCACTTAAGACATTATCTGATCTCTCCAATTCTACTTGTCTTGCCTTCCCTAAAAAAAAAAAAAAAATACTTTTTTGATATTCTTTTTAGAGTTTTTTGTCACAACTTTTTAAACACAATTTACCACCCCTCCCCCTAGTTTTTCTTAACTATTCTGTTCTCTCTAAGTTTTTTGTTTGTTTGGGGGGGCGGTTCATGGATTTGTTTTTGGTAAAGCAATAGGGGTTAAGAGACTTGCATGGCATCACACAGTTAGATGTCTAAGGCTGGATTTGATCCCAGGTTCACTGACTTCAGAGCTAGTACTATGTCCACTCTGCCATGTAGCTGCCCCTATTTCTAATTTTTAGCAACATTTTTTTTCTCCTCATTGTCTTCCTACCTGACATATTATCCTTTTCTACGTGCTTTGCTGGATCTTCATCTAGGTCATGTTCACTAATTTTATAAATGCTCTCCAAGACCCTATAGTGGGCCCTCTTCTCCTTTTCTTTTAAACTATCTTCTTAGTAATGTCATCAGTTCCCCTAGCTTCAAATGAAGTTAAATTACTATCTCAAACAAAACTCATTATTTTCCCTTCCAAATCCTCTATGCTCTTAAACTTCCATATTACTATCAAAGACCTCACCATGATCCTTGTTATGTAGTCTTACAGGCTCCATTTCATTTTTAACTTCTCTCTCACATTTCCCTCCATAAATCCAAAATGTTGCAAGTCACATTACCACTAAACAACCCTTCTTTTTCTTTTTTCCCCCAAACAAAAGGAAAATATTTTATGTTGCTAATGATGAACTAAATCTTTACAATATTTAATAAGGAGATAGACAAATTCTCTAGAAGAGATGATATTAAGATGTGGCAAGTAGGAGATTACAGTCCCTCTCTCTTTATTCACTTTAGTTGATGACACTTTTCTCTCACATAGACCATTGCAACAACCTTCATATTAGTCTCACTGCCTCAAATCTCTCTTCATTTCAGTTAATTCTCCCCTTTGTTGCAAAAGTAACATTTATAAAGAACATGTCTAACCATGATACCCGTACTCAATAAATACCATAGGCCCTCTTTTCACTCCAGCACCAAATATAATGTGCTCTATTTGGCACTTAAAGCTATTCACAACACAACCCCTTCTCATATTTCTGTGATTCTTATACTTTAGTCTTTTTGTTTTTTGCTGGAAAAACACATTTCTTTTGCTCTTGTTTTTTTTTTTTAATTTATAATAACTGTTTATTGACAGAACCCATGCCAGGGTAATTTTTTTTTACAACATTATCCCTTGCATTCGCTTCTGTTCCGATTTTTTCCCTTCCCTCCTTCCACCCCCTCCCCTAGATAGCAAGCAGTCCTATATGTGTTAAATATGTTGCAGTATATCCTAGATATACTATATGCTTGCAGAACCGAACAGTTCTCTTGTTGCACAGGGAGAATTGGATTCAGAAGGTAAAAATAACCTGGAAAGAAAAAGAAAAATGCAAATAGTTTACATTCATTTCCCAGTGTTCTTTCTTTGGGTGTAGCTGCTTCTATCCATCATTTATCAATTGAAACTGATTTAGGTCTCTTTGTCAAAGAAATCCACTTCCATCAGAATACATCCTCATACAGTATCATTGTTGATCTCCTGGTTCTGCTCATTTCACTTAGCATCAGTACGTGTAAGTCTCTCCAAGCCTCGCTGTATTCATCCTGCTGGTCATTTCTTACAGAACAACAATATTCCATAACATTCATATACCACAATTTACCCAGCCATTCTCCAATTGTTGGGCATCTATTCAATTTCCAGTTTCTACAAACAGGGCTGCCACAAACATTTTGGCACATACAGGTCCCTTTCCCTTCTTTAGTATTTCTTTGGGATATAAGACCAGAAATAACACTGCTGGATCAAAGGGTATGCACAGTTTGATAACTTTTTGGGCATAATTCCAGATTGCTCTCCAGAATGGTTGGATTCGTTCACAACTCCACCAACAATCCATCAGTGTCCCAGTTTTCCCACATCCCCTCCAACATTCATCATTATTTTTTCCTGTCATCTTAGCCAATCTGACAGATGTGTGGTGGTATCTCAGAGTTGTCTTAATTTCCATTTCTCTGATCAATAGTGATTTGGAACACTCTTTCATATGAGTGGTAATAGTTTCAATTTCATCATCTGAAAATTGTCTGTTCATATCCTTTGACCATTTATCAATTGGTGAATGGCTTGATTTCTTATAAATTTAGGCAATTCTCTATATATTTTGGAAATGAGGTCTTTATCAGAACCTTTAACTGTGAAGATGTTTTCCCAGTTTGTTGCTTCCCTTCTAATCTCGTTTGCATTAGTTGTGTTTGTACAAAGGCCTTTTAATTTGATATAATCAAAATTTTCTATTTTCTGATCAGTAATGGTCTCTAGTTTATCTTTCGTCACAAATTTCTTTCTCCTCCACAAGTCTGAGAGATAAATTATCCTATGTTCCTCTAATTTATTTATAATCTTGTTCTTTATGCCTAGATCATGGACCCATTTTGATCTTATCTTGGTATACGGTGTTAAGTGTGGGTCCATACCTAATTTCTGCCATAGTAATTTTCAGCTATACCAGCAGTTTTTATCAAATAATAAATTCTTATCCCAAAAGTTAGGATCTTTGCGTTTGTCAAATACTAGATTGCTATAATTGACTATTCTGTCTTGTGAACCTAACCTATTCCACTGATCAGCTAATATTTCTTAGCCAATACGAAATGGTTTTGGTGACTGCTGCTTTATAATGTGATTTTAGATCAGGTACAGCTAGACCACCTTGATTTGATTTTTTTTTCATTAATTCCCTTGAGATTCTTGACTTTTTATTGTTCCATATGAATTTTGTTGTTATTTTTTCTAGATCATTAAAATATTTTCTTGGAAGTCTGATTGGTATAGAGCTAAATAAATAGATTAGTTTAGAGAGTATTGTCATCTTTATTATATTCGCTCAGCCTATCCAAGAGCACTTAATATTTTTCCAATTATTTAAGTCTGACTTTATTTGGGTGGAAAGTTTTTTTTTTGTTATTTTGCTCATATAATTCCTGACTTTCCTTCAGTAGATAGATTCCCAAATATTTTATGCTGTCAACAGTTATTTTGAATGGAATTTCTCTTTGTATCTCTTGCTGTTGGATTTTGTTGGTGATGTATAAAAATGCTGAGGATTTATGGGGATTTATTTTGTATCCTACTACTTTGCTAAAGATATGAATTATTTCTAATAGCTTTTTAGTAGAATCTCTGGGGTTCTCTAGGTATACCATCATATCATCTGCAAAGAGTGATAGTTTGGTTTCCTCATTGCCTACTCTAATTCCTTCAATCTCTTTCTCAACTCGTATTGCAGAAGTTTCTGTTTCTAATACAATATTGAATAATAATGGTGATAGTGGGCAAACTTGCTTCACTCCAGATCTTACTGGGAAAGGATCCAGTTTTTCCCCATTGCATATGATGCTTACTGACGGTTTTAAATATGTGCTCCTGACTATTTTAAGGAAAAGTCCATTTATTACTATGCTCTCACATGTTTTTATTAGGAATGGATGTTGGTTTTTATCAAATGCTTTTTCTGCATCTTTTGAGATGATCATATGGTTTTTGTTTGGTTGGTTATTGATATAGTTGATTATGCTAATAGTTTTCCTAATATTGAAGCAGCCCTGCATTCCTGGTATAAATCCTACTTGGTCATAGTGCATTATCCTGGGGATGATTTTCTGTAATCTTTTTGCTAATATTTTATTTAAGATTTTTGCATCAATATTCATTAGGGAGATAGGTCTATAATTTTCTTTCTCTGTTTTCAACCTACCTGGTTTAGGTATCAGTACCATGTCTGTGTCGTAAAAGGAGTTTGGTAGGACTCCTTCAATCCCTATTTTTTCAACGAATTTATTTAGCATTGGAATTAATTGTTCTTTAAATGTTTGGTAGAATTCACATGTAAATCCATCTGGTCCTGGGGATTTTTTCTTAGGGAGTTAGTTAATAGTTTGTTCTATTTCTTTTTCTGAGATGGGATTGTTTAGAATATTTACTTCTTCTTCTGTTAGTTTGGGCAAGCTATATTTTTGGAAGTATTCTTCTATTTCATTTAAGTTGTCGAATTTATTGGCATAAAATTGGGCAAAGTAACTCCTGATTATTGCTCTAACTTCCTCTTTGTTAGTGGCGAGTTCTCCCTTTTCATTTTTAAGACTAACAATTTGATTTTCCTCTTTTCTTTTTTTAATCAGATTTACTAATGGTTTGTCTATTTTGTTGGTTTTTTCATAGAACCAACTCTTAGTTTATTAATTCAATATTTTTTTTTACTTTCAATTTTATTGATCTCTCCTTTTATTTTTAGAATTTCAAGTTTAGTGTTTGACTGGGGGTTTTTAAATTGTTCCTTTTCTAGCATTTTTAGTTGCAAGCCCAATTCATTGACCTTCTCTTTCTCTATTTTATGCAAATAGGCCTCTAGAGATATGAAATTTCCCCTTATCACTGCTTTGGCTGCATCCCATACAACAATGATGTCTCATTATTATTGTTTTCCTGGGTGAAGTTACTAATTATGTCTATGATTTGCTGTTTCACCCAATCATTCTTTAGTATGAGATTATTTAGTTTCCAATTATTTTTTGATCTGCTTTCTCCTGGCTTTTTGTTGAATGTAATTTTCATTGCATCGTGGTCTGAAAAGGATGCATTTACTATTTCTGCCTCACTGCATTTGAGTTTGAGGTTTCTATGTCCTAATATATGGACAATTTTTGTATAGGTTCCATGAACTGCTGAAAAGAAAGTGTACTCCTTTCTGTCTCCATTACGTTTTCTCCAGAGATCTATCATATCTAATTTTTCTAGTATTCTATTTACCTCTTTGACTTCTTTCTTATTTATTTTATGGTTTGATTTATCTAATTCTGAGAGTGCAAGGTTGAGATCTCCCACTATTATAGTTTTGCTGTCTATTTCTTCTTGCAGCTCTCTTAATTTCTCTTTTAAGAATTTAGATGCTACACCACTTGGTGCATATATGTTTAATATTGATATTGATTCATTATCTATGCTACCCTTTAGTAAGATATAGTGTCCTTTTAATTAGATCAATTTTAATTAGATTAATTTTTGCTTTAGCTTGATCTGAGATCAGTATGGCTACCACTGCTTTTTTGACTTCACCTGAAGCATAGTAGATTTTGCTCCAACCTTTTACCTTTACTTTGCATGTATCTCCATGCTTCAGGTGTGTTTCCTGTAAACAACATATTGTAGGATTCTGGTTTTTAATTCAATCTGCTAACTGCTTTCTCTTTATGGGGGAGTTTACCCCATTCACATTTATTGTTAAAATTACCAATTCTATATTATTTGCCATCTTGTTAACCCCTGTTTATGCTTTTCTCCCTTCTTTCTCCCTTACCCCCCTTCCCAGTATTAAGCTTGTAAGCACCACTTGCTTCTCACAGCCCTCCCTTTTTATTATCCCTCCCCCTGCCTTAGAGTTCCTCCCCCTATCTTACCCTTTTCCCTCACACTTTCCGTATTCCCTTCTGCTTAGCTTATTCCTTCCCTTTTCACTTTTCCCTTCTCACTTTTCAATGAGGTGGGAGAAGTTTCACCATAAATTGAACATGTCTAAAATTTTTCTCTTAAAGCCAATTCTGAAGGCAGTAAGATACCCACTATATTCATCCCCCTCCATTCTTTCTCTCAGATATAATAGGTTTCCTATGCCTCTTCATGAGATGTACTACCCCCACTTTACCCTTTTTCTGGTACAATGTCCTTTCCACATCAATTTCTAGAACAAGGTATACATGTATTCTTCATACATCTATATAGCAGAAATATAGTTCCCAAGATTTATTTTTACCTTTTTAGATTTCTCTTGAGTTCTATATTTATACATCAAACCTTTTGTTAAATTCTGTTTTTTTCATCAAAAATAGGTGAAATTCACTTACTTCGTTGAATGTCCATCTTCTTCCCTGGAAAAAAGATGCTCATTCTAGATGGATAAGTTATTTTTGGTTGCATACCAAGTTCCTTAGCTTTTCGGAATACCATATTCCAGGCCCTTCAATCTTTTAATGTGGATGCTGCTAGATCCTGGGTGATCCTTAGTGTGGCTCCTCTACATTTGAATTCGGTTTTTCTAGCCACTTGCAGTATTTTTTCCTTCATCTGAGGGTTCTGGCATTTGCCCACTATATTTCTTAGTTTTTTGATTTTAGGATCCCTTTCAGTAGGTGATCGATGAATTCTTTCAATGTCTATTTTACCCTCTGTTTCTTTGACTTCTGGGCAGTTCTCTTTGATAATTGCCTGGGAAATAGTGTCCAGGCTCTTTTTTTCATCATACTTTTCTGGGAGTCCAATTATTCTCAGATTGTCTCTACTAGATCTATTTTCCAGGTCTGTTATTTTCCCAAGAAGGTATTTCACATTCTTTTCCATTGTTTGATTTTTTTGGTTTTGCTTGACTGATTCATCTTGTCTCCTCAAATCATTCAATTCCATTTGTTCGATTCGATTCTGATTTTCAATGAAATATTTTCTTCACTCACTTTTTAAATATCTTTTTCTAATTGGCCATTTGAGTTCTTTTGTTCTATGGAATTTTTTTCCATTTCGCCAATTTTGTTTTTTAGAGAGTTATTTTCTGTTTCCAGTTCACTAATCCTATTTTTCAAGAATTTGATTTCTTTATCCATTCTGTCTTTAAATGAGTGGGATGACTTCTCCAGACTCTCTTGCCAAGCCTCCCTCTCCTTTTCCCATTTTTCTTCTAGCTCTTGTTGAGAGCCTTTTTAATTTTTTCTATGAGATTCATCTGTGCTGAGGAACAGAGGATCTCCTCCTTTGGGGATTCACCTGGAGACAGTCTGTTTTTAGTTTCCTCAGGGTTTAGAGTCTGCTCTCTATCCATATAGAAGTTGTCAAGGGTTAAGATCCTTTTCAATTTTTTGCTCATTTTGTCAGAGAAGAATCAAAGACAAACTAGCAAAGGAAAAAAAAGAAAAAAACCCCAAATGGAATCAGCTTTTTTGGGGGGAGGGCTGGGTGGTGTTACCGAGCTTACTCTACAGACTGTGGGGGCAGCAGTGAGGCACTAGCCCTGCTGTGCTGCGCCTGCGCTCTGAGATTAGAGAGCTTGCTGAGACTGTGGGGGAGGGGTGGCGAAGTCCTGAGAGACTCCAGTTGTTTGGGGTTGTATTCTTCACCCCCGGTGTTTTTAGCTTCTCTGCTGGGCTGCTGACTTGCTGCCAGGGCAAAGTATCCAGTCCTGTAGCGAAGCTCTCCCCACAGAGTTGGCTGCGATCACTCCCCACCCCCTCTCCAGTCTGCTCAGCTGTGAGCTGCCTGCTGGGCTCTCACTGCTGCTGCCTGCCCTCAGCCTGTGCCCTGTCTAAAAGCTTCCCTGTCCTAGAGCAAAAACAGACCTTTCCTGGTGAATTTCAAGGATGTCTTCTCTTGGTAACTATTTGTCGGGTTTTTTTTTTTTTTTTCAGTCAAACATTAATTCAGAGGCTTGTAATGAAATGGATTCTGAGAGAAAACATGGAGTTTACGCAGCTGTGTACCTGCTCTCCGCCATCTTGGCTGAAGTCCCCACTTTAATCTTCCCAACAAACACTATTTTTTGCTATTCCTCAGCTATAATATTCTTCAAACATTAAGTCCAACTATTTCCCATGCCTGGAATGCTCTCCTTTCCTCATATTTATCACATGACTTCCCTGAGTTTCTTTGAGTTTCACCTCAAATCCTTCTTCCTTATTTGTATTTGTTTCCCCAGTTTACCAGATTAAGACATAGTGCTCAATTAATGTTAATTCTTTCAATCAGGGATTTCTTCTGAATCATTTTTTATTACTCCTTGTGAATTCAAGTTATCCATTATTGCTTTATCCACTGTTTATATTTAAAAGTCTGTAAGGGGAAAACTTTTATCTTTTCTAATTTTAACACAGACCTCTGTCCATAATAATGGTTAATAATTTTTCATAAATGAATAATAATAATATACGATTGAAGAGAGGAAAATTTAGGCTTTATCATAAAGAAAATTTTCCTAAATAAGAAAGTTTCTGGAAATAGAATGAGCTCCTTTAGACTCCCCACTTAATGGATGTCTTCAAGCACAATCCCTTTTATATAATAACATGACTGGGGAATGGGAGATGGAACTCACTTGGTCTGCTGTCACTTGGCATCTGGCATCCCTTTCAATTATGAATATGTGATTCTGTGGGTTAGGGTGGGTTGGGGGATAAACACCAGATCACCTGCTTCCCAGCAGAGAGCATTTGGTGTAAATAACTGATGATCTTTGCTGAGTTTCTGATTTGAAAATAAGGCAAGAAAAAACATATCTCCTCCAAAACTTAGTTGGGTCTTGACATAAATATACAGAGTACCTGTTACCAAATTGACTTTATTTTATTTTATTTTACCTTTTAAAATGCAGAAAATAAGCAAAAAAAATATTTCAAAGAAAAGGTAGCTATGTTACTTTCCATCTTCTGTTTATCATAATGACAGGTTGTAACAGATTTTTAAGGGGGAAAAATAATGGATTGGAAACAAGTCTCCAAACTATAACTTCTAGGACGATAAATTAGAGGGTGATAACTGCCGAGATATGAAACCCAATAGAGGGATAGGCAACCCTGAAACAAAAAAACACACCAACTCTGAGGAAATCATTAAAACTAATGTTGCAGTAAATCTGCCCCATAAAAATGGGAAAAAAAACAAGGAGTCTGTAACACCATATTTAAAAACATCAAGTTTGTTAGGGTAAATGTAGAAAACATTTATTATCAAGTTTGGATTAGAATTCCTAGTGAAGTCAAAAGGGTTAAACAAACCACTTTAGACAATTGATTCAATCATTCACTTTTAAAAAGTTATTATTATTTGCTAGTCTCTATGGTAACTAAGACTTGATATCTGTATTCTGCCTCTAAGAGGCTTATCGTTTAGTTGGAAAATGATGCAATCATGTGACACAGTAGGAAGAAAATTCTCTAGAGGATCAAAAATCTTGACCTGGAATTCTACCATTTGTCAGAATACTGAACTCTGATCATCCACTTCAACTCTTCAATTCTCTGCTTCATCACTTGTAAAGTAGATGCATTGTCACTCAAAACATATTTTTCATAGATTGTCAGAAAAAAATTCTTTGCTTACTTTAAAATGATAAGCTATTTAGATAAATATGTATTGTCATTTTCTACGCAGCAGAATTGTTATGAGGCTCAAATGAGAAGAAAACAACATTAGGAAGTGCATTTTAACTGTAAAGTATAAACTTTGTTCCCTGCCTCCCCAAATTCTGAAAAAAGATATGATTCTTTTAAAGAAGGTAATTGGAGTGAGCATTTGATGTCCTTACCACGGGCATCCTGCCTAAGCCTGAGATAGAGTAACCACAACAGTATAAAAATCAAGCCAGAACCTTGAATCTGTAATATGACTTACAGAAATATCTCTTACATTTTTTTCTCAGAAAAATGACAAAAATATAGATTAATTGGATTGGATTGTTTAGTCATGAAAATTTCCTTTCCTGAAATTTTGTGATTGACTTTATTTCCCTTTTTCTCCATTAGGAAAGAATTCAAAGAATTAAATTGAGATCAGTAGGGGAAATCATTCTGGTAATAGGATGTGAAACAATTAGGCTTGAATTCAAAATACCTGGGTTTAAATCCTGGATGTAGTACCATTATTTTCTTTTCATTTTTTTTCAATTAGTATTTATTTTCTCTTCCTCTCACCATTACCATTATTGAGAAAAAAATAAACTTCTAACAGATATACATTATCAAGCAAAACACATTTCCACATTAGTCATTTCCATTAATGTATTTCTTATTCTATATATTGAATTTATCAATTCTTTGTCAGAAGATAGATATCACTCTTCATCAGTGGTTCTCTTTTGGCTCTTCTCATCTCATTCAGTTCAATTTATAAAAGTTTTAAAAGGTTTCACAGGAGTTGAGGGGGATGGTACTCAGCGAAAATTAGCACCTTTGATGTGAGGGTTTGCCAAGCTCTTTCCAAGGTTGTTTGCTGTTCACCTGGTATACAACTTTTGTCTGTGATTCCAAGAATTTCTAACATATATCCCCACCAGGTCCTCCACAATAAAAATATTTTGGAAGATGGTTTAGCTGTTTGAGTGTAACCTATAGGTCTCAAACACATTGGTGAGTTAGGGGCATCTCTACCCAAAGCATATGAAGACTTGAGGAATGAGCATACAAGAACAATTTGTTCCAATGGCCATTAAGATAGCTGAAACAGAGACTTTGGAGCACTTAAAACTTGGCCATATATCAAAGACGCTAACATCATTCATTGCAACTGGGGACATTCAGCATCAGAATTTTTGTCCTGCCACTGGACTTTGATGACTCTGGAAAAGAAAATGAGGCTATTAACTTCATTCAATTGCACCTCATTTAAATCCAATTCATATACATTGCCCCATAATGTCATTAGTCTTCTTCAAAAATTAAGGGGAAAAAAAGATCTATCAAACTGTACATACCCTTTGATCCATCAGTTTTTTTACTGGATATGTATCACAAAGAGATCATAAAAAAAGGAAAAGGACCTATATGTGCAAAAGTGTTTGTGGCATCCCTTTTTGCAGTGGCAAGAAACTGGAAAATGAGCGGATGCCCATCAGAGAATGGCTGAATAAGTTCTAATATATGAATATTATGGAATATTACTTTTTATAAAACCAGGATAAGAGTAGGATGATTTCAAAAGGGTCTAGAGAGACTTGCATGAACTACTGCTTAGTGAACTGAGTAGAACCAAGAAAATATTGTAAAGAAGATTGTGTGATAATCAACTGTGATGGACTTGGCTCTTTTCAACAATGAGATGATTCAGACCAATTCCAATAGAATTGTGATGGAGAGAGCCATCTGCATCCAGAGAGAGGACTATGGGGACTGAATGTGGATCACAACATAGTATTTTCACCTTTGTTATAATTTGCTTGCATTTTTCTTTCTCATTTTTTTCTTTTTCTGATTTTTTTTGTGCAATAGAAAAAATGCATTTGTTTAACATTAAAAAAGATGAGAGGCAAATAAACAACATCAGGTTTATCTGATATCTTCCCAATGTTTCATAGTATTTTATCACATTTATATACCATATTTTGTTTATTCACTTCCCAACTGATGAACACTTCCTTAGCTCCTTGTTCCTTGACAATCCCAAATAACTTTCATGTGGTAGAGACTACTTGTTACTTGCATGTGAATGTGAAAAAAATTATTTCCCTCAGTTCTAGTTTCCTCATCTTGAAAAATGAAAAGGATGGATTTTAATATGATTCCTGAAGGTTAGTAGAGATTCTAAGAGACAGAGAGCAGGGTCTACTTTCTAGACATAGGTGCAGGGGGAAGTAAAAAGCACATTTCTGTGTAATACACAAGAGGATATTAAAAGTAATAACAAGTAATCAATGTGGAAAGAGAGGATGGGACAAGACTATTAAGGACTTTAATTGCCAAATGGATGAATTTATATTTTATTACAAAAGCAATATGGAATCATTGGAGATTCTTGAATAGGGAAGTGAAATTTGGCATTTGTGATTAATATGGATTGGAAAAGGTACAATCATGGAGAAGGGCAGACCAATTAGACTATTTCAACAGAGAGGATGAAGGCCAAAATACTTCTGACATATTTATGCTAATATATGCATGTGATGACCAAGTTAGCAGCCTAAATCCCTTAGAATCAGCCAGAATCAGGATAATCAAAAGTCCTTGGTTTTTATTCTTGGTCTTAGGGATAGGATTGAATTGGATGGATGCAGAATCTCTATGACCTCTCCTCTTTGTCTCCTGCCCAGAAGTGACCATGGCTAGTCTTACTCTGCCCCCTAGTTCTTCCTACAATTCTCTATATATACCAATTATCAAGCCAACATAGGATAATGGGAAGGGCCATTTTCCAAGCATATGCTTATAGAGTATTGTCCAATTGGTAATTAGCCTTAAATGAGCAGTTGTCCAACCTCAGTGCATTAACTCAAGAGTTTCAGATCTTTACATCTCCTGCTTTCTTTTGTTTTAGAATACAGGTGGTCATGCCATCCCTGTCTTCTCAGGTGAGAACCCCAAAAAGGAGGTGATCATGCCCCATATGACTTTTCAAGGAAGGGAAGTGAAAGCACTAAAAAGGAGATGATCATGCCCTCCCTGACATCTCAGGAAGGGAGATGAAAAGCACCAAAGGAAAGTGGGGATTGCGAGCAGGTTTCTGGGCTGAAGGGTCTTATTAGAAACAGGTATGCACAAATTCATCGGCATGGGAGGTATTACATAAGCATATAGCAATAACACACAGATTATTAGTGGTGACTCTCCCCACAGCCAGTGCAGGTTCAATGTGGTGTAACAAACATGAATTGTACATGCAAGTAGTGGTATAACAAACAATATAAATCAACATGGTATTGTAAAAGATTTCCAGAAGTCCTAGAAGGAGGGAATGTAAACAACAGTCACACATATTCTTTCTTCAGCAGCCAAGAGATAGTCCAAAGCCAATCTATTGTTCATTGCTTTACATGTCAGGGAATCCAATGATCCCTGAAAGTTTTTGAAGTCCTGCAACAGTCTTTTTATGAATTAGGGAATCCAATGATTTCAGCAAATTTTGAAGTCCTATAACAATCTTATCATTTCTCAGAAAATCCAATGATTGCTGAGGGTTTTCAAGTCCTACAACAATCTTATCATATCTCAGAGAATCCAATGATTCCTGAAGGTTTTGAAGTCCAACAATTTTTGATGTCCATGATTCAAATGCCATGCTCTTTTAGTGGTGGGCACAGTCAGCAATGGGACCAACCAATGTTTCTTGGGTCTTCTCCTTCATTTCAAGAGTCTGCTCCATTTCTCTCTGATGTACAAGGTGAATACGACTCATTGGCACCCATCTAATTCCTTCTCCATCTGTGGAGATACAAGAAAACCCTCTCTCCCAAGCAGTTAACCTACCTGGTCCTTTCCAATCACCACTTTCTGGGTCTCTCCACATCACCTGGCAATTATCTAAAGATAGTGGAGCTGCTCACACTGGACACTGCCCTTCCAGTGGGTTATTTAACCTGTCTGCTGAAGCCAGTGCATCTTTGTCAAAAATCAAGAAGTTAATAGTATAAAGAGCTAGATTTAGAAGTTCTTTAGTGTTAGCTGTGGCTCCCCCTTTCTTTTGTTTTTGGAGGAGCATTTTAATGTCTTTGTTTCTCCTCTCTACTATTGCCTGACCTTGGGGATTAAAAGATAAGCCAGTGGTTTGTAAAATCTTATACTGTGCACAAAAGTGTGCAAAATGTTTCGGAGTATATGCAGGTCCTTTATCTGTTTTTATTGCTTGTGGCACACCCATAATTGCAAATGCTTGTAGAAAGAAATTCAGTGACCACTCGGGCTGTCTCTTTTGCTGCTGATATTGCAAAAGTGAATCCTGAAAAAGTATCTACCACAACATGGATAAAAGATGATGAAAAGATTTATAATGGGTCACATCCATTTGCCAAATTTCTTTGGGTCTCAAACCATGAAGGTTCTTGCCTGGAAGAAGCAGAGGAGTGTGGAAAGGAATGCAAGCTGTACAGGCTTTTACTATGCTCCTAGCTTTCTCACTTGTTATTCCAAATTATAAACGTAAAGCTTGAGCAACCTGATGATATTTAGAATGAGATTCTTGGGCTGCCTGAAATAAAAGCGTATTGGCCAACATGGTTACATGGCTAACTGCCTTTAAATTACCATCAAAAATAGGACCTGGAAGTCCACTATGACAGTGGACATGTAAGATATAAATTTTACCTGGATGCTTTCTCACTTGTTCTTGAAGTTCCTGACAGAGCTGATATATATTGAAAGCTACAAATTTTGGGGGGCTGTGGTAATTCTTTGTAGCACATATACTGAATAGGCCAAATCAGATATTATATTTATATCTCCTGGATAAGTAAGAGCTAAAATGATTGCATAAAATTCATTCTGCTGAGTGGACTGAAAAGGAGTTCTGACTACTCTATTTATATTTAAATCACGAGAGTATACAGCACAAGTATTATGTTTGGATGCGTCTGTAAAGATAGTTCATCCTTTAAGAGGAACTTTAAAAACATTTTCTTCAAGAATCCATCACCAATTATGTAATAGTCTGGTTATCTTTAATGGAGACCCGTATGTAAAATTTGGAGCTGTGGTTAATAAAATTTGCCACTCTGGGATGGTTTCACAGCATACATTAATTTGTCCATTGATATAAAAGGTGTATATCTTATCAGGTCTTATCCCAGATAATTGTACATGGCCTTTAATAAAATTCTAGCCACAAGCACTGGGTAAAGAAGAAGGATTTATTTGGTTCACCCACTCTATCACACTTTCTCCTTGATGAAGGACTGCTGTGGGTGCCTCTTGTGTAGCAAAAACTGATATTTCCAAAGGTTTTTGAGTAACTCTTTCAACCACATTGGATAAAACCAATTCAACTTCTCTCAAAGCCTCTTGAGCTTATTTTTTAAGCTGGCATGGTGAGTTTAAAGCACTATCTCCCCTTAAAATGTTATATAATGGTTGCAATTGATAGGTAGTCAAGCCTAACACTGGATGCATCCATTGGATATCAAGTCATTTAAAGTGTTTTGCTTCTCTGTTCTTAAGGAAAGTTTTATTACTATAAGCACCTTAGGATATACTTCATATCCTAAATGTTGAAAAGGAACATGTCTTTAATTTTTTTTTTTTCTGCAGCTATATGCAATTTGTATTTCCTTAGTGTTTCCATGTTTTTTTGTAGACATGTTTCTAACATTTGTTCCTCAGGTGCATATCCCAATATATCATCCATGTAATGTAACAACTTAACTTTTGGAAATGCTTTTCTTACTGGAGTAAGAGCAGCAGCAACATACATTTGACACATAGTAGGGATGTTTTTCATTCCCTGTGGCAAAACTGTCCATTCATATCTTTTGTAAGGCTCAGCTAAGTTAACGCTGGGCACTGAAAAGGCAAATCTTTTCATATACACATTATCTAGAGGGATAGAATAGAAACAATCCTTAATGTCTATAACCCAAAAAGGCCATTCTCTAGGTAATTTGAGTAGAAGATGGAAGTCCAGGCTAAAGTGCTCCCATAGTTTCCATCTGTTCATTTACTTTTCTTAAATCAGTCAACATCCTCCATTTTCCAGATTTCTTTCTTACAACAAATACTGGGGAATTCCAAGGACTTAGAGATTGTAAGTGTCCTTGGTCAAGTTGCTCCTGTAGTATATCTAATAAGGTCTGAATTTTATCACTTTCTAAGGGCCACTGTTCTATCCACACTGGTATATTAGTTTTTCAATGGATAGGAACAGGTGAACATGTTGGCAGGCCTTCAACAGCTGCCCTGACTAAAAAACTGAAGTACTCATTTGTAATCCTAATTGTTGTAAAATGTCTCTTCCCCACTGATTGGTAGGGATTTTTCAACTATAAAAGGAGTAAAAACTCCTGTTTCACCTTCAAAAGTCCATCTCAAAGGGGTAGCACTAACTTCAGCTGCTAGTGATCCTGCTACGTCAGACATATTATGTGTCTGTCTTAATTTTTGGCCAGTGACTGTGCCAGTTGGCACCTCTAATGATTGTACAATCTGCACCAGTATCTACCAATCCTTCTAATGGTATGCCATTTATATAGATCATGAGTATAGGTCAGTCAGCTGTCACAGCTGCTGTCCAGTATAGTCCTGGATTTTGTTGCTTGGAGTCAGAATCTGGGTGACTATCACCAGATTGCTTATTAGGAGTCTATATCAGTAAACATGATGACATTACTTCTCCTGGTTGATAAGTCACATGTTGTCTACCTATATTAGTGACTGGGATATTATCTACACATTCCCCAGTTTTCCACATCAGTGAATGGATGGACCTGTTTTTTAAGTACAATCAGGAGGTGAAATGGTCAAGTCTACTGTGCCTGGAGGCAAGGGATCCATAGGTTGGAGAGGAACAGATTTCACCTCTCCAGGGAGTATCTCAATTGTCCCAGCTGCATACAACTCTATTCTCCCCAATTGTAATCCCTTTCTCCTATCAAATTGTTTCCTGGCTGATTGGTCATGTCTGGGTACTGGACTTCTAGGCACTCTCTGAGTGTAGCATTAGCTGCCATCATGCCCCAAGTATTTTTAATCTTGGGCCCTTCGACTGGGCCCCTCATTTCCCTGAATCAGTCTACATTCTAATACCCAATGGAAGCCTCTATTGCATTTTGGATGCATCTTGTGTATTGAGTCTTGTTCTCCCACCCTGTTTCCTCACTCTGTCTCTATGCCAACATTGAGCTTTTAGATGCCCTACTTTACCACATTGAAAGCACTGACAAGTCTCTCTGGAAGTCCCTTGCCAAAAGGACCTTTTCTTCCCATGTTGGGATCTTGGGAAGTCTGCATCATAGCCTGGCTAGAAAAGGTATTTGTGCTCACTGTGGCACAGCATCTTATGATCTCCTCTAAAGGACCATCCTTGCATAGTCCTAGTATAATTCTTCTACAAACCTCATTAGAATTTTCCTTAGCAAGTTGCCTTATCAAAATGTGTGTTACTGCATTTTCACCATTAGTTCATGTGATAGCTGTCTGCAAATGTCCCACAAATACTGTGTTATTTTTGTGAAGGCCTCACCCTTGTCGTTTTTACTGGGGAGAAAAGCCCATACTTTAATAGCAGCAGTAGCAATTTGCTCATATGCTGCTATGGGGTAATTAATCTGTACTGAGATGTCTTCATAAGAACCTACACCTGTTAGTTGGTCATAGGTGATTGGAGGATTAACTCCACTATGACTATTTTGTTGGGCTTGTGTCCTACAGAGCTCACTATTTTCAGAAAGCCACAGCAAGTTTTGTCCAGATTCTAAGCATGTCCTTGCTATAGATTTCCAGTCCCTAGGGCTTAAGACTTCATAAGCCAAATTCTGTAATAACATCTTAACATAAGCTGATGTAGCCCCATAAAGAGTGCAAGCCTTTTTCAAGTCTTTGAGGATTTCTATATCAAAAGAAGCGTATCTTCTACTTTCTTGACCTGAAGAGTTAAACTGTTGAATGACAAGATATATTTGTAGTTTCAATTCAGATTTATCCTTCCCTTCCTCAGTGTCTTTAAATATTGCCTTTTTCAATGTACTCATAGTAGGAGGTGCTTGCTGGGGGGGGGGGAAGGTGCTGGTGGTATCACTATTCCTCCCACTACTCCTCCTCCCTCCATCCTGGAAGGTGAAGTTGATGAAGGTTCACAAGCAGTTCTGGTTTAGGGGGGTTGAAGCTGTTTTGTGAGAGTGAGAATCACCACACCCTTCATCCTCACTTAACTCCTCATGCCCTCCAGTGATAGTGCTATTAATCTGTTCTTTGTCTTCCTCTTTTTCCTCACACTTCCTCATCTGGCTGTTCTTGAAAGTTTTCTTTTTTCTATAACTTGCAGGATTCTTTAAGGTCAATTATATTATATTGTATATATAGAATATTTCCTCAGAAATTGAATGAGGACCTTTATCATTGTAGTATTCACATAGTTGATCACCTACCAGCTTCCAATTATCTAGCTTTATTTCTTATTCCTTTAAGAACCAAGGGGACATGTGTTCTAATGTACCCAAGAATCTAGCGATCTGTAACCAAGTTATAATTACACCTTGTACCTTGATCAACTTAAGCATGATTTCTATAGCGCTCCCTCGGGATGGGGCTGGGGGAGAATCTTTTCCTAATATCTGCCCCATTTCAGCTAGAAAAGGATACTAATTTAGCCCTTAACAAAGTAAGTTCCCTGTTTGTCTATTAAAATAATCACCCTATTTCCTGGTCATCAGAGACTTCTTCAGTGAAATTAGAGTCTTTGGGCCACATGTTGGACACCCAATGTGATGACCAAGTTAGCTCCATGGATACTTAGAATCAGCTGGAGTCAGGATAAGCAAAAGTCCTTGGTCTTTGTTCTTGGTCTTTAGAGGTAGGAGTGAATTGGCTGGATGCAAAATTTCCATGACCTTCCTTCTTCGTCTCCCACCCAGAGTGACCCTGGCTAGTCTTACTCTACCCCCTAGTCCCTCCTACAATTCTCTGTATACACCAATTATCAAGCAAGCATATGATAGTGAGAAGGTTCATTTTTGAAGAATATGCTTATGGAATATTGTCCAATCAGTAATTAGCCTTAAGTGCTCAGTTGTCTGACCTCAGTGCATTAACTCAAAAGTTTCAGCCCTTTGCATATGCATCTTGTGAATGACAGATCACTGGGTCACAAAACCAGAGCTTTAGAACCAGAAGGGACAATGTGTAATATATTTTTTCAGGAAGATTTTATAATCACTATATTGATACTTAATATAGATCATGTCACATGTAATTAAAAGCAATGAAAATATTTCAATATTAGAAAATGTAATTGGGGGAAAATGCATTAAATTTGTTTAGTAAGTATCTAGTATCCAAGATATGGGAATAGGAGTGGTACTGAAATTTCATTAACATATGGAATTCTTAAGGGCGTAAACTATTTAAAATTGGTTTGTTTCCTTCTCAACTATTTATCCAGAATCTCCCAAAAGTCTTAATTCAATTTTAAGGATAAATAGCTAAAATTTCATTAAGAGTTTTGGGATACAAAGAGATACTAAAAAGGGGAAAGGGACCTGTATGTGCCAAAATGTTTGTGGCAGCCCTGTTTGTAGTGGCTAGAAACTGGAAAATGAATGGATGCCCATCAATTGGAGAATGGTTGGGTAAATTGTGGTATATGAATGTTATGAAAGATTATTGTTCTGTAAGAAATGACCAGCAGGATGAATACAGAGAGACTTGGAGAGACTTACATGAACTGATATTAAGTGAAATGAGCAGAACCAGAAGATCATTATATATCTCAACGATGATACTGTATGAGAATGTATTCTGATAGAAATGGATTTCTTCGACAAAGAGGTCTAACTCAATTTCAATTGATCAAGGATAGATAGAAACAGCTACATCCAAAGAAAGAATACTGGGAAATGAATGTAAACTGTTTGCATTTTTGTTTTTCTTCCCAGGTTATTTTTTACCTTTGAATCCAATTCTTCCTGTGCAACAAGAGAACTTTGGTTCTGCACACATATATTATATCTAGGATATACGGTGACATATTCAACATGCATAGGACTGCTTGCCATCTGGGGGAGGGGGTAAAAGGAGAGAGGGGAAAGTCAGAACAGAAGTGAGTGCAAAGGATAATGTTGTAAAAAAAATTACCCTGGCATGGGTTCTGTCAATAAAAAGTTATAATAAAAAAATTTTTAAAGAGTTTTGGGATATCCTCTAGGCTGAAGAGTTTCCTAAAGCACTAAGAAGTTGTGACTTATCTACAGTTATGCAGTCAAAACATGGAAGGAGCATATATGAATCCAGATTCTCCTGCCACTGAGGTCAGTTAAATCTCAATTATGCCATGGCAACCTCTCTCCAAGATATTTGGAGACTTAACAAAAATAACACAAATATAAGAAGAGATATTTCCCCAAGGTGATAAGAGGATATAAATCATTATAAAAGAATCATAAATTATTAATCATATGGAAGATTGATATAAATCATTAGTAAAAAGATAAATGCAAATCAAAACATCTCTGTGGTTTCACCCTCTATGGAATCAATTGGCCAAAAATAATGACAAAATGATGGAAACAATCAATTGTGAAAAGAGTATGTAAAGACATGAACAGCAACATATTGTTGGTAGAGGTGTAGACTTACTGAGGTAATCTAGAAAAGCAGTTCTTAATTTTTCTAAGAATGCAACCCAGAGATTCCACTTCCTAGGCATGTGTTCCAAGATAGTTAAATAGAGAGGAAAAGCTAACACATAAACCAAATTATTAAAAGTGGAATTGTATTCAGGGAAGGGAAAATAGAAACAAATAAATATCCATTGATTGGTAGATAACTAAAAAATTCCATGGTTATGATTGAAGAGAATATTATTCTGGCATAATATATGATGAATATGAAGAATTTAAAAACTCATGGAAAGCGTTATATGAACTTATAAAGAATAATATAACCAAAACCTGGAAGAAAATATGCACAATAAATAAAACAGTATAAGTGGAAAGTACAGTCATAAAACAAAACAATGCAAAAAAACACAAAAAAAAATGAATGTTGTGAAATTTTAAAGACCAATCAGCCCTGGAAAAGAGCTGAGAAAATGTCTCTCTCTTCCTCTAAAGAGGGAGGTTGGAGTAGGTGCAGGTATGCAGAGGTAGGTGATCATATATTGCATATTCTTTTGACTTCTATTGGTATATTGATTATTTTAAATTGCTTTTTTCTTTTTTCTTTTATATTGTACTCAGAGAAATATATATATCCTGATTATAATCTATTTATCTACATATTTATATGCCAGTACACTAATATACATATATTCATTCATATATGGGAAGAAAAAAAAAAAACAAACTTCAGTTTCTTCTCCCCCCTCAAATGACAAAGAAATCAGAAATTAGATACAACTCAATTAAATTCCTAGACAAAAACTCTTATAGGGAATAGATTTATATGCTTCTATTTCAGAACCCCATCTCTTTCAGTAAAACAAAATGATTTTTGGCTCCAACTTTTACTCCCATCCTGAAAGGAATAAAAATCCCCCTTGGAGAAGAGGAGGGCAGAAGAGGTTATAAATGTCTATTCTGTCTTCTTTTAGAACACACAAAGACAGGACCTTAATCATATATAGGGACTACATGCATAATCCACTCTATTCCCAAAGAATCCTGATGAGGACTTGGAAGGAATGACTGAAAGTGTCAGGATACAATTTGTATTGAAATTAAATAATTTAAATGTAGTTAGTTAACAAGTTATGTTTGTATTGGTGGTTCTTGTTGAGGTTTTAATAGAGTTTAGGGAAAAAAATAAAAGAAAATTCTTCACCTCACAGTAAATCACTGAGGCTTGAGCAATTAACCCTAATCAAAACTTCTTGGAGTTCTTGGGTGGAAGGTAGAATTTCCAGCACCAAATACAATTGTTAGATAAGATGCTGTGACAGGTAGCACTTGATTTCTCCTACTAGGAAGGGAACTGGATGATGTTAACTGTCTTTTTATATAAAGAGTCTAACATTATCATTTCATTTCAAAGTTTCAGCCTGACTTTTCTCTTCAAACACCATTATTTCATTTTAAAAGAAACACATTTAGTAGAAATTCCTCCAGAAACCACTGTAATGTCTATATGGCCCTGCATGATTTACATAGCTAGAAATCAATATCTGAGACAAGAAACAATTATTCACCTTAAACTGTCTGAAATGCTGCCTTTCTGAGGATAAAAAAAAAGTCAGATATTTTTATCTCAGACAAGAATGCAGACTGTTTGAAAATATTTATTTCCCTTTAAACAACCATTAGATAAACTTTTGATATAGACTATAATTTTGTTTTAGCCACACAGGTAGACAGTTTGGCCTTCTCTATGCACATTTCTTCTCCTCCGGCCCTCAGTGTTTGCTGTTTTATGGCAAATGAAAATATGTGTGTGGAAATTGCATATAAAATTGTTTATTATAGCTTAAATCTTTTGAATCACTTTTTAAAGCCTGGCAGTGACTTCTACTTGGGCCGGGTGAGGCTTCTTTGTATAATTAAGACCATATATCTCATAGATCCTGTATCTGTCTTTCTGACAACAGAACTAATATATAAGACAAGAAAAAAGCTTAAACTTTTGGTGGTGATAACTACAAATGTAAAAATCAGAAGTTGTGCTCAAAGATAATTTGCGTGTGTGTGTGTGTGTGTGTGTGTGTGTGTGTGTATGTGTGTGTGTATGTGTGTGTGTGTGTGTTTGTGTGTGTGTGAGAGAGAGACAGAGACAGAGACAGAGAGAGAGACAGAGAGACAGAGAGAGAGAGAGAGAGAGAGAGAGAGAGAGAGAGAGAAATTGAGAAAGAGAGAGATAAACACACAAAGAGAGAACAGAAGGGAGGAAAGGAGGGGAGGAGAGAAGAAACGAGAATCAGGGAGAGAGGGGAAAAGAGAATGTTTCTTTGTTGAATAATCCTACTAATAAAATCCATTTGCTACTCAAAAGTCAAGAGGAGGAAACATTCTAAGATTTTAGAATACATTTAAAATGAAAATAACTTCTTTTAGTTAAGAAAATAAGTTATAATGCCATATTAGAAACAAGCAGCAGGAGACAAGATTTTTATGTGTGCAAAACAAGGTATAGAAGCAGAAAATCATAAAATCTCAAAGTTTAGAGAGAACTCAAAGAATTTACAATCAGCTCTCCAAAAACTCGTGACCATTTTAAAGTTTAATCTTCTTCATTATTAACATTGTCTGCATCACTTTTAAATCAATACAAACAAGAAAATAAGAATATCTTTGTAGTTTCTATAAATTCCTGAGGTGGAGGTGTAGATGCCCACAATGAAAATTTAACAATCGTATTTTAGAAGTATCTGAAATATCTGAAAATTAAAGTCTTCTAAAACATATGCCCCAAATGATCATCTCTCCTTTGTCTAAAGATTTTGCTAGGAAATGGAGTGGGAGTAATAAATGTTACACTAGCTTCCTTGCCTCACTGATTTTGTAAAGACATAATTTCTAGGAAGCCTCCCATCTTCTTCCATACCAAAGTCTAAATTTGTCTCTCTAACACTTAAACTTTGAATCCTTAATTCTGTCTTCTGGGGCTAAGAAGAAAACTTAATTTCTTCTCCACAGGATAGCCTTCCAATACTTGTAGAGAAAGATAAACCTCGTCCTAACAGTGATCTCTATGCTAAAATATTCCTGGGACTGCATGGTCTTTTACCACCTTGATTTGGGTATGATCTGGACAAATCATCCTTTTTGAAACATGGTAGCCCCCAAATAAACACAATAATCCAGATAGGATATGAACAAAGCATTATTATTTCCATCACTTGTCCTGGACATAGAGCAACAGGGGATAGAGGGAGACCTGGAGTCAAGATGGCTCATCTTCCTGAAGTCAAATCTGGCCTGGTACATTTACTGTATGATCTATTGACCTTATTTCCTCATCTGTAAAATGAGCTGAAGAAGAAAATAGCAAACCACAACAGTATTTTTGCCAAGAAAATTTCAAGTGGGGTCACAAAAAAATTGAACATGATTGAAAACAATTGAATAACATTAGCAAAGTCCTGAACACTATGGAGTTCATCATGACATGAATTTTTTTACTGGAATACAAACTAACATTGAGCTTTCACTTCACTAAAGCACATAATTTTCAAAGAAGTTGCTTTCTAACCATATCTCTTTTCATAATTCTTTTCAGGTATGAGTCAAAGGCTAGAGTATTGAGGTCTATTTAGCTCATCATTGTCATACAGTGTATCAACTAGCAAATCCTTCTAGCTTTATGTCAATTGAAAATTAAATGAATATGCTATTTATGCCTTTAATAACAATGATTTTTTTTTAATATTAACACATATAGAACTAAATAAGATCTCTATAACATTTCACTGGTCTATTCAAATTGACATCAAATCATTCTAGTCATTCGACCAATTATGTATCCATTTAACTGTACTAATAACTAACTCGAGTCTCTTTGTAGTTTTCCCTTATCCTACCTTCCCAAGAATAGCAGAAAATACATTATCAAGTACTTTGCTAAAATGTAGGTGAACTATGTCTAAACTGAGTGACCAGTTTAAAAAGCCATCCAGATAGAAGAATAGAAGATCAGATTTGAACTCATATTTTCCTAATGCTATATTTTTTTCCAGCATTCTTTCTACTAAATAGTACTGCCTTTCTAACCTAGGTGAACTCGAAAACCATACCTTAATCTAAAATAGGTACTTAAAATATCATACCTTCACAATCACAAGTTCAGAAATGTATTTCTGTGATCAAAAAATCTCTATCTTTTTTTTTACCCTGATGTCTCATTTATGAAATTTCTCTGTGTCCTTACAGTGACAGATAAGTACTCAATTCTTCCCTGTTCTCTCTGTCTTGAGTTTATTCTGGCTTTATTTGCTTCCATTCAAAGTCTGGACTCTATGGTTATTCTTCAAGGATGCATTATTTTTTCCATACATGTTTTAGATATGCCCTTGACCTTCTACTTTTCTCACCTAATTAATACTAAAAGCTTGATAATTCACAATATAAGACTTTTCTGTCCTACTTCTAATGTGCCCCTTTAAATTTATACTATCTAACTTCAGATAGGTCCTTACACTACTTCACCATAATCCTTTTATTCATCTCTCTTTGACTCCCATCATGCTCCCCAAGTCTCTTGAAAATTTCCTCAAATGTCTTATATGTGTGGCACCTAATTTAAGTGAGGCTTCCCTTTATATTATTTTCTTTTGTGCTTTTGTTATTGTTATATAGAAAGGGAGTCGACCTTTATGGGTTTATTTTGTATACTATTTATTTTGTATAATTTTTATTGTAGTTATTAATGTTTTAATTAGCTCTTGGTATATTGATAGGGAAATGGCCTAATAAGTTATGGTGTACAAATGCAATAGAATATTTCTCAAGGGAGAATATACCTCCCATGAAAAAAAATTATGATTATATAGAACATAAAGAAACAAGGGAAAACTTCTTCAAGTCCTCTATTTCTCACTACTAGCCCTATCAGAAAATTATTTTACCCTCTACCAAAGAAGACAGATCACTGATCTTTTTCTCTGCTTATTCATCTTCCATTTTGTATCAGAGGATGAATTGAGCTTCCTCTTTACAAAGCTAAGCCTACACTTATTAAGTGATTGTTGTTTGACTAATTGACAGAATTTTCTGATTTAGTCATGAGTCCATCCCCTCTTATTTATCCCGACACCTTTCTCCAGTGAAAGATAAAAAAACAATGGAAAAAGATGTAATCGGCTGAAGCTCGAGTTAATGCACTGAGGTCCCAAGCATGTGAGGCTAAATAGCAATTGGATGATACTCTATAATATATGCTTGGAGAAAGAATGGCTCCGCCCACTCTCTGCAAGTTTTGATGTGTTGTATAGGAAATTGTTAGAATCCTTACAAAATGATAAGTCAGTTGCCTAATTTAGCATGGTACTTAGCAAATTCTCTAGCTCACTAATGTATTTAAGTACTCATTGGAGTTCACACTTCTGGGAGATTCACAAGTCAGTATTCAGTATCACAAGATTCACAATTCAGAAATCTACAATCCCACTCTCTCGGAGGAGGAATCAACCTTTTACACCGAGCATGAAAAGAGCTTCAGTGAGTCAATCAGGGTCAGTTCAGAAGAAACCATGAGTGGGAGTTGAGCTAGAGCCAAAAGTCATTTCGGAAGATTGAAAGCCACAAGTCAGAATTGAGGCAGAGGCAAAAGCAAAGAACAAGCTGCAAGAGCTCTTGGAATCACGGAAGGAGAAAATAAACATTTGGATTTTATCAGCTGGCTATATTCTGAGTGATCATTGATTTGAACTGAAACTAAGGCTGCCTCCAGAAACCTTCCCAAGAAATCTACTCCCACAGAGAACCATTATATATTATTTTAAAGAAGAAAACACCACAGGAAATGACATAGAGACGATTTTGGTGAGTGGAGAGAGAGAGGCAGAGAGGCTGCTGGTTGAGTTCGTGTCGCAACTGCTCTCACTTCCTATCGCCATCCCCCTTCACCTCTGCAAAGAATAAAGATTGAGGATTTTCCCTTAACCTGAATTCCTGACACCGGCTGATTTTAAAATACATGTTCATCACAGAAAGATCCTAGAGGAAAATATGAAGGAATGTTAATTCTCTTAACCAAATCAGAGAGCTGTCTTTTCTGGACCTAAAAACTTAAAACTCAGGTTTTTCCTATATAAAAAAAAATAAAATATTTTGTTTAATATTATCTTCTCATACTGAAGTCCTGAACTTTCCTCTGTAGCCCTGACAAAATATTAGAAAGATTAAATAGTCTACATGAACTACACAAATAAGTTACTTCTCAGGACCTTCAATATGGTTTATGTTCCTGCAACTGTACTGAATCTATTAGTATCAACAATAATATCGACTGTTAAATCAAATGGCCTCTTTATAGTTCTCAGTCTTCTGATTTTTTTTTTTTTTTGCAGTATTTGGCACTTATGATTATTCTCTTTCTTCTGGATAGAAAATTTTGGGAGAGAGTCAACAGAGCAGTTGGATGACTCTACAATAAACTAGGATTCACCTTATTAGCTATTTGATTTAGTAAGAGATGCTCTCCCAGGGTTTCACTTTCCTCTCCTTTTAAATGAAGAAGTTTTCATTTTTCTTCCCCCTGAACTCTAATTGTGATATTTATTCAATGGCTAAACACACTCTACTCATTTTCTTTATTGATTATTTCATTTTTTTATCTATGTTACTATCATCACTTTTGCTTACAACTGACTGCTATATATCATTCACAGAAGGGCTCACTCACTAACAAGTCTATGTGTTCAAAAATGAATCTGATCACCTTCCTAAAGCAGGATGGATGAAAGGAATTATGTTTCCTCATTCCTTTTTCTTCTGAAGGTATCTGAGGTCATTGGAGTTAAGTGACTTGCCCAGGGTCACACAATTAGAAAGTGTTAAGTATCTGAGACCAGATTTGAACTCAGGTCCTCCTGACTTCAGGGCTGATGCTCTCTCCATTGTGCCACCTGGATGCCCCAGAAAAAAAAAGCATTATATTGAAGTGAAATTCTGTTCTGTGAATAGAAAATCTGGATTTGAATTTCTCCTTAGATACCTACTAGCTGTGTGATACTAGACACAGTTCTTTATCTCGCTTAAGACTTAGTTTGCACAACTATGAAATGAGTGTAATATTACTTTCACTATGATGTAATGATGGGTTTTATCCCTTACATCCAATCAGTCATCAGATCCTTTTGTTTATCTGCTTGGTACTCTCCTATGAGTGCTCCATCTACTGTGTCACTTAGTTATTTCGAAACATACTATTTATGTCTTTATGTATGTAGATTCTGTGGTACTTTTAAGACAATGCAATCTATATTGGAATACACATGCATAAATATGAGTATTTATGTATTCATTTATGTGTATATACATATGTGTGCATATGTGTGTAGAAGTATATTTACATCTTCCTCATCACCTAACACAGAGTCTTACATGCACTAGTTACCTAATAAAATTTCTTAAATTTAATTGATTGGTGCCATCAATTGACACACTGTTCCAAGAATATTATAATTATCTTTGCAATAGTAAATATGCTATTGAATATCTCTCACCCCTCCTTGATCCAATTGATATGGTCAGTTTGCACAGCACAAATCTACTTAGATTTAAGTAGAATCAGAATGTAATATTATCAAACACTGTTAAATTGGTTATTATCATTAATAGTATTGAGTGAATAACAGCAGTGTAAATACCATCATATGTCAATAAGATACTTTGAAAACTTACTATTTAGAAAAAGAACATATTCCAGAGGGCAGAAATTGTCTCCTGGAGACTAATTTTGTTGTCTTTGTTGTTTCCCCAAAGGGGATGTTATAAAGCTATTTTTCCCTTTCTCCAAGTGGCTGAAAGGAAAACCCTGCCCCCAGGGCCTAAAAAAGTCCATTAGCACTTTTCCTAGCTTCAGTACTCTTCTCTAAGAGCTCAACACCTTTCATAACCATTAGTTAAATGGTCTTTAAGAAAACTTCACTCCTTTTGCCCTTTACTCTGTGAGCTTGTAGGTCATAGTCACTTGAGACCTAGGAGTCAAAGTAAGGTCACTTGGGACTTAGGAATCAATCAGAGGTCCTTCAGAGATTTGTTCAATTTTGCCTTTTCAAATGATACAAGTTCCTTGTGAGGCAATTTTCAGAACTGTCCTTAAATAAAGATGTTTTTGCTAGAGTGCTGAAGTCATACCTTCATTTTCCCTATAATCCTTGTACCTGTGATTATCATTCTAGGAGAAAGGGAATTACTAAAAGTAATTTTACTAGTAATTTTACATTTAACTAGTGTTTTAAAGTTTGAAATTTGTTTGTTTATATGTTAACTCATATGATCTTCACAGCAATCCTAGAACATAGATGCTATTATTATCCTGGTTTTATAGTTGAAAATTACAATTAAGTAAGACAGCTAGATGGCTCAGTGGGTGAAGTGCTTTTCATGGATCAGTTCAAATCTGGTACCAGACTTACTGGCTATGTGACCTTGTGTAAGTCACTTAACTGTTTGCCTCAGTTTCCTGATCTGTAAAATGAGCTAGAGAAGCAAATTATTCCAGTGTCTTTGTCTAGTTGTATTGGAAAGTCATTTAATAAAGTGATTATAATGGAGAGAAATGATTATTAAATAACCAATATTTAAATTTGGGGCAATCCAGGATTTTTTCCTTTCCTATTCCCATATTTGGAGATTAAGTCAAGCTTAGTTCTCTGAAGAGCAGAGATGATGATATGAAATCTTAGGCAAAACTTATTCAGCCAGGAAGGCTTAGATTTGATCAAAAGGTAAAGAGATTCTAGTTTACATAAATCCTAAGTCATTATGTTTTCTTTCTTTCTTTTTTTTTTAAAATCTAAAAGACACCTTCATATAGCAGAAAAAGCAGTGGACTGGGATTCCAAAGAACTGGGTTATGGTCTTGGTTCTACCACTGGATGATCTGGACAAGTCACTTCATTTCTCTGCAAGTCTCTGTTTCCCCATGTATATAACATGAGGACACTAAATGCAATGATTGTTAAAGTCCCTTTCAGCTCCAAGATTATGTAATTCTCAAGAAATCAGTAGAACTCTCATATATTATTTCACAACAGCCACTATGTGCTTCTTCTTCTCTGACACAAATGGTATAGATATCCAGGTTTGCTATGTTTCTTATGATTCATTTACTTCTTTTGATGAGCTTCTTTCATGATGCACTGCTCCTTAATTTGTCTATAGATGGTCTTAGATAAATGACGATGTCTTGCTATACAACTTATCTGAGGATGGTATTTAAACTTCTCCTTCTACTTCTATTTATAATTTAAGGCTGCTTTTTCTCATGATGTAAGCACACCCAATTTTTCGGAAGCATTGGCTTTCCAGAGTTGAATGTTCATTTCATCAGATCCACCTAAAATATATTTGTTGTCAGATGTCCATTTCACAAAAACAATATGCTGCATTCTCTTTGTATGATATACTTCTCTGTTATGATTTTGTCTATAGGGAAGATTCAAATGGATTTGTCAAAACTAGCAGACACAAATTCTTTCCCCATAGGTGAGTAATTCACACCAAAGACTGCAGATACATAATTCACATGTACCTTCACAGGTTCATTAAGTGAATGCATATCAAATGTATATAAGTTATAATGTTCATTTGCTGCAGTGAAAATAAAAACTTCCATTGGGTTCCAACAAATTGTATTTGTTCTCATATCCAAGATGACCTTTTTTTAAAGGAGCTGCTTGCCTCATATCATATAGCACTATATTTCTGTCAGAAGCACAACTTCCCCAGATATTGATCTCAATTGGGTTAAATTGAACACTGCTTATACTGTCAAGCCCCAAGTCATTGAACAAATAGGATTGGTTCTTTATTCATCCCAGATGTACACCTGCTACCCACATGTAGCAAAAATATATTTTTTCCAATGGTGATTGATTCCTGTAAACATTATCTTTCCTAATATCGTATGTAAAGTTTCCTCTTCTTCTCCACATTCTGGTCCATCCATTTTTCACTAGTTCAGTCTCGTCATCACCAGTCATAAAGAAATAGGTTCCAGAGAATTGGGTACACATTCCTTGTAAAAAACCTTCATGTGCTTGCAATGTACAGACACATTCTCATTTAGTCAAGTTCCAAATTCTAACTTCTCCATCACAGGCTCCAAAAAGCACATAGACAAGTTATTTGGATGTTTTATCATGCAATTTACTCCATCTCAATGGCCATCCAGGGAAGCAAGGAATGGTTTTGCAAATACTCGTTCCAGTTTGACAGCATTTAGAGCTCTTGTATATTCCCTTGGAACTTCAAAAGGATGTAATGCAGGATCATAGTTTCTTGGAATGGTCTTCAGATTCAGCTTGGTTTTTTGGACATAGTTCTCTAGCTCACAGCTCAACATTTTCACCTAGGCTCAGTCCCCCTCTATACCAGCAACCTCTCTGGCAACTTCCACCCTCCACACAAATCATCCCTGCTACTTCTGCTCACGTGAGTAAAGCCCTTTGGAAGCCCTCTTTCAATCACCTTCCCACCCTCATTATGTTTTAATAAGACAAACCTGCATGGAGGTGAACCCCCTTTATCAAGAATGCCTTGACCCTGGGTGGACTGGATAGAAATAAATCTTTTTGTCCATGACTGAGTGATCAGAGTAACTGACCATCAATCCCTGATTAGAATAAGCCCATCTTTCATTATAATATTCATTCTCTCATTAAATACTAATCCATCAGAGTTGATTTCTCTCTCTCAGGAATACCTTTTCTTTTCTAAGAGTATCTAAGAATTAAGAGAGCTCCAGGAGGGGTCTTTGACTTATGAGAGATGGCCAATGAATACACATTTTTTTCCTTTACTTTTACAGTAAGAATTATAAGTGTAATTTGAATTCACATTCTTTTTCTCTATTTGCACAATATGAAACAGAAGTCATGTTAACTCTTTAATCATTTAAAGGCATAATTCTTATTTAAATTATATGACTTGTTGACTTATTTTGAGGGCTTAGTAAAAAGCTCATTAATCAGAATGCCATTAATTTGAAATACTGAATTAAAATTTGTAATGAAGCAATATGGAATTAGACCAGTGGAAAAAACATTGAGTTAAATAAGGGAGAACATATCTTCAATTAACTGATCAATCAATAAATATTAATAAGCTCCTAGGGATAGACAGTGTTCTGGCAACTTACAAAAGCAAAGGCAAAATATGAAACAGTCTCTGCCCTAAAAGTGATTATGAGAGTAAAAACTTATACATAAAACAATTATTATATACACATACACATACACATACATGAATACACATGAACCATAAAAAATGAAGAAATATAAGGAAGAGAGGAAAGGATTTGGAGAGATGAAGAATATCACACAGAAAGTAGTGCTTGAAGGAAGTGAGGGATTGAACTGGAGTTCGAAAATGGGAATATTCCAGGGATGATGACAACAAGTAGAAGACAAGTAGAAACAAGGTTGAGTAACGATATGTTTTGCTCAGTTCAATCATAATAAGGGGAAAAATTTATTAATCACTAATGATATTGCTAATAACATGCTAATTAACTGCTAGAGATATAAATTTTGAAAGAAAAGGGGAGAGAGAGAGAGAGAGAGAGAGAGAGAGAGAGAGAGAGAGAGAGAGAGAGGAGAGAGAGATTCGAAATCCCTACTTAAGGAGATCACATAGCCTAATTGAAAGAAATAACATACATGAAAGAGAGTAGCTAAAGAACAAATTGAAAGGTCCAGAAGACCTAGGGGTATAATTGTAAGATATATTGCACAGAATCTTTACAATGTATTACATTACAGAATTAGATGACAGTGCCCACTCATCTAGAAATCATTGAGGCAGAAACAGGAGTAGAGCCAAGAGGAATTTAGAATCCAATGGCAGGGCAGATGGTAAAACCCTTATCATTCTCTATCTCACTGGAAGATTTGTATTTTATCTGTCCCAACTCATTAAAGTGGAATGAATAGCTTTGATTCTCTTCCTAGTGAAGAAAAGGGTCTTGGACAGAGTCTGAGAAAAGTCATAGTTGAGTGGATAAAAAGACAAGAAAAGAAAGAATACCCTAGACAGGCTTATCTCCTCTGTGGGAAAATGGAATTTAAAAGAACTTAATGTGTAGAATTCAGCAGTAATGTTCTTCTTTCTTCAATTCTATCATTAAATATCAAAAATTTAATCCTTTGGATCTAACTTACCTGATTTTGTTTGTTCTCTTTAACCTACGCATCCCTTTAAAGATCGGAATCAAAAATTATTCTAGGTAGTTTACTACTAGGTTAAGACTACAATCCCTGTATATTTAGAGAGCTCTATAAATGGGAATGACATCACACAGCCCTGATTTCATCTTACCTAAACTCATATACACACCTTTTCATTGAGTTCTAAAAGGTAGTTTATGTATTGTTCTTCTGTAGTTTTGTGTGACTTTACTAGACTGGAAGTTCAATGAAAACAATAAGTTTTTTTTTTTTTATTCAAATTTTGTATCTTTCAATATTAAGTATTCTGTATAAACACATCTAAAAATATCTATTGACATGTATTAAGTTGAAATGGAGTGATCTGCCTCCTTTTTGCAAGAAAAAAATGAATAATCCTGTAATATTCTCTCTAAAATGTAATTTTCTCTATTGAAGTTTTCTCAGGGTTCTCTGGGAGCATCCTTCATTTCAGTTCAGTAAACACCACGTGAGTAGCCAGGGGGTAAAGTCCAAATCTTTTATTGTCTCCTTTCAAGTCTTGTCTCCTTTCCTGAGGCCCAGTTAGCTTTCTTATAGTCCAGATGCTTTATTATCTCCTTCCTGGAGCTGGGCAGCTTTCTGGAGAGCCTTTCAATCTGGCCAAGGGTTCCGAGAGCTTGAGCTTCTGCCTGCCTTCTCTGGCTTCTGAATCTCCCCGACTGAATCCTAGCTGAGGCTCCTAGCTTATATATGCTCTCTTATCAAAGGTATGAATCTTGTAGAACTATATAAGTACTAAGTACATGTACTGAATTAGAGAACTGTTAAGCACTCTGCTAAATAACCATTGTCTCTATCAATTCCACTTGACTTAGAACCTTGTTTCAAGTTCTAGCCCATAACATAATCATCTATCCTAACTGATTTCAGTACCATTAATACTTCTTATGAAATCAGATTTTTTTTATAATAAACTATTCAAGCCCAATCTTTAAAAACTATCTTTGTATGCTATTTATCAATGCTAGTCTATGGTTTTTAATCTATTTAGCCTGTTACAATCATCCATCTATCTTTCCAGTCTTGTTGAACTATGCTTATTGCATGGTACCCTCTTTTACAGAGTTCAAATTATGGGCACACTCCACTCCTTGCCATTAATTTCTTCCCGTCATCTCTTGTTTCTCAACACTTATTCAAGCCCTCTATTTCTGAAAAATAAGTTATTATAATTTTACTTCTTAAAATTTTTCACTCATTCAAATGTCTAGCTTAGGGGATTCTTTCTCTTCCATGAAGTCTTTGCTGAAACCCTAGCAAGAAATGATTGTGTATTGCTTTCATCTATTGTAGTCTCTGTTAATCTCACTTGAATTTTCAGTCAAATTCTAATTTGTTTTATGGATATCCTTGCACATGGGAGATGCTTAAGGAATTGATATGTGAAATCTGTATTCTGTTTCTTCTTAGATTTATACCTATCCAACATTAAAGCAAATACTATTAATAAAATTAAAAGTCTATAAATAGTGTCCAATTTTTTTTTTTTTTTGCCTTTTCCAAATAACTGATTTTTTCATATCTCTCTTTTGAATCCATGGGTGTTTTTCATAATATGATGAAAAATGCACTGCATTTTGGTCCAAATGGTATAATATGATTTTGAATCCCCTGACTTTAGGTCTTCTATTCTAATGGGTCAGTGGTCCTGGGTTTTCTGACTTTGGAGTCTGCCTCAAGAAACTAAGCGTATCCAATCTAACTGATTTTGACTACTTCTTAGTCAGATAGCTTCTGGCCTCAGTCTACTCCCAGTCTACCTGATCCTGAAAAGACTACTTCCCAGTTAATTGCTGTTTGATGATCTGGTCAGTGATAATCAAATTTCAGAGACCACTCTGAATTCATTTGGAGATTATTGCCTAGCTTTACCCTTGAACTATAGAATTAACATAACCACAAATGAAAGCTGTATAAGTGTCAACTCCTTGGTTCTGTTTCTTTAGTGTATTCCCTTAGAATTCAGTCCCCTTTGTAATAGCTTTATATTACTTTCAATAAATTCTTTACCTCTTGACTAGGAGTTGGGTTAAAGCCTGAAAATTCTTTTGAGACACTTCACAATACTGAGCTGGGACATTTGGAGCTCCCCCCTTCTCAACCTCAACATAAACACATAACTTGCAGTGCCAGTTTTATCAATAGCCAGATTGTCTTTGGAAAAAATACAGTACTTGAATAAATCAGGTCCTAAAGCCCACAGGTTAAGTGACTCTCTTCTCCTTCCTGAAGATGATATCCCAACCCTTGTGTGAAGAATGAGGTGGAGTTGGAGAGCAAGAGATGGGGAACTCTTCTCCTTTCAGTATTTTTAATTTTATTTTTTTAAGAGTGAAAATGCTGTGTTGTGAACCACA